>NC_044308.2:75340723-75652598 GCF_007474595.2 Lynx canadensis
GTCTCCCAATTGGTGTAAGTTTCTTACGGATAAGGGCTGACGCATACCCACTACTGCCTCTCCAGGCCTCGCATAGTGTTTCACACATGGTTGTTTCTCAAATATTTATTGAATAGGTGCATGGATGAGCTAGTCCTGCACATTTTTCACTCTCTTCTGACAACTTCGAGTGCCAGGTTGTTGGCGTATTGCCAGCCATTCTGTTCTCTGGAGGTGTGAGTTGACCTGAAGTCTTGAAGCACTGAAGGGGAGGGCCAGTGTTACGGTTAATTTCGTGTGTCAACCTGACATTTGATTGGGTGGCCTCCGTGAAGTAGACTGCCTTCCCCAGTGTGGGTGGGCATCATCTAATCCACTGAGGGCTTGAGTAAAGCAAAAGAACAAAAGGCTGAGGAAGGGGGAATTCACCCTTTTTTTTTCCTGCCCCACTGATGGAGCTGGAACATCTCCTCTCATCTCCAGCCCCCAGACTGGGATTCACTTCATTGCCTCTTCAGATTCTCAGGCCTTTGGACTCCAACTGAAATTACTGCCAGCTTCTGTGGGTTTCCAGCCTGCAGACAGCAAATCAGAGGACTTCTCAGCCTCCATAGTCATGGAACCAATCCCTCATAATAAATCTACTTTATAAAAATATCTATCCTGACTACCCCTTCAACTGCCAGCACCCTGTATTGGGGGAGCTGGCCGCTTTACCCAAGACTCTTAATCAAGAGATGTCCTCCTTTTTTGAACACCATGGGTGATACCTGCTGGCCAGGGGAGTGTGGGTCTTCTCAGAAAGGTAAACAGGGTACAGATGAAGCCTGGAGGATGTGCTCTGTGGCTCCCAGTGCTGGTAGGAACTAAGTGTGGGTTCAGATGAGAGGGCAGGGACAGGATGGGCTGGAAATGCTGAGCATCAGGGAGGGGCTTCGAAGGCAGTGGAATCAGGCCTGAGGCTTTGCTACTGCAGCCATTCTTTCCAGAGGAAGCCCACTCTTGCTGGAGTTCTACAGTGGGGTGACGGGAGTCCTGGGATGAGGAACAAACCTGAGTGCCCTGGGTGTTGGAGGCTCCTTCTCCCAGACTCGTTGTAAGGAGTCTGGCTCATGCCACTGATCAAGTGTACCCACTCCTCCTCCATGCTTCCCCTGAGGCCACAATCAGGGTCACCCTGCACTGATACCTAGCCCCGGGGGCCCAACAAAGTGTGGAGGACTGAGCTCTGGGCTCGGGGCTGTACTGGGGGCAGGACTGACCGAAGCCAGAATGGGTGAGTGAACCGAGCATGCGTAGGACAGCTGCCCAGTCGATTACCTTCCAGGAGGCTGAAGGCCAGGGGCTTAAGGCATGCTTCCCTGAGGTCCCAATATGATGTCTGCCAGGGTACAAGGCTGTGGCAACCTGAACACACTGTCCCATTGGATATCCTCAGGGCCAGCTGTTCCTCTTGGCAGTAGTGAGCTGTCAAGATTTTTGTCTCAGACCATTGCTGCCTGTTCCTGGAGTCTTTCCCCTGAAGAATAGTATGTATATATATAATATATATATATATATATATATATAGACACACACACACACATATATATATAAAGTATTATATAATAGATATAATATTTACAATATATTATATATACTGTATATATTATATATGCTATATAAGTATATTATATATATTATATATGATATATACTATATATGTATATTATATATATGTATAGACTATATATAATATATACAGTATATATATATTATATATTATATATATTATATATTATATATATAACCTTTATATATATTATATACTATATGTTATATTATAATATATATAATACATATATTATTATATAATATATGTATTATATATTATATATAATATATGTATTATATATATTAATAATATATGTATTATATATATTATATATAATATATGTATTATATATATTAATAATATATGTATTATATATATTATATATAATATATGTATTATATATAATATATGTATTATATATATTATATATAATATATGTATTATATATATATATATATAACCTTTCGGTTCTGCTTCTCTAATAAAGAACCCTAATACATCAGTGTAGTGCAATAGAGTGTGCAGGGGACTCCGAGAACAGAAAACCATAGTTCTCATTCTGTCTCTGCCATTAACTAGCCAGAGACCTAAAGAATGCCCACTGTTTTCTCACGTGTATTAGACGAGATAATCTGAAGTTTCCTTTCACATTCAGATTCTTTACACCCCTGTGAAGGTCCAATGAATCTCAGTAGAACAAACCTGCTGCCTAAACCAAAAACAGCTATTGAGGATATTCTTTTAAGTGTAGTTTCTCCAAATACTACACAGTTAAATTCAGCTTCTGATAGACATTCTCAAAGCTTTTCAGTGAAGTTTAATACACAAGATGTGTTGATAAATTTATGCTGAGGTGGCGGCTCAGGAATCTGCACAGATCGTGTTTGTAATGGGGATTAGAAAAGTTAAGTGTGCTTGACATTCTTTTTTACATCTCGAAGTTGCTTCTTTAGATCATCTCAGGGTCACATAGATTTTTTTTTACATGGAACTAAATAACAAAATTACTTTTACAGTATGTTTTTGAAATAAACTTACACTTCAGGAGTTGATAAATAAATATGAGTAAAAAGAATGTTTATTAGACATTGATCTGATAATAACTTCCATATTTTTCTTAAACGTTTATTTCTGTCCACACACACTTCCCCTCTGTTGTGTTTTGATTCTGATTTCTGTTGTGTTTTGAAGGTCTTCCTAGCAGGATTGTACAAGCTGAAGTAACTGATAAGCAAGCATTGCTTTGTTGAGAATTTCACTATTTTTATTCGTTGATTAGGACAGGTGTTTCCTTTCATCAGAAAGACAAAGACTAACAAAGCTTGCTAATTTTTGTAGCCATTTTTGATGATTGTTAGTGTTGCAAAAAGTCAGGAATTTGATTAGGTCTTGTAAATCTTAAATGTAGCAAAAGCTTTTGAGTTGATGTACTTGGGCTGTTAATTTCACAGAATTCTAGAACTGAAAGGCCCTTGAATGATAGTATAATCCAGCCTTGATGTTATAATCCAACTATCACACATTACAATGCCCACATATTTTCTATGGTTTAAGAATTGTCTATTAGTTCTAGTTATTAACTCATTCACTCATTGCTCATTTACTTATTTGTATGTTTATTCATCATTTCATAAATAAGGCAGTGTTGTATAGTGGTCAATAGCATGGGCTCACGTTAAAATTCTGGTAGCTCCCTTATTAACTGTATGACCTTACTCTGTAAGCTTCAATGACCTCATCTTTAAGATGGGGCTAATGAAATGCCTGTTTCATGCATTTGTTTTAATGATTAAATGAGATGGTAGGAGTTAAACACTTAAAAGAGTGCCTGCCATATATAAATGGTTCAATAAATGTCAGCCACTCTTATAATTACCCCATGAGGTTGTTATGACGATTAAATAGATGATGAGTATAAAGCTTTCAGCTAATTTCTGGCACACAGAATCTTTCAGTAAAGGTGTGATATTATTATCAGGAAATATATGTGTAGGCTCTGGGTTCAAAAAGACGATTACAAGTCACAGGTTGGTTTTTTTTGTTTTGTTTTATTTAAGACTCCCTCTGTCTTCCTTTGCATCTTATTTCTCCCTGGTAAGAAAACTAGGCTAGGAGAGCACCACTTAGATTCTTTTCATGCAGAAAATATTTAGAAAATACCAAGCAGGAAACTAACCAGAAGAGTCGAGCAGAGTCCCTTGCCTTTCTTCCTGACCATTTGTTCAGTAACTCGTCCCACAGAAGATGAAGGAAATACATGCATGTGAATTTAGAAGCTTCAGACTAGAGAAAATTAAATGAAAGAAGAGATATGGAGTAAGGGTGAAGTTAGACTTAAAACTTAATTTCTTTTAGACAGGTGAATACCTAGAGAGGGATTGACTGAAATCTTATATTAATGTACAATGTAATTAAAGGGCTAAAAGAAACACTACATGCTACCTGGGTTCCCAAAAGTAGGAAGAGGGATGCCCTTGTTGAAATTTTAGGAAGGTAAATTTGAGAAAATTAAAAGGATGCCTTCCGCAGGGATGAAAGCTACAGCATAGGGAATATAGTCCGTGATATTGTAATAGCGTTGTATGGTGACAGATGGTAGCTACACTTGGGGTGGGCACAGCGTAACATATAGATTTGTCTAATCACCGTATTATGCACCTGACTCATGTAACATTGTGTGTCAGTTACACTTCCGTAAGAAAAAAAGAGGATGACTTCCATATGTGAAAGGTAATGGAATTCATTATTTTAAGCAGTAGAGTAGTGCTATTATAAACGATTCTGGGGAAATGATGCCAAGGTCATAAAGAGTTTAGAGTTGTTGAAATAAAGGATGAATACATGGGGAAAAAACTTTGTTCTTATAGGATTTCCCATGGGACCTTTGGCAACAAAATCTACATTGAATGGACTGGAAGTCTAATCCAGTAAGTAAAGCCTTGCTTATGCTCCCGTGATTTTTTTCACTACTGGATAAGTGGATCACTGGTTACTATTATTCTGCTAAACCTGTGAGCTTTTATTACAACTTGGAAGATTTATATAGAAGAAAATTCTAGAACATTCTCCATTTTAACAATTCAGCATGTACATCTCCCCCAGGGCATACATGTTCAGGGTAAATCTAAAGTCTTTATAATGCAACTGAAGCCATATTGCTTTCTTCTTAGAGGATGTTTACTTCAACTGCTCTGGTTGAATAATAGTCCTTCATGAACAAAGAAATGATAAACAACCAGATTTCTTTACATTTTTGCAAAGATGTTATCCTCCATCCCTTTAACTGTCCATGTGATATTAAGGTTTTCAATCGTTCTCAAATTGTGGAACATTCCATAAATGTCTGATCTGTAGACTTACATGAACATTAAATCCAGTAAAGAAGCACATATCATTCTACTTATTTCCTGAATCATTAACCATTTGTCTACGGAAATTTTGTATCTTTCCAGATATGTATCTTTTTATACACTTCTTTATACCTTCATCCAATGCATTATTTAAAACTTGGCTTTATTTATTTCTAATACCACCATTGATTTACCTATCTCACTGAAAATCGTAAAACGTTGCCCCTCGTTTTACATTTTTCTGTAAAATGGTTGTTGGTACTCACTTTAATTTTGCCACTTTATTATACTTTCTCGCTAACCATGCACTTTTTTATTAGTTGTGGATTTCTCCCCCCAAAAGAGGAGAGAGAAATGTGTTTGCTTTTCTTCTCAACATTCAATATTACCTCAGTAAGGTTTTCTAATTTTTTGTAGCCATGTTCGCATGGTCACTGCCTGGCAGGATCTCCAGGGACTGAAATGTTTTCTTCTGAGTGAATCTTCTGTTTGACTCTTTATCATTCTCTGCATGAACTGTTTACCATTTAAAGACACTGAATAGTATTCTATTCATTCAAAACCCTCACAGACTTTATTTTAGTAACCTTTTTCTTGATGGTGGGGGTGGTACCAGGGTTTCAAATTTTCTTATGATTTCACATTGTTGAAGTAATCAAAAAAAATGACAAAGTAGGCTGTCCATTTAGACTTCACGTTGTGTAAACTGTGTCAAAAGGAAAAAAAAAACATGATAAAACGACAGTTCTTTATTTTCCACATTTCAAAGCAATTTTATCAGGTTTGTCAGCCTTTTTTGGGGTCCTAAATGGAACATCACAGGCCAGGAAAAGAACCTTCTTAATGTTTTTTGTTGACATTCTTTTCAAAGGCAGATGTCTAGTGTTTATTTTCCCAGTGAGATTTTAATATACCAAGAGTAAGCAAACATAAATGTGGGTGATATTCAGGACCAAAATGCTGCCCACATTTATTTCCTACATGAGCCCGCCATTATTTGAAGTTCTCAGAAGTACAGTTATTGGCAAAATATTTTCTGATGGCATTGATTGCAGTTTCAGGCAGCACATAAAACGATTAGGAAAATAAAGTTAGGTTGATTTAAAATAGTAGCTGGCTACCAACTATTGGTGAAATTTCCCGACATTCTTGAAAATGCCCTATTATTTTTTATTGTTTTATTCGTTCAATAAATACTTACTGAGTGCCTGACATGTGCCATGACTCTGTGATTCCTGCCCAAATTGAAAAAATAAAATTTATACCACCACTCTACGCAGACACTGAGAGTCGGTCTATTGGCAGGAAATGGAAGAATTTCTATTGTTTGAAAGGACAGTAAAGTCGCGTGCAGAAAAGCACTTACCGGTCTGCACCTAAATTAAAGCAGCCCTGTCAACCTGGAAGGAATTTGGAAGTTACTTATTCTTCACTCCATGCCTGCCTTTGGGTCAGGCTTAAGCTATCCTCCAATTGGGCAACTGTCCATCATGAATAAAATACTTTTCTGTGTCCATTCAGAGACAGAAAGCAGCTCAGGGATGCTGGACTGATGAATCATGTGAGGTAAAGTTCCTCCCAGGAGGGGGCTGTAGACAATGTTGGAGAACAAAAGAATCTCTGTAATGTTGCTTCCTGAAGATATGATTTTGATTGCACTCCAGTTGGATCAGTGAATCAGTGATCCCAGTAGTGGGTTGGAAAGGCTTTTTCTCCAGCAGAGAGGCTCTGGGTAAATGCCCAGTGGACACTGAAGACTTTTCCGGAAGCCTGGATTTGCCTTCTGTTAGACTTTGTTTTTCCAAACATGTCAGTTTGCATTGTAGTTATTTAATCATAGTAAACATAGTTGTTATATAATCTATTCCTGATAATTCCAGTTATCTGACTTCTGTGTCTGTTTCTGTCCTTTTTTTTTTTTTTTTTTTTGCTGGTTCCTACATGCTATCTTGCTTCTTTCTGTGTCTCATTTTCACTCACCATATTTTGCTCAGTGTCCTTGGAAAATAACTTTTAGTAATCCTCTGCGTGACCTAGGATGACGATGTCTTCCTATGGACAGAATGTGAGTGGGTTCATAGCTTGGAGTTCCATGACCATAAACAATATGTCTCAATGAGCTGAAAACCTGTATGAAATTTGGATTATGACACTGTTTCACAGAGATTGTCTTTATCTTACTGCATCAGTGACACAGCTGTCTCCCCCGAGTCTCTGTGGTGGGAAGCGGGATATTTGGTTCTGGTTCACTCTTATCCCAATGGCTTCATCTGCCCTCTTTCCATTCCATGTGCTCTCCTTGGAAAATTGTATCCAGTCATTGTAACAACCAACTGCCAGTGACACTCAAATCTATTCCATCTCCCTCTCTCTTCTGAGTGCCAGACCCATGTTTTTAACTTCCTTCTGGACATTTCCATCTTGAGTTCCGTGCTGTGCTCAACTTGACTCATTAATTTTATCCCCACCCTACTTTTCTCACTTGTAATCTGCTCTCTTGCTGTATTACCAACTTGATCATGACCTTCCATATCCAGTTTTTTCTACATTGTTTACTCTGATATATTTAAAATTTTTTCTCCTTTGATTCATTTTAGCTATTGATGCCTTAATTTAGCTTTACATGTACTGCTCATCATAGAACAACACCGTTGCATGTCCGTTTTTCCGTTTGCCACTCCAGAACCACTCTCTTTCCCTCTCTGTAATCCCACTGTGCTGTCTCTGCCCAGGAGTCTGACCTTTAAGCCCTGTACCCCCAATAGGTCTGTGCTTCTCTGATTTATATTAGGCTTAGCCAAAGGGAGGCCCTGGCAGAAGATGGGAGGCACAGGGAGATGGTGGAGGTAAGATATTATCCTTTTCTTTCCCCTCAGGGTCATAGCAGGTGCCCGTAGCACTGAAGACCACAGCTCCTGCTGGATAATGAGTCTCTTTTTTTTTTTTTTTTTTTAAATTTTTTTTCAACGTTTATTTATTTTTGGGACAGAGAGAGACAGAGCATGAACGGGGGAGGGGCAGAGAGAGAGGGAGACACAGAATCGGAAACAGGCTCCAGGCTCCGAGCCATCAGCCCAGAGCCCGACGCGGGGCTCGAACTCCCGGACCGCGAGATCGTGACCTGGCTGAAGTCGGACGCTTAACCGACTGCGCCACCCAGGCGCCCCTTTTTTTTTTTTTTTTTTTTTTAAATTTTTTTTTTCAACGTTTATTTATTTTTGGGACAGAGAGAGACAGAGCATGAACGGGGGAGGGGCAGAGAGAGAGGGAGACACAGAATCGGAAACAGGATAATGAGTCTCTTATAGGCAGCCACTCTGACAGGTGGCATTCTACTTCAGGTGGCCATTCTCCTGCCTATTTGAATGACTCTCTTCCCTTGACCCTTCAATACTAGACGTGGTAAGAACTCCCAGCAATTCCCTTTTGCAGATTACTCTGCTATCCGTTTTGACTTCCCTTAAACTTTCTCTGACATTCGTAAACAATTGCTTTATTTAACTCTCTACCATTTGATTGGTCCATCTGAGTGACTTTGACTGATGCCATGACTCAAAAGACCTCTACTTCTGATCTCATTTCTCATCTATACACCTTACTCACCTTTTACTAACTTCACTATCACATATCCAGCCACACTGGGATATGCTGTTCTGGAGACGTGAAGTGTTTTTTTCACAATTCATTGCCTTTTCACGTGATTCCCCCATTCCCTGGAATGTTCTTCTTCCTCCTTCCTCCCTTAGTTTTCCCCTACCTGAGGAATTCCCCCTCCCCCTTTAGATCAACCGTTACTTCCCTATTGTGGCTTGTATTATTGTCAGGCTAATTACTCTGCTCCATCTAGGACCATCCCTGTCTTATTCATGATACTAGGATTATTCTTCCACTCCCATTGATATAAGTCTTGTCCATGTGACTTGCTTTAGTTAATACAATATGAGTGGAAGTCATGCCTTCAATTTTCCTCTCAGGAGCTTTAAGAACCATTGCATGGTTCTGCCATCTTTCTTTTCCCTCTGCTGTAAAAATGGTAATGACTCCGACAGAGGTCCTCCTCCTGCCTTGATGCAGGTGATTGAGCAGAGCTGTGTTCGATCTACCATAAACTGATGATGGTTGGCATGAAATGTTGATGATAAAACAAACCAACTAAACCCCCCCACAGTGCCAGTATAACTTGGGCTAAGCTATTTACTTCTATCGTAATGAGAGAGGTAAACAAAGATTTTTGTTCAAGAATTTTTGTGCTATTTTATGATAGTGTGAAAGGGGCCTGGTTAAGTTAACAAGGAATTTTAAAATAAATTGTCAATAGGATAGAACACTAAACATTAAAAATTATGCTTGAAGAATATTTAATTATGGAGGCAATGCACATGATATGTTAATTAAAAAACATCTTACCAAATCATCTATACCATATGATGCCATCTGTGTAAATAGAAAATGAATAAAATATACATTTCCTTTCCACAGTCTTGTACATTTTCCAAGGGTTGTATAATAGTCATGCATCACTTTTATATTCAGAAATAAAAATGTTATTTAAATATTTCTTTCTAATGTCATCCCAAATTTACCTAGGCAAAACCTAACATTCTTTTCTCTCTGAAAACATGCTATTTAGTGATATTATATTTTTGCTTATAAATATCTTAAACAATAAAAAAATACCTATGTCATAGCATTATTGCGATCGAAAGAGATAATTCACGTGAAGCAATTAGCACAATGTCTTACATATAGTAATGGCTCAGTAAATGCTGTTTTATGATCCTATTTTACATTTTGGAAATTAAAAAAAAATTAATGTTTATTTTTGAGAGAGAGCGAGGGAGAGAGAGAGAGAGAGAGAGAGAGAGAGAGAGAGAGAGAGCGCGCATGAGTGGGGGAGGGGCAGAGAGAGAGGGAGACCCAGAATCCCAAGCAGGCTCCAGGCTCTGAGCTGTCAGCACAGAGCCTATTGCAGGGCTCAAACTCACAAACTGTAAGATCATGACCTGAGCTGGAGTCAGACGCTTAACTGACTGAGCCACCCAGGCACCCCGTATGTTTTGGGCATTTTTAGAAATGAATATGCTTCTTAGGGGTAGCAAAGGTTGAGTTTCAGGATGATAATCACTTATTTCCACTGCCCTGGGAAGACTGTCATCTCTTGCACGTGCATCCCCATCTTCTGTGATGAGATTTGGAGAATGGAAAGGGTTGAAAAAGCTTTTTTTTTTTTTTAATTTTTCTTTTTTTAACGTTTATTTTTGAGACAGAGAGAGAGCATGAACGGGGCAGGGCAGAGAGAGAGGGAGACACAGAATGGGAAGCAGGCTCCAGGCTCTGAGCCATCAGCCCAGAGCCCGACACGGGGCTCGAACTCACCGACCACGAGATCGTGACCTGAGCTGAAGTCAGACGCTTAACCGACTGAGCCACCCAGGCGCCCCGAAAAAGCTTTTACTAAGAAAGGTGTATGTCTTTATTGGAGAACCTTAAGATGTCAGAGCTCATATTCTTGAATACACATCTGTATTCCCCATTCCCATCATGCTCCACTGGAAAGTGATGCTAGCACAAACAGTATGACAAACCTACAAATCATGGGAGATGAATCAAAACCAATTTATTTTTGTCTTCAGTCACCTCTTAAAAATTTACTCCGAGAAGGTAACTTTTTTTTCTGCCACTGGATTACTTTTCTTCTCATTAATAGTGGATGTTTTAAGCATAGAAACACATTTTCAATTCAAAAACTTTCCGTGTCCAGCCCTAGACGTTAATCGACCCTTTTTTTCTCATTCCGTAAGGCTTTTCTCATTTAATGCTGAAGGCCTGATTTGGCAGATGGCCCAACTTTGGGCAAGAGACTATGCTTGTTCTCTTCCATCTCCCTCAGTGTTGCTCACTGGCTACTTTTTTAGATACCACCAGGATTGAAGAGTAGGAGGAAAGAAGAGGTCAAGGGTCGGCATAGAAAAGTTCCTCCTGTGTTGGTGTTTGATAATCCTTTCTGGTTTTGGACTCTCCTTGGCAGAGGTTTAAAATGAATGTTTTCCTCATGAATGCTTTCAGTGCTTCACGGGGGCTTTATGCTGGGCTTCCAGAGACCAGTTCCCATAATGTGAGTGAGACCTTTGATGAGGCCAGCCCCTTCTCCCCACCCTCTGCTTCTCTGTGGCCCACCCTTCACACAGGCTTTTAATGGTAGAGTGCCCTTAACTTCCCAGGTGTCCTCTTGGGCCAGGCCAACTCTCCATGTGGCCTACATTTGGTCCATGGGAGAGACCCTTACACAACTGACCACCATAGGTGGTAGTGTAATTATTTAGAAAGTGGAACCCTGTCTTCAGTACCCACCCCCCCCCCCCCCCCCCCCCCCCCCCCAAAGACAGGGAACCTATATCAGGTTCTCAAAGTGGCTGAGTTAAATCTCTGTCCTCATTAGGCTTGAAATGAGGCAGTCTTCCCTATTCGGGGGGTACGGTTTCATTGCTTGGATTTCTCCGTGATCTCCTCTTAGAAATTCCACTTCATGTTCTAAGCACTTTTTAGATTCTTGATCTAGTTGAGGGATCCTCAGAGGGTAGAGGAAGTGGTACAGATGTTTGTTGGCTCTTTCCTTGTAAATTCTGCCTTTTGGCCTGGCACCTCACTTTGGTATGTTGGGATAGTTGTGTCTCAGTGCTTAGGTAGACATTAAAGTGCTGCTATATTGTTCTACTAATTTCAGGAAATGCTGGGGCACACCGGTAATACATAGGAATTGAAAGGAGGAGCATTCTGACAATGCTTGATAAGCCAATAAGAGGTAGGATGGTTAGTGGGTAAAGCACATCCTTTAGAACCCAGGTAATCCTGGATTTACATCTTACCTTTTCCGTGGACTAGCCGTAGCTTGGGCTAAGTAAATTAACCTCAGGGTTTTCATCTGTAAAATTGGGATAACAGCAATACCTGTCTTATAGCCTGTTGTAAAGATTAAGTGAGATAATTAACGTAAAGAATTTAGAACGGTGTCTTGTATATGGCATGGTAATAGGCCGATTAATAGTATCAAAGTAACGTAATCATGCCTGTGTGGTATTGTGACATGAAAGCTGTTTCAGGTAGTTTTCTAAAGGCTCTCTGCCTCTGAGCACTACCCTTTGCTCGCACCCCTTTCTGGCCCTGTCACCTGTATTTCCCATTACACGGTGAAGTGCGCCGTCCAGGTTTCAGCCTGAGGCAACACCTGAGAGTTGGTTCAGGTTGAATCTGAGGACTGGGTAATTATCTCAAGACCATACTCCCCATGTGAACACAACACCCTGTGTTAAGTCTGCCCTCCACTTCCAACCCCCGGGCTGTAATCCATATAAATTCCCTTTCCAGCCTTGATGCTAAAATGACCTTGGATAACTTTTCCACTCTGCTTTTTTTGCATTCTGTCTCACTGTCTAATACAATGCCACATTGATTTGACTAAGATGACAGCTTTGTCATTGGGAGAAAAATTTTTACATGTTTCCATAATGCTCTTTCTAAAGCACAAAGCAATTTTGTCATTAAATCCTGAATGCTCTCTTTAGTTCCATTTCAAGATGGCTTTTCCCAGAGCCAGATGAAAGTCTTTGAAATTACTTCTGACAACTATCAAATGACAGTATTATTCTTGCCACCATGTTGTTTCTAATCTACAAGGAAAGGGCGGCAGGCATTAAGGAGAGAATGTAATCACTTTCTCTAGAGAACTGCTATTTTGTAAGGTTATCAAACCCCCCCAAATTAGCATTTTGAATTCTTTCTTTAAGGATTTTCACTATCCTCCTTCTTTAACACACACTTTGGGGGCAGGGAGCGTATGAGTTTGTCCTCTCCAGATAATCAAGCCTAAACATCTGTTGACGCTAAATTGGGCCCCCCTATATTTGGTTTGGTGGTAAGCAGAGTAACTCATTTTTATATTAAAAAAGTATCTGGGGGCGCCTGGGTGGCTCAGTCGGTTAAGTGTCCAACTTTGGCTCAGGTCATGATCTCACAGTTCGTGGGTTCGAGCCCCGCGTCTGGCTCTGTGCTGACAGCTCAGAACCTGGGGCCTGCTTTGGATTCTGTGTCTCTCTCTCTCTCTGCCCATCCCCCACTTCCTCTCTCTCTCTCTCTTCCAAAAATAAATATTAAAAAAAATCTTAAAAATAAAAAAAAAGTATCTGATGATTAATGGATGTGATGGTTTGTCTTTTCTCCAACATCTGAGAAAATGTCTTTACGCTACTATTCCCCTTCAACTTTAGCTGATAGAAATGTGTATTTAAATTTTTCCTTGAGTATTTAAAAGATACACTTAAAATTAGTATCTGCAACACAGACCAAGCTATTTGGACGTTTTCTTTTCAAGTGTTTTCTCCATTGTATCATCGATGTTTCAGAGAAACAAGCTGGGCAGCTGGGTGTATGGCTTTTGTCTCTGTAATCCGGCTCGGATTATCATCTAGTAATGAAAAGCTAGGTTATAATGATACCATTACCTATGTAGAATTTCATAGAAGAAGATCAATAGGATTTATGGCATATTACCATCTTATATAGACCAGTGAATCTTTTATAAATGAATGACATTTATTCATTAAAAAAAAAAAAAAAACAACTTACCTCCATTTTGCCTTAGTAGCTTGAGAAATGATGCTCAGGGTCTCTGCTTTTTTGGGAATCTTACTGTATCCAGTGAGAAGCTCTAGTGCCTTGTCCTTATACTCGCGTGTCTCAGGCACATAGGTTTCCGAAAATGAAGAAGGCAAAACAAAGAGCTTCAAGACTGAGTGATAGTTAGCCACTTTTCTTTCAAGACAGCAGTGGAATAGCTAAGGAATTTTCCTCTGTAACTTTGGTTCCTGGCATTTTTACCATGATGTGCCTAGGCGTGGTTTTTCTTGTATTTACCCCGCTTGAATTTTATGATACTTCTTGAATCTGTGGCTTGATGTTCTTCTGCATTAAAAAAATTTTTTTTAAATATTTAATTATTCTTGAGACAGGGACAGAGCATGAACAGGGGAGGAGCAGAGAGAGAGGGAGACACAGAGTCTGAAGCAGGCTCCAGGCTCTGAGCTGTCAGCACAGAGCCCAACGCGGGGCTCGAACCCACAAACTATGAGATCATGACCAGAAAGGAAGTCAGATGCTTAACTGACTGAGCCACCCAGACGCCCCTTTCTTCATTTTTTGAAAAGTTCTTGGGTACTGTCTCCTATAGTATTACTTCTGTCCCTTCTTTGGAGTCTGTGCCTCTTGGGTCTTTAATTATGTTCACATAGTAACTTTTCATTGTGCCCTTAGGTCTCTTATTCTTTTTTTCTATAATTTCCAATCCCCATTCTCTGTGTGCTTCAATCTATATACAGTGCACTAATGTTTTCTTCAGCTGAATCCAACTTGCTGGAAAAAAGGCTCTTTCTGAACATTGTGGAACGAATAGTAAAGAACTACTAGATGTCGGGTACTACCCTGGGTGGTGTTGGTGCATTAGTGAACCAAACATGAAAAACGTGCCCTTGGGAAGCTTACATTCTTGTGGAGGGAGACAGACTATAAACAAAAAAATATAATGAACAAGTATATTATGTACTATTTTTAGAAGGTGTTAAGTGCTATGGAAAAAATACAGCAGGGTGACTGTAGTAAGCCAGGCCTCTTCAAGGGAGTAACATTTAAAAAAAAATTTTTTTTATGTTTATTAATTTTTGAGAGGGAGAGACAGAATGTGAGCAGGGGAGGGGCGGAGAGAGAGGGAGACACAAATCTGAAGCAGGCTCCAGGCTCTGAGCTATCAGCATGGAGCCTGATGTGGGGCTTGAACTCACAAACTGTGAGATCATGATCTGAGCCAAAGTTGGATGTTTAACTGACTGAGCCATCCAGGCGCCCCAAGAGAGTAACTTTCAAGCAAAGGCTTGAAGGAGGTGAGAGAGTGAGTGAGTGACAAGGGAACAGCCAGTACAAAGACCCTATATTTTAAAAAGGAACATTCTTGTTGCTATTGGGAATAGATTGTAGGAGACAAGACTGAAAAGATAGAGTAACTAGGGGCTATTAAAATGATCCTGGCTCTGACCAGGGCGGTAGCAGAGAAGGTGGTGAGAATGGACTGGGTTCTAGAAATATTTTGATTGTAGGATGAACAGAATGTGCCAATAAACTGGATGTATAATGTGAGAACAAAAGAGATGACCGTGTTGACACCAAGCTTTTTTGCTAGATGGAGAAGAGGTGTGAATGGAAATCGGGAGTTCAGTTTGGGGCACAAGTAGCAAACATTTAAGGGACAATGTAATTTGGCAAACCACCGCACTCTCAGCCACTTTACTCAGTTTTATTTACTCATTGATCTCATTCTTTTTCTATGTGTTGTTTATAATCCATTCCTCTGATTACAGTATGAGTTCCAAGAAAGCAGGCTTCTTTTCTGACTTGTGTGTTATTGGATCCTAGAATATCATTTGGCAAAAAACATATGCTCTAAATATGTATTGAATGAATTAATGAAGGCATCTAGGTTTCCAAATTTGCAGAGGGGGTAGAATGATATTTGTAATGTCTAGTTCTTCAGGGTACAAGTGAGGGTTAAATGTTATGTAAAAATACATAGATTTTCATATATACATCCATCCATGCCGTAGACAGAAGTGCCTCTATATGTCTGTGACTTTTTAGATGAATACTGAGGTCTATATGACTTGGGAAGAGGCTAGCATAGTAATTAAAAACCTGGGCTTCGGAGCCAGTGAGACCTTAGTTTGAATCTCAGTGGAGCTATTTTATAGCTGAATGACTTTGAGAAAATTACTTAATTTCGCTCTGCCTCCATTTCTTCTGCAACTTGGGAATAATAATATTATCCTTACAGGTTTGTTGTGACTCTTCAATATAATTATGCTCATAAAGGGTATGGGGGACATAGTAAGTGCTCAAAAGTCAGAGTTATTATTATTCTTCTGTCTCCTGGCTGACATATCTGACTGTGAATATTCGTAGTGTTTTAAAAGGCCCCATTATATCCTATCCCTTTTTAAAAAATCTTATCCCTTTTTATGCCTTCTATGCAGACTTCATGTCCTCCTTATCTCCCTTTGTTTTTTCCATTCAATAGGCCTTCTTTTTTATCAGCCATTTCTTTCCAAAATTAACTCCATACTGCACATTTTTGGATGATGATATTTCCCTAGGACTGAGGATTAGTGTGAAGGATGGTTAGGGGGGAAAGTAGCAGGGGCAATAAAACTAAGCAAAAGTCAATTACCTGACTTTACACTCAGGATCAGGGGCTTATCATTCCCAAACCAGTAAACATGCTGGAAATTTTGTCATGAGGAAGAAGAAGTTCTGAGTTAGAGTTCCGTCCTTTTGTTTTACACAGTTACAGATGGGAAATCAATATGGCGCTACAGTAACATGGAAAGAATTAATGCAACGTGAATATGTGAATATTCTCATTGCTTGTATACATGATTGTATAAGTGTGACCCACCTCATGCTTCTTCTCAGAAGGCTGTCTCATTAACATTGTCTTACGAACCTGTAATGAGTGAGTGAGCAGAGGTGAGAGAAGAGGCAGGAGGAAGGCAGGAAGTGAAGGTTGATGTACTGTCCATGAAGAACCTGCCTCTGAGCAGGGCTTTTTTTCCATTGGGAGCCTGACTGGAAAAGCACGTTAGATCTTTTCCTGGAGGGTAAGCTATAAACCACCAGTTATAGCCGTAGTAAATGACTAACTACCACCTCCAAAGCCACTTTTGTCCTTTTATAGGGAAATTATTTTTTGCTTCAGAATTTGGGGTGGTAAAATCAGACATGTTTTAGTGTGTAAATGAAGCAGTAAAACTGACTTCAGCATACAACAATTTGGTGCAAGGTGATGAATATCACACATGCTATTTGGCCCTTTTTAAGAAAAACTCTGTCAAGGAGTTTTAGGATTTAAGAAGAATAGCGCCCTTTTGCTGTAAATGGTATTCTGGTGAACTCCCGAGTGGGTTTCTAAACATTTTTCAGGTGCCAAGGAAGACAGAATATGGGGACTGGATGGTATACAGAGCTGGAATGCTGTTGCCTCTAGTGGAGGCTGGCTCTGGGACATGTGGGTCTGCCTGTCTGTCATGTCCTGCATGGTAATGAAGTTGTCTAGACACAGTGAGGTCAGCTAAGGTGTGGTGGGTTTTTTTATATAGCTGCTGCAGAATGATGTAACAGATGGCATTGTGCCCAAAGACAAAGTTCTTGCCCTGAGGCATGATGCCCTGGGAGGGCACCACAGGGGATGGAACAAACACCAGCTTGCCCTGTGCTCATTAAAGTTAAAACACTTGACAGGGAATATGGAGATACAAGGTGATACAAGGAGAGGATTTTTACCTTCAACTCTGAATTTCTTGACTACTCTGAGGCTAGGTACATAGTGTTACCTGCATAAGATAGACAAAAGGAGTGTTGCTCTGTTGGTTCCATAATTGGGTGCTATAATTCATGACCCCACTTGTCCCTTTCTTTTCTTCCTCTCACCCCAACCTATCCCATTTCACTAAGGCCAATGTAAGCCGTAGATAGGGCCATTAATTTGGACACAAAGGTAGCTGACAGTCTGGCATTTCTGCTGTTTCCTTAGGACAGTGATGACTGACTTTGAGGGGAGTTCCTGAGCTCATGTTGTTTGGCTGGAAGAGAGAAATTAATCATTATGCTGGCCCTGCCTAAAGAGCTGAATATGGTCCACTTGGGATCAAGGACCCATGGTCATGCTTAGAGTTCTGTGAACTCCCTGAATGTGTCCATGAACCTATAAAGGTTAATGCTTGTGGCTTTCCTATTCCTACACACTTCTTTCCACGTATCCAAATCCTTCCTGTGTCCGGAATCAAATCTCATTGTTTAAAAATCTTTCCCAGCTATGCCAGCTCACAGTGAATACTCCCATCTCAGAATGTCTGTGAACTACACCACAACTGTATTAAGTGCTCCCTGAAGAGTTACTTGATGTGTTAGGGGCACAGGAGGGGAGGAGGAGAGACTACCTGAGGAAGTGATGCGGGAGTTGGGGTCTGCGGGAAGGGTGGCATGGAATGAGGCAAAGAGGGAGGGTGAAGATTAGATGCCTCATGCATACATTAAGATGATGTAGAAAATTGATTTGGTTATGGTTGTTTGAAGAAAACTCTCAGATATTCTTCCTGATAATGGTGATTTTACAGGGCTGGGGACTGCGGATATACCAAGAGAATACGACTTAGAATTCACTGTGTGGATCCTGCCTACTCAGGGTAACATCTCAGTCTGAAATCAGGACTATTTTATGTGATTGTATTTTAAGTGTGTAGTTTCTTGTAGGTAAATGTCCAGACCCCGTTCCTAAAATTCCAAATTATTTCGGTGGTTGGGGATTAGGCATTAGTGCAATGAAATCTCCTCAAGTGATTTTATTTTATTTTATTTTATTTTATTTTATTTTATTTTATTTTATTTTATTTTATTTTATTTTATTAAGTTTATTTATTTATTGTGAGAGAGCCAGCGAGCAGGGGAGGGGCAGACAGAGAGGGAGCGAGGGAGAATCCCAAGGAGATTCCACACTGGTAACTCTAGCTCTACACAGGGCTCGAACTCACAACCTGTGAGATCATGACCTCAGCCACAATCAAGAGTCTGACACTTAATGGACTGAGCCACCCAGGTGCCCCACCTGAAGCAATTTTAATGAGAAACCAGTGTTGAGAACTATTATAAGACCATCAAGCAAACATTAATAGGACTTTAAAAATGGTAACATCAAGTGTTGACGAGGACATAGGAATTGGATACTCCCACACATTGTTGTTGAGAGTTTAATTCACTGTGAACTTTCTGGAAGGCCATTTGATAATAAATTTCAAACACTTAAAAAGTTTGGATACTTTGTTTTCCCACAGCAATTCCACTTAAGGGGTCTATGTTAAAAAAAATCAGGTGTATGGACTAAATTTTTTAACACTTATTTATTTTTGAAAGAGAGACAGAGCACGAGTTTGGGAAGGGGCAGAGAGAGAGGGAGACAGAATCTGAGGCAGGCTCTAGGCTCTGAGCTGTCAGCACAGAGCCTGATGGCGGGGCTCGAACCCATGAACCGTGAAATCATGACCTGAGCCAAAGTCGACCCTTAACCAACTGAGCCACCCAGATGCCCCTGGACTAAAATTGTATATGAGACTGTTCTTCAGTGTTTCTGTGACAGAGATTAATTGGAAACAATTTAGAAGTCTGGCAATAGAGAATTAGTTATATTAAGTTTGATATTGATTCTCCTTATAATGATATACAGCTATTAGGGATGATATAGCAAAATGCATACAAAACATGTGAGGAAAGGAGGTACAAAGGAGTATGTGCGATGCCTGTATTGAAGAAAAAATTGAGAAAATACACAAATATTCAGCTGTATCACTGTTCGATAAAATTACAGGTACTTTTTAAAGGTATTTTTTTCTTGTCTGATTTCTCTAAAATCTTTGCAGTAAACATGCATTATTTTCATACAGAAAAAATACAATTTTAACAGGAACATTAACTGAGGAATACAGGCATCGTGAGGACAAATGAGTTACCTCGTCAGGTGTACCACAAAGGATAGTATGGAAGAGAAATCCCAATTGGGATAAATACCAGACAACCTGGGTGCTTGATAAACACACAGTTATCTTGGCTTCCTTGTTTATCAGATTCTCCAGGCAGCTTAGCTACAGCAAAACCCAACAGGCTTTAGGAACTCCTGGGAGCGTTCAGTCTTGAGGTAGCTCAGATATCTTAGCTAGCGTTCCTTCCCTTTCTTGTGTCTCTTACGTTTGCTGGTGTAGTTGCAGAGAATCTCAGTTAATGTGGGTTTATTTTAAGGAATCGAGGGAAGGTCAGTCTCACCTGCCCCACATGAAGTAGGTCGTGGTGACTTCCTGCTCATTCCCGCAGCATCCTAGCTCTGTCCTGGGAACAAACACTCCTGTGTGTGGTTCCTTCCCTCCAACGCTTCAGCGTTTTGGTTGTGGAAGTAATTAGGAGGTTTCCCCTCGTGCCTTGCCTATTTAGTGTATTTTGGTATAATGCAAATAAATTTCAATTGCACATTTCTGCTGAGCAGTCTACCAGGCCCCGATTGGGTTGGGGGTGGCGGTGGGCTGAGACATTGCTCTTCCTCTCTGGCTGCCAGGGACACCAGCCCGAGGTGGGCATGGGACAGAGAGCCTGATGAAATGAGAAGTCAGCTACCCAGAATAGGATACCAAGGCCCGCTCTCTGCACTTACCTTTCTCTTGCACTGCCTTTGGGGAGACCTTATAAACCTGATTTCTTCTTTGGGGCAGCGATACCCGCTTCACGTCACAGAAATTGGAGGTGCAGAGAATCATTGCCTCCATCAAATCTCAGCCCAGAATTTGTGCTTTTAGACCCTGAAGCTTGGAATTCTGTGTGAGCTGGGCATCTTGCGCCTCAAGCGGGGAGGAGCCTGTGGGCCTCACTTTTCTTCTCTGGGTTGGCTCCACCTTTGTCTGTGGTCCATGAAGACTCAGAAGACCTCCTTTTACAGAAGCCAGAGCCAAATTCCTTTTGTGGGAAACTAGAACATGCATGCTTCCTTCTCAGTTCCCTTCCAAGCTCTGGATTCAGGAATGTCTGGTCCATGTTCAGATGGTTGCTTCTCTAAAAGACGTACAGCCAGGCACAAAGCTGGGAGGAGCTACCAGCATGTTCTTCAGAGGAGAGACTCCAGGAAGCAGTCAGAAGTAAATCCATTCTTCCATCCATGCCTAGTAAAGGACAGGTATTTGAGACAAACAGCATTAGCATTTGTGTTTGAGAGATCTGGATTCCATTCATACCTCATTCATCCATTACTTAGTGATCCGGAGCATATTAACCTATCTGAGTCTCAGTTTATTCATCTGTTGAATGGTAACAATAATAACACCCCTCTTAGTGTTGAATGGATTATCTACTACATTGCCTAGCCTATAGTAGACACGTAATAAATGTATACTATTTATTACATATGACAGTACAAATTATTAAGATTCTTAGAGTGAGTTATCTTTATTACTCCTACTTGCAGTGGGATAACTTAAGAACCTCATCACTACTTAATTTATTTTATCCATCCTCAAAATAGTCTCTTTCTTTAAAGGTTTCCACCTTAGATATATCACTTTTGTAATATAGTAAATGCTGGCCCCTGAATCTAAACTATCTCCACTTACTCCTTAGTCTCCCCCCACCCCACAGGACTTATAAGCACTGGGACCATTGTATATTTATTAGTTTGTTTATTGATCACTTGTTTTCTCACACCAGAATGGAAGCTCTAAGGGAAATGTATAGCTCTCAGCACGTTATTGGTACACAGTCAATTGCTCAGTACATTTGGGTTGAATGAATGAGTGGTTAAAAAAATAAGAAAAATGAATACTTGAATGAGTGACTGATGCAAAGCCTTAATCTAAATTCCATCGGTAAACAAAGGTAAATTTGACTGACTGTTTCCCCTGAGGATTGTGAAGTCTAGCAGCAGATGTATGAGAAAACATGAAAGACCAGTAGAGGGGAATAAGTGACAGACACTGTAAAAGAGAAAAAGAGAAGGTTCTGTGGAATGTCAAGAGAGAAAAAGGTAACTTTCAACGGTAGGATCAGAGACTGCTTCATGGAGAAAGTGTTTTTGTGCTTAGATTTGAAGGGGGTAGAAAGCAGTGGACTTGAATGGATCGAAGGCATTCCATATGGAAGGACTATAGGGGTGAAGCCAGGCATGGCAGACCTGAAGACAGATATGCGTAGCAAATGAAACATGTTGTTTGTTTGTTTGTTTGCACTGATGTCACACCCTTGGGGCGCCTGGGTGGCTCAGTCGGTTAAGCATCTGACTTCAGCTCAGGTTATGATCCCACGGTTCATAGGTTCGAGACCACATCGGGCTCTGTGTTGATGACACCTTGGAGCCCGGAGCCTGCTTTGGATTCTTTGTCTCCCTCTCTCTCTTCCTCACCCCTAGTTGTGCTCTGTCTCTCAAAAATAAATAAACATTAAAAACAATGAAAACTAATGCCACCTCTATACTCATTCCTACCTCATTCCCATTTGAAGCATACATTATTTTTATTGTAGACTTCACTGAAATTCCACTTTTCTGTTGACACTTTTTAAGATCTCCTTAGTCTATCTGAGGTTTACCTGATACGAATTTTTACTGTTTTATCATTCATTTGGGGCTCACATTGTATCTGTATTGTCACTTTCTTCTTTTGTATGCCCTATCAAAATTTAAGGGGCAGGGGACAGAGACTTCTTCCTGTGAATTCTAGCTGTATATATTTGGATATATACATTATTCAGTAGATATTGGTTGGTAGACTGATTTAGGAAAGTAACTTTAAAAGATCTTGCAAGAAGTCTTTCTGTTGATTTCTGAGCAGAATTGCTGCCTCAAATTCTATTTTGTGAAAGTTTGGCAAGACCTTGAAGAGCAAGTCCCTTTAGAAATAGAATATTTTAGAGCTAATATTTAGAGCTTCGCTTATGCGGGGTTCATTTTATGGATCATGAAACCGAAGGCCAAAGAACTCACTGCTTTCCTGATGTCCTGGAGCTAGTTAGAGGTTCATGATGATATTTTGGGCTTGAAAGCTTGAAAAGGTTTGTAAGACTTGATGTTTTACATTAGCCCAGGGAAATCTCCTGCTGGGGAGCCAAAACACAAAGCCTCATAGAGGCTCCTGAGTATAAAGAATGTACTCACAGACCCTCTAAACAATGAATATTACTGAAATGAGCCTTTTGACTAATAGAGGACTATTTTTGGAACTTGGAGCTGGAAGAGAAATTTGGATCAGGGATCTGAGTCATTCCCTGTTATTCTGGTTAATTACCACAGCCCTGCTTGAGGGAAACTGACTATTGCTAAGTAATAAAAATAGATAAGGCCCACAAAGGAAAATGGGTAATTGCTATGGAACCTGAAGGCATTTTAGGAAGATAAGACTAGAAGGAAAATCTCACAGAAAAGAAAACCTGGCCAAAAAAAGAATAAAAAAGAAAAGAAAATACTCTGCTATTTTTAAAAAAAACCTATGCTTAGAAATCAATCTAAACAGTTAAAACAAAACCTTATTTATTTTCAATTCAAACATTTATTCCAGTTCCATTTATTTCCATTTGGATAGCTTATTGGTAAATTTTTCTTTGAAGGTTCTTAAAAATTGGTAAACCATGATACTTTTAATTGGCTAGGCCAATCTTACCCGGTAGATTAAAGGGAACAAAAACCCAGACCTGTGAATTCTCTTCCACAGAGTAATAGTTATAATGGCAGCAGTTATGGCTGAACTGATTGGACCTTCAAAGTGAAAAATCAGCAGGTAAAAGGATAAAAAAAACATTGGTAGAGCTGTGAATAATGTCATGGTTAATAGTCATAAATAGTAACCAGGAATAATAGTCATAGTCTATGCTAAGAGATAACAGTAAATTGAATTGTAGACTCTTGCACGAACACTTCAAAAGTGTTGACTTTTCTGGGGCACCTGGGTGGCTCAGTCAGTTGAGTGTCTAACTCTTGATTTCGGCTCAGGTCATGGTCTTGCAGTTTGTGAGTTCAAGTCCCACATCGGGCTTGTGCTGACAGTGCAGAACCTGCTTGGGATCCTCCTTCTCTCTCTCTCTCTCTCTCTCTCTCTCTGCCCCTCTCCCACTCATGCACACACGCTCTTGCTCTCTCTCTCAAAATAAATAAATAAAATAAAAATAAAAAATGAAAGTGTTGAATTTTCTTCTTTTTGTGTTTTTTCCTCACCAAATTTTCCACTTCAGCTATTCTTTTGCTTTATTTCTGCCTTTCCACCTCTAACATTCCCTGCATTTTTGTACAGTTTTTCTTGTTTCATTCTCGTTTCTACTTTTCCTCTCTACAATTTTTCGTACTATTGGTTGTTGTATTTTCCCTCTGATTCTCTACCTCCTTCCTCCTTCTTTCTTCCTCTTCTTTCCCCACTTGAAAAATTAAATGACCGTAATAAATACATTAAGTATTAATGATTACTCATTTAATGGGTAATGAGTACCCATACCTCAATCAAATCAATTTAGTTTAAATTTGTATGTCGTGCTTGTATTTGGCCTCTTGAATTTGTTGACTCATTATGTTATGCCTGTCACAGAACTTTATGAACATTTCCACATCGCAGAGGCCGCAGGTAGTGGAGCTAAGAAGGTACATACTTCATCTTCCATGGCCTTGAACCGCCCTTAGGTTATTGAGAGAATCGGGCCTGTGAGCAGATACTTCAATGCAAGAATATCAAGTACTGCAATAAAAAACAGGAACTCTGGCTGTGAGAGAAGAGAATGAAGAATTAACTCTGCCTGGGGGTGGGAAGAAAACTTCCCTAGCAAAGAGGGTACTCAGGGGAATCTTTAAATAAGGAAAGAACGGCAGGTGGAAAAGAGAGAGTATTGGGTTTTACTTCCCTTTGACCCTCAACAGATTTTTCTCTATAATTGTTAGCGGCCTTAATGAAAAGGTGTTCCCAGTGATAAAAGTTTCAGGACGTTTTCAGATTGTGCCTTCTGGTAGAAAATGCATGCAAATAACTTCTGCCAGGAATAAGGGTTTCCCAGAGTTCTGTTCTGGGTTGCGTGGCCGCTGCAGGGCATCAAGAGGAAACAAAATTCTTGTAACTTCCACTAAAGCAGAACTTCCTGAACTCTTTAGGGAGATGTTAATAAATGTTTGGAAAAATAGCATCCTTTGATCAAGTAGTTTGGAAACTAAGTTAAAGGATGTTACAAATGGGCTGTTCTACTATGCTGATAGTCACCAAAAGTCTTCCAAAAGAGATACATTAAGAGGCATTTTCCAAACTGATTTGACCTTGACCTTTTTCTTCCTCTCATGGGTTGGAATTGGGCCTTCCTGACAGAAACGCACATGGTTTTTCTCCTGCAAACCAAGTCATCAGCACTTTCCTAACCATAGAAGTGAGATGTCTTTCCTTCCTGATTCCTTTCTGGAGCTGTCGCCCTGAGAAAATGCTAGTAGCTCTTTGAGTCGTATACCTCTCTGCCTGTCCACAGCCCAGAGAAGAGAGAAGAATGGGAACAGAGATGGTTTCCTGGCTCCTTCCGAAGTCTCAGTCCTAAGTGCTACATGGATTTAGATACCTACAAGCTGTGTAATCTTAGGCAAGCCTCATAACTTCTCTGCACTGCTGTTTCCTTCCTTGACACTTCATCTAAGGCAGTTAAGGGAATGCAGGTGTTGCTAATAAATCCTGGATATTGTACCTTTCCCAAGGACATTTGGATATAGTTAGGGAGCTAGACAAATAGGTCTTTTAGAGCCAAGAGAAGAAATCTTTTAGCGGTAGATTTTTAGGCACTTTGTCAGATAGGAGGAAACTTGTTTGGAAATAAATAGGCTAACAGGGGGCCCCAGGTTCCCAGAAATCAATACCACATGGTCTGTTTTATCTGTCTATTCTTCTCCTGGTGAACTTTGGTGTCCCAGACTCTGCTCTAGAAAGGGACACTCCGGATGGACTAGAGTGTCAGACAAGGACATGGAAACCCAATCAGTACTCGTACTTCAGAAAAGGCCATCTGGAGGTTTAATCTTGTGTCTTCACAATTTGGCAGCTTTCTTTCTAGAAAAATTGCATTTGGTGATGTTTACAGAATTCATCCAATGCAGCTTGAGTTTTATGGAGCTGTAAACATTTAAACAGTATCTGGGAAAATGGCAGGCTTAAAACATTTCTGAGTAAACTTGCAGCTCTAGTTGTTTTCTTCCCGTTCCCGAGTCCTAAGGAAGAGTTTTCTGAGTAAAAAAAAAAAAGGTAGGAGATGTGAACTGAACAACCAAAGTAAGACCTTTGGCTTTGTGGAAAAAATCCAGGATTAGTTAAACGGTCCATTTAAATTATTTAGTACAACTTATATAATTGGATTTTTATGTATGGAACCTATGACCTTCATTGCTTTATGTCTCAGCAAGATAAGCTATTGGAAATATAACTCTGTGAGGGCTGGATGTTTATAAGAATTCATAACTGCAAAGAAGCACAAGGGTCTTTGCTTTGAGGACAAAGGGTTAATGAGAGATTTTTCTGTGCTTTCTCAAAAGTCTTAAAAGTCAACCTGTGTTGCATTTGCTGGAGCCCTCTGGTCATACAGGGGTCAGTCTGCAAACCCATAGCTAGGTCCATCTTTGGAAAGTAGAAAGCCCATAGACAGACCAAGGAGTTGGAGCTGAAATAAGATAAAATGAAAGAGAATAAATTTGATTGGAACACTGGTTGATTGGAACTATGAATTCTTGAAAATCCCCAGGCATTAAAAAGTGTGTTCACTAAGTATCATTTGAAGCGTGAAAGAAAAGAATTCCATGAACTCTTCAGTTTTCTACTCTACAACCTACCCTCAGAAACGTTGATATTTCTTGGTTATCATAATTGCATCCTGACTGTGTACAGGCCAACACAGCTGAAATGTGTTCCCCTGCAAAGCATGGACAAGGTACTTGGTTTCCTGAGAACTGTGTGTGTGTGTGTGTGTGTGTGTGTGTGTGTGTGTGTGTTGGGGGTGGAGGGAAGGCGGGGGGAGTAGTATCCAGGGGATATTGCCTATTTTTCCAGGAAATATTGGGTGTGGTGGGAGAGCTGCAATGACGTTAAGACCAGTTGTGAGCTTCATAGAAGCATCCCTAGTGCTGTTAGTGACAGGATGACAAGGGTTTTTCCCAAGACCACCAACCCATCACTTACAAAGACAGTCCTGGGTTGGTGGGAATGCCAGCATCCTTTCACCTATATCCAGCTCCTTCTGCTTCTAACCACAGACAATATGATCCCCACCTCCACACAGCTGTAGCTGAGTGGCAAGGAGTGTAAGGAGCGAGCCTTAGTGGAGACCAGAGATGTAGACTTCACTCTTCTTTTGTTACCTTAGTGACATTGGAAGTAGGGTCCAAAGTGAGGTATAGGGACTGGTTGGATCTGAAAGAAAAACTTCCAGCTGGTGAAATACTGGCTATGCGGGGTCAGTTAGGACACCAGCAGGAACTGAAATACCCTGATGATACAGGAATTTTTTAAGGCAAGAGCACACCTTGCTGCTGGTAAACTGTAACTAATGTGTTATGTAAGCATCAGCTTTCTAAGAAGATGGCATAGGGCAATTGTATCAAAATATAAGAAAGAGGACCAATTTTAGTCATTTGATTGTTGTGGAGATAGCAAAGAAAATTGTTCACACTGACTACTGATAAGAAAGAGTGCCATCTAGAGGCCCTACTTAGAACTCCGCTTCAGTCTCAAGAACCATCCTTCAATGTGACCTTGAGCTGCCTTATTCTGTAACTGTGGTGCTCATGATCGATAATAAGGGGAACGGAGCAGTGGGCATAGCCAATGGTAATGGAGTCAGGTATTCTGAGGACTAAGTTGTGTTGATGTAGAGTGAAGGCCAGACCTTATTAATTCCTAAATAATTCCCTTTGTCTTTGCAGGGTTGCTTCTAGTCAGCTGAGAGCTTTCTACTCCAGTGATTTGCTCTTAGGCTTTAGATTTTTAAGTTTCTTTTTCTTTAATAGAATTAAAGTACCTAGAAATCATATTTCATTGTTTCTTTTATGTTAGGAAAAGTAAATTGTTGAGGTGATACATATTATTAAAAAAGAATCCTCCTCCTCCTCCTCCTCCTCTTCGTCATCATCCCTAAGGGGAGAAATAGTAAAAATGAGAAGCAAAATGGGAGATCTAAAACCATCTCTAATTTTGCTCGACACATCTAATTGGATTAACGTATAGGCCATGTTCCTGAGAATTAGTTTCTTTCCCCAATCTTGAATCATTCTATTCAACAGTATCAAACAAATGATTTTCCAACCTAGCACCAATGTTCATTCTGCAACTTTCAAGCTCACATCCAACCATAGATTTTGAAAAGAGGTTTGAACTCAACACAGCATATCAACATTATCATGCTACGGGCATGTGATAGGATTTTTTTTTTTTTAGAAAATCTAATAACAAATCTTCAAGTGTTGGTAATGATTTGACCATCATCCTGCTACTGCAATGGGTAAGAACACCTGACAGAGTGACCAAGGTGGAAGTCACCCCAAAAAACAAATGAAGTTGGCAACAGACCTTGGAGTCTAGAGTCTCTGAGAAACTACTTCTAAAATAAATTGCTGCTCCTGTAACAGAGAAAATAGGGATATACATGTTTGAATTTAATGTCTGTAGTATTGGATTTTTCTATTTTGAATTTCAAATCAGTTTGAACAAGCTACTTTGTTCCTTAGAAAAAGTCTGGCTCTTACAGTAGATGTTTCTGGACTCTGCTATAATAGGTGAGCTATAGAGAAGCAGTGCAAACTCCAGAATCTTCAGTGATAATATTTTCAGTGATTTGTTCAGGGTAATCCACACCCCTTGAGATAATGATTAGTGGTATTCAATTTACCAATGGTACATTAAAAAAACAAAACAAAACAAAAAAACCACCCACATCATGTTGTTTGTCTCCAAACTTCAGTAGCCAGTTATAAAAGCTCAGAGGCTGTTTGCCTCATTCTTTCAGTTAATTAAAAAGATTTTTGTATAGCCTCAAGTGTAGTGTAATTTATAATAGGTCTTTTTCCCTCTGTTTTAATTACTATCTTTGCATGGTGTTGTTGGACCTCTTCCTTTTTATGAACTACTTATGCATAGTTTCCTGAGACCAGCTCTATGGCTGTTAATTAGAAAATAAAGAAGCGTTCTGTATTTTAGTTACCTTCAGCTAGGAAAATCAGTGGAATTGCTCAGTTGGGATTTATTTCCCCTACTTTTTTCCCTGTTGAAAAGGAAAATCTTCCCTACCAAATAATGGCTTCCTTTTCTATTTTTTTTTTAATGTTTGTTTATTTTTGAGAGAGAGAGAGAGAGAGAAAGGGAGAGAGAGAGACAGACAGACAGACAGACACACAGAATCCAAAGCAGGCTCCAGGCTCTGAGCTGCCAGCATAGAGCCCGACACAGGCCCCAACCCACAAACTGTGAGACCATGACCTGAACGGAAGTTGGATGCTTAACTGACGGAGTCACCCAGGTGCCCCAATAGTTATCTTTTCAAACCATGTTATATATAAAAGGTTAGGAAGACTGAAATGAAAGCGCAAATATAAGTTAAAAATCTATTATCATTTTAGTTGTTACCTGGACAAGGTAGAAACGTTTGGGATTTTACAGTGTTGTGAACCAAGCTCTTGAAATTTCCAATTCATTGAATAAATAAATGAATGAATTTTTTTGCTTACTGATCAATATAATGAAGAGAACTTAGACTAATGTAATTCATGGGAGCTGAATAAGAAAAAAAGCAAGAAGCAAAACATTAGACATTTCAGAAATATAGCATTTCAAATGATTGAACCACTGGAGTACCTCCCTTGGTGTTTTGCTCAGAGTGTTAGGCTGGTGTGTACAATTAGTAGAAGTAGGCACTGCCATTGTTTGTGTCATTGGCTTTGCTGTTAATTTCAAGTTTAGAGAGGGAACTGGGAAAAGCTTTCAGAGAAGAGAATAACTGTACAGTCAGCCAGAGATATAGGAATGCAACTTTCTAATATTACTGCTTTCCTTTTTATTCCTTCCTTTCCTTATAAATGAAAGAGAAACCCACAGTGGTGGAAGAATTTGCTCTGAATCCTGACAGCAATATTGCAAAGCACTCTTATAAATAAGAAGGTGTATAAATCTTCAAGTGATAAATGCATCTGATTAGTTTTTCATTAAAAAAAATTAGGATAATGTTGCCCACCTTGCAAATTACTCCAAGGAGCAAGCAAAAAGATTACATTTTAATTTGATCACCACAATCTACAGATATTATTTGCAGTTTAGAGATTAAAAAATTAGTAAGTGACAGAATTAAAAGTTAAATCAACTTTGTCTACCTGCAAAAACTTTTGATTCATGACCGAGATGATAAAGTGGGAGAAACCTGGAAGAATTTCATTTTTTTCTTCTTTGGGAAGGTAAAATCAAGTCAAGACTTCCCCTTTACTGAGCTTTGCCAATAGACTGACCCATGCAAACCCCCTGATAGTGAGTGAAGCTGTTTGAGACCCTCCAGTTTGAGCTGGGTTGTTTAAAGTCTGTCTACCATGCAGATTCGCTTTTCAGTCATAGCCAACTATAGATGGAAAGAGTTGTCTTTTTTCCCTTTCCTGCAAATATTCAGGTCACACTAGTGCTCTCAGGCAGCCTTCTTCACCTCCAAAGGCACTTTTTCGCCTTCGAACAAGAAGAGAGCTTCCTGGAGCGCCTGGGTGGCTCAGTCGGTTAAGTGTCCGACTTCAGCTCAGGTCATGATCTCACGGTCCATGAGTTCGAGCCCCACATCGGGCTCTGTGCTGACAGCTCAGAGCCTGGAGCCTGCTTCAGATTCTGTGTCTCCCTCTCTCTCTGACCCTCCTCCGTTCATGCTCTGTCTTTCTCTGTCTCAGAAATAAATTAAAAAAAAAACATTAAAAAAAAAAAAAGAGAGAGCTTCCTTCTCCACGGTTTTAGGAATAAAGTTTTTATCTTCATATTTCTATCACGCTATGTTCTGTCACCATTGTACCAATACCTCGCTGTTATCCTAACTCTATGGTTCTAACTTCAAAGAGAATATATCTGAAAAATGAACATGCATTAAGACTTTCAGCCTGTACCCACTATCTCAATAAATTCATGGGTTTGATGGGAAGAAATTCTGATCATAGAGTGTTTGTCTTGTTTTGGGTTGAGATATGTGTGAATGTAAGTTTTAGAATCTGTTGTTCAATTTCTCCAAAAAAAAAGCCCCCTGGATTTTGAGAAGTATTTCAAGGAATCTATAGATCAACTTGGGAAATAATTGTCTTCTTAGTAATACTAAGTTTTTCGGTCTATAAACATTGAATATCTTTCTATTTTGTTAATTTCATACTTAAGTATTCTTTTAGATGCTGTTGCTTTCTTAATTTCATTTTTGGATTGGTCGTTGCTACTGTATGGTGTATAGAAATATGATACAATTGAATACAAGTACAATTGATTTTTGTATATTGATCTTGTATCCTGCTGCCTTCTTGAACTTGCATATTAGTCCTAGTTGTTTTTATGGGTGTGTGCATATGTAGTCCTTAGGATTTTCAAGTCATATATTAATAATGATAGTTTTACTCTTTTCTTTCCAATATGGATGCATTTTGGTTCCTTTTCTTGTCTACTCTCCCTGGCTAAAACCTTCAGTATAATGTTGAATAGAAGTGGCAGGAGAAGACATCCTTTTCTTCTTCCTGATCTTTGGGGAAATATTCAGCCTTTCACTCTTAATTATGATGTTACCTGTGTGTTTTTCATAGAGCTCCTTTATCGGTTGAAGAAATTCCTTTCTATTACTACTTTGTTGAGTGTTCTGTATCACGAAATGGTATTATATGTATAGGTATAGATTTTGTCAGACTTTTTCTGAGTCCTTTAAAATGATCATGCATTTTTTTTGTCCCTTATTCTATTACTGTAGTGTAGTGAATTTATTTTCTTTTTTTTTAAGTTTATTTATTCATTTTGAGAGAGAGAGAATGTGAGGGGGGGGAGGGCCAGAGGTGGGGGGACAGAATCCCAAGCAGGCTCTAGGCAGTCAGCAGGCAGCCTGACATGGGACTTGATCTCATAAACTGTGAGATCATGACCTGAACTGAAATCAAGAGTTGGATACTTAAACAACTGAGCCACCTAGGTGCCCCTAAATTTATAGATTTTCATGTGTTAAACCAAACTTGTATTGTGGAATAAATCTCACTTGATCACAATGTATAATCTTATTTTATATGTTGATAAATATGGTTTGTTAGTATTTTGTTGAGGATTGTAATGTCTGTATTTATAAAGGATATTGCTCTGCAGTTTATTTTTCTAGTGACGTCTTTGGTTTTGGTATCAGTAATATTAGCTTAATAGTTGAGAAGTGTTCTCTTGTTATTTGGAAGAATTTGTGTATTGGTGTTATTTCGTCCTTAAACATTTGGTAGAGTTCATGGGGCAACCTGTGTGGCTCAGTTGGCTGAGTGTCTGACTCTTGGTTTTGGATCAGGTCATGATCTCACAGTTCCGTGAGTTCGAGACCCACATTGGGCTCTGTGCTGACAGCATGGAGCCTGCTTGGGATTCTCTCTCTCTGCCCTTCCCCCACTCGCATTGTCTCTGTCACTCTCAAAATAAAAAAATAAACTTAAAAAAATTAAAAATAAATAAACATTTGGTAGAGTGCACCAGTAAAACCATCTGGGCTTTATTTATTTATTTATTTATTTATTTATTTATTTATATATTTTGAGAAGGTTTTTGATTATTAATTCAATCTCATTATTTGTGATAGTGTATTCAGATTTTCTCTTGTCCTGAGTCAGGTTCAGTGGTTTGTAATTTTCTAGGAATTTGCATATTTCATTGAGGTTATCTAATTTGTTCGCATATAATTGTTGATAGTATTTCTTTTTGATAATTTTTTTAAATTTTTTTTTTCAACGTTTATTTATTTTTGGGACAGAGAGAGACAGAGCATGAACGGGGGAGGGGCAGAGAGAGAGGGAGACACAGAATCGGAAACAGGCTCCAGGCTCTGAGCCATCAGCCCAGAGCCTGACGCGGGGCTCGAACTCACGGACCGCGAGATCGTGACCTGGCTGAAGTCGGACGCTTAACCGACTGCGCCACCCAGGCGCCCCTCTTTTTGATAATTTTTATTTCTGAAGGGTCAGTATTGACATCCACACTTTCATTCCTCATTTTTGTAATTTGATCCTTCTTTCCTTTTTTTCTTGGTCATTTTATTCTATATTGATTTTATAATCCAAGGGAAGGTGCTAATCTGCAGTTTGAGAAACATGACCTGGTGGAAGAGTGGGAAGATGGCGGTGTAAGAGGATGCTGGGCTCACCGCATCCTGCAGATCACTTAGATTCCACCCACACCTGCCTAAGTAACCCAGAAAACCACCAGAAAACTAGCAGAACAGATTCTCTGGAGCCAAGCATAGACGAGAGGCCCACGGAAGAGGGTAGGAAGGTTGGAGAGGCGGTGCACGCTACACGGACTGGTGGGAGGGAGCCGGGGCGGAGGGGCAGCCCGCTGGCCAAGCAGAGCCTCAGAGTCTGGCTGGCAAAAGTGGAGGGGCCGGATGGAGTGTGTTCAGACAGGAAGCGGGACTTAACATCTGGAAGGTTATAAGTTAACAGCTCTGCTCCGCCAGTGGGAGGGCTGGAGGACAATGGGAGGGAGAGTTGTTGAGCCCAGGACGACAGAGCTCAGCTTGGTGGGGAACAAAGGCACTCGCCAGCGCCATCTCCCTCGCCCATCCCTCAGCCAAAATCCCAAAGGGAACCAGTTCCTGTCAGGGAACTTGCTTGCACTGCACAAACACCCAACGCTGTGCTTCTGCGGATCCATCCCTCCAGCGGCAGCGGGTCTGACTCCCTCCCCGTGCCACAGGGCCCCTCCCAAAGCTGATCAATGAAGGAGAAGTGAGCTGAGCATTCCCCTCCCACCCCCTGTGCAACTTGCCGATCCACCCCAGCTAATACGCCAGATCCCTAGCACCACAAGCCTGGCAGTGTGCAAATAGCCCAGACGGGCCACAACACCCCACAGTGAATTCCGCCCCTAGGAGAGGGGAAGAGAAGATACACACCAGTCTGACTGTGGCCACAGTGGTGGGCTGAGGGCAGACATCAGGTCTGACTGCAGCCCCGCGCATCAACGCAAGTTATTCAAGACAGCACAGGGGAAGTGCCCTGCAGTTCTGCACCACTCCAGGGACTATCCAAAATGAGGAAATGGAAGAATTCCCCTCAAAAAAACGTCCAGGAAATAACAACAGCTAATGAACTGATCAAAAACGATTTAAACAATATAACAGGAAGTGAATTTAGAATAATAGTCATAAAATTAATCGCTGGGCTTGAAAACAGTATAAAGGACAGCAGAGAATCTATTGGTACAGAGATCAAGGGACTAAGGAACAGCCAGGAGGAGCTAAAAAATGCTATTAATGAGCTGCAAAATAAAATGGAGACAACCACAGCTTGGATTGAAGAAGCAGGTGAGAGAATAGGTGAAATAGAAGATAAAATTATGGAAAAAGAAGAAGCTGAGAAAAAGAGAGAGAAAAAAAATCCAGGAGTATGAGGGGAAAATTAGAAAACTAAGTGATGCACTAAGGAGAAACAATATACGCATAATTGGTATTCCAAAGGAGGAAGAGAGAGGGAAAGGTGCTGAAGGTGTACTTGAAGAAATAATAGCTGAGAACTTCCCTGATCTGGGGAAGGAAAAAGGCATTGAAATCCAAGACGCACAGAGAACTCCCTTCAGATGTAACTTGAATCGATCTTCTGCATGACATATCATAGTGAAACTGGCAAAATACAAGGATAAAGAGAAAATTCTGAAAGCAGCTAGGGATAAACGTGCTCTAACGTATAAAGGGAGACCAATAAGACTCGTGACGGATCTCTCTACTGAAACTTGGCAGGCCAGAAAGGAATGGCAGGAAATCTTCAATGTGATGAACAGAAAAAATATGCAGCCAGGAATCCTCTATCCAGCAAGTCTGTCATTTAGAATAGGAGAGATAAAGGTCTTCCCAAATAAACAAAAACTGAATGAATTCATCACCACTAAACCAGCCCTACAAGAGATCCTAATGGGGATTCTGTGAGACAATGTACCAGAGACATTGCTACAAGCATGAAACCTACAGACATCACAGTGACTCTAAACCCATATCTTTCTATAATAACACTGAATGTAAATGGACTAAATGCGCCAACCAAAAGACATAGGGTGTCAGAATGGATAAAAAAACAAGACCCATCTATTTGCTGTCTACAAGAGACTTATTTTAGACCTGAAGACACCTTCAGACTGAAAGTGAGGGGATGGAGAACTATTTATCATGCTACTGGAAGCCGAAAGAAAGCTGGAGTAGCCATACTAATATCAGACAAGCTAGACTTTAAATTAAAGGTTGTAACAAGAGATGAAGAAGGGCATTATATAATAATTACAGGGTCTATCCATCAAGAACAACTAACAATTATAAATGTCTATGTGCCGAATACGGGAGCCCCCAAATATATAAAACAATTACTCAAAACATAAGCAACCTTATTGATAAGAATGTGGTAATTGCAGGGGACTTTAATACCCCACTTACAACAATGGATAGATCATCTAGACACATGGTCAATAAAGAAACAAGGGCCCTGAATGATACATTGGATCAGATGGACTTGACAGATATATTTAGAACTCGGCATCCCAAAGCAACAGAATATACTTTCTTCTCGAGTGCACATGGAACATTCTCCAAGATAGATCACATACTGGGTCACAAAACAGCCCTTCATAAGTATACAAGAACTGAGATCATACCATGCATACTTTTGGACCACAGTGCTATGAAGCTTGAAATCAACCACAGGAAAAAGTCTAGGAGACCTCCAAAAGCATGGAGGTTAAAGAACACCCTACTAAAGAATGAATGGGACAACAAGGCAATTAGAGAAGAAATTAAAAAATATATGGAAACAAACGAAAATGAAAATACAACAATCCAAACACTTTGGGATGCAGCGAAGGCAGTCCTGAGAGGAAAACACATTGCAATCCAGGCCTATCTCAAGAAACAAGAAAAAACCCAAATACAAAATCTAACAGCATACCTAAAGGAAATAGAAGCAGAGCAGCAAAGACACCCCAAACCCAGCAGAAGAAGAGAAATAATAAGGATCAGAGCAGAAATAAACAATATAGAATCTAAAAAAACTGTAGAGCAGATCAACGAAACCAAGAGTTGGTTGTTTGAGAAAATAAACAAAATTGATAAACCTGTAGCCAGGCTTCTCAAAAAGAAAAGGGAGATGACCCAAATAGATAAAATTATGAATGAAAATTAAATTACTAGAACCAATCCCTCAGAAATACAAGCAACTACCAGGGAATACTATGAAAAATTATATGCCAACAAACTGGAAAACCTGGAAGAATTGGACAAATTCCTAAACACCCACACACTTCCAAAACTCAATCAGGAGGAAATAGAAAGCTTGAACAGACCCATAACCAGAGAAGAAATGGAATCAGTTATCAAAAATTCCCAACAAAGAAGAGTCCAGGACCAGATGGCTTCCCAGGGGAGTTTTACCAGACGTTTAAAGCAGAGATAATACTTATCCTTCTCAAGCTATTCCAAAAAATAGAAAGGGAAGGAAAACTTCCAGACTCATTCTATGAAGCCAGTATTACTTTGATTCCTAAACCAGACAGAGACCCAGTAAAAAAAAGAGAACTACAGGCCAATATCCCTGATGAATATGGATGCAAAAATTCTCAACAAGATACTAGCAAATCGAATTCAACAGCTTGTAAAAAGAATTATTCACCATGATCAAGTGGGATTCATTCCTGGGATGCAGGGCTGGTTCAACATTCGCAAATCAATCAATGTGATACATCATATTAATAAAAGAAAAGATAAGAACCATATGATCCTGTCAATCGATGCAGAAAAAGCATTTGACAAAATTTAGCATCCTTTCTTAATAAAAACCCTCAAGAAAGTCGGGATAGAAGGAACATACTTAAACATCATAAAAGTCATTTATAAAAAGCCTATAGCTAATATCATCCTCAATGGGGGAAAACTGAGAGCTTTTTCCTTGAGATCAGGAACACGACAGGGATTTCCACTCTCACCGCTGTTGTTTAACAGTGTTGGAAGTTCTAGCATCAGCAATCAGACAACAAAAGGAAATCAAAGGCATCAACATTGGCAAAGATGAAGTCAAGCTTTCGCTTTTTGCAGATGACATGACATTATACATGGAAAATCCGATAGACTCCACCAAAAGTCTGCTAGAACTGATACATGAATTCAGCAAAGTTGCAGGATACAAAATCAATGTACAGAAATCAGTTGCATTCTTATACACTAATAATGAAACAACAGAAAGACAAATAAAGAAACTGATCCCATTCACAATTGCACCAAGAGGCATGAAATACCTAGGAATAAATCTAACCAAAGATGTACAAGATCTGTATGCTGAAAACTATAGAAAGCTTATGAAGGAAATTGAAGAAGATATAAAGAAATGGAAAAACATTCCATGCTCATGGGTTGGAAAAATAAATATTGTCAAAATGTCAATACTACCCAAAGCTATCTACACATTCAATGCAATCCCAATCAAAATTGCACCAGCATTCTTCTCGAAGCTAGAACAAGCAATCCTAAAATTTCTATGGGACCACAAAAGGCCCCGGATAGCCAAAGTAATTTTGAAGAAGACCAAAGCAGGAGGCATCACAATCCCAGACTTTCACCTCTACTACAAAGCTGTAATCATCAAGACAGCATGGTATTTGCACAAAAACAGACACGTAGACCAATGGAATAGAATAGAAACCCCAGAACTAGACCCATAAAAGTTTGGCCAACTAATCTTTGACAAAGCAGGAAAGAATAGCCAATGGAAAAAAGACAGTCTCTTTAACAAATGGTGCTGGGAGAACTGGACAGTAACATGCACAAGAATGAAACTAGACCACTTTCTCACACCATTCACAAAACTAAACTCAAAATGGATAAAGGACCTGAATGTGAGACAGGAAACCATCAAAACAGCAGGAAAAGACCTCTCTGACCTCAGCCACAGCAATTTCTTACTTGACACATCCCCAAAGGCAAGGGAATTAAAAGCAAAAATGAACTATTGGGACCTCATGAAGATAAAAAGCTTCTGCACAGCAAAACTAAAAGGCAACAAAACTAAAAAGCAACAAAACTAAAAGGCAACCAACAGAATGGGAAAAGATATTTGCAAATGACATATCGGACAAAGGGCTAGTATCCAAAATCTATAAAGAGCTCACCAAACTCCACACCCGAAAAACAAATAATCCAATGAAAAAATGGGCAGAAAACATGAATAGACACTTCTCTAAAGAAGACATCCAGATGGCCAACAGGCACATGAAAAGTTGCTCAACGTTGTTCCTCATCAGGGAAATACAAATCAAAACCACACTCAGATATCATCTCATGCCAGTCAGAGTGACCAAAATGAACAAATCAGGAGACTATAGATGCTGGAGAGGATGTGGAGAAACAGGAACCCTCTTGCATTGTTGATGGGAATGCAAACTGGTGCAGCCACTATGGAAAACAGTGTGGAGGTTCCTCAAAAAATTAAAAATAGACCTACCCTATGACCCAGCATTAGCACTGCTAGGAATTTACCCAAAGGATACAGGAGTGCTGATGCATAGGGGCACTTGTACACCAATGTTTATAGCAGCACTCTCAACAATAGTCAAATTGTAATAAGAGTCTAAATGTCCATCAACTGATGAATGGATAAAGAAATTGTGGTTTATACACACAATGGAGTACTACGTGGCAATGAGAAAGAATGAAATATGGCCCTTGGTAGCAACATGGATGGAACTGGAGAGTGTGATGCTAAGTGAAATAAGCCATACAGAGAAAGACAGATACTATATGTTTTCACTCTTATGTGGGTCCTGAGAAACTTAACAGAAACCCATGGGGGAGGGGAAGGGGAAAAAAAAAAGAAGTTAGAGTGGGAGAGAGCCAAAGCATAAGAGACTCTTAAAAACTGAGAACAAACTGAGGGTTGATGGGGGGTGGGAAGGAGTGGAGGGTAGGTGATGGGTATTGAAGAGGGCATCTTTTGGGATGAGTACTGGCTGTTGTATGGAAACCAATTTGACAATACATTTCATATATTAAAAAAAATTAAAAAATGAAAAAAATGAAAAAGAAAAAAGAGAAACATGACCTTGGGCGCATTAAATAACTTGTCTGGATCTCTATTTCCTCTCCATAGCATGGGGCCCCCATAAGGACCTTTCAAGTTCTAACATTTTAAGATTCTATGGGATTTCATTCTAGAAGATTATGGGTTTCTTGTTACATTTTTCCCCAAATGGAGTCCATTTTAGGTAAATGGTGTATCTAAAACAGTGATTCCCATAATGTAATTCCCGGGCAGCAACATCAGCATCATTTGGAAAATTGTTATAAATGCTGATTCATAGACCCACTGAATCAGAAACTCTGGGCTGGAGCTCAACATTTATGTTTTGTTTTACAAGTCCTCCAGGTGATTCTGATACATTCCAGTGCCTGAGAACCATTGGTCTAGAACAACTATCTTATCTGACACAGACTCCCTCTATCTCTGGTCTTCTGATTGAGTGTCTTTATTCTCACAATTCTTTCTCCCATTCCCCCAACCCATATTTTTTTCCCCTTGGGGAAAATCAGTTCCTGTAATATCTCTGAGATCAGGATAGTACGGCAGGGCATTTCAGATAAATTGAAAAGTAACTCCAATCGTTTCTAGCCTCATGTGTACAGAGTTCCTGCAGAAATACCCCAAGGGTGTTGGGGAGGCACCAAGTCCAGTTTATAGAAGAATATTTGTGCCCTTTCGTAGAAGAAGACCATAGTTCTCCTCTTTCCCAGCACTTGCTCGTGCCTTATGCCCTGGTGGATATACTGGAATGCTGGGCTGCTTGGTTGTTTTTTTTCATAGATACATGATGTAAAAATTGTCACTTTTTCATTTTCATGGCAATTTTCATTTTTTGCCATCTTAGGTCTTGCCAACATAGATACCACACATTTTTGAGGGTCAGAAAAAGTCCTGTAAGATGTCTATAATGTAAGCGGGAGTCCTTTAGACTAGTACTTGTGGTAGATTTCTGTAAAGTGAGGTTTCACTAGGACATGTTTATATTTCTCTGTGTGTTTATCCCCAATTTGTTTCTTTGCTTGACATATTACATAGAATGTAAGTGAAATTTTATATTGAAAATATAAAAAGCTAAAGAAATAAATATAAAGAGCTAAAGGAAATAAATATAAAGAGCTAAAGGAAATGGATGATATTTAGCCCACGATGCTTTTTTTTCCTTCAAAAAAGCAGAATCCTATCATAATCTGTGAATTTAGTCATTTTAATTTGCTTAAAGCTATTTTTCTGTTTCTGCAGCTCTTTGAGATTATTGTATAGTTGAAAAGCCAAGAGACCTAGATTCTAATCTGAAAATTAGAAAATGGTAAATGAACCACGTGTTACCTTGCACTCAAGCACAAATCACAAACCGTTTCTGACTCTCAATTTCTTTATCTACAAAATATAGATAATGCCTTCTCAAACATACAGCATTGCTGTTGGAATTTAATTAGCTAGTTCAACATGTATAGCTCCTCTTATATGCTTGGCAATAAGGATAAAGCAAAATAGGGGAGATCCCTATCCTAGTGGGGCATATATTCCTTATAGCAGTGGACAGACAGTAAAAAAATAACTTAAAAAAAAAAAAGGTTAGAATTCAAGTGGAAGGAACAGTAAGCCCAAATGTCTGAGTTAGGGCTGTTTCTGGATGATCAAGGAACAAAAGGGGGCCGAGTGCCTGAGGAAAGTTAAAGGGGGAAGAAATAGCAAAAGTGGTATTGGGATTGAGGACATGCTGGGTTTTAAGGCCATTGTCAGGACTTTGGCCTTTACTCTGAGTGAGATGGGAGCCATTATAGGGTTTTGAACAGAGGAGTGACATGATTTGATAAATGTTCAAAATCACAGGTTTGATTTCTCTTTTAAAGAACAAACTATTGGGGCGCAGGGATGGAAGGAAGAGACCAGTTAGAAGGACAATAGTGGTTTCTGTAGCTAAGAAGGTGTAGCCAAGAAAAGTTGTCAGATTCTGGATATAACTTTGAAGGTAGATTCAACAGGTGTTGCTGATGGATTGAATATATAATTTGAGAGAAAGACAGGAGTCAAGGATGACACCAAGGCATTGAAAGTGAGGGAATGGAAGGATATAGTTGTCTCTCCATTTCTGCCTTCAGCTTTCATCCCCACAATTTACAGCAGAGATCTGAAGATGTTTTCTTTAAAATGACAACATCTGTCACTTGTTTCAGGCCGCCCTCCATCATCCAGAGTTTGTGTCTCAGAATGCCATTCATATTCTTTCTTATAAGCTTCACCATGGAAAGTGGCTCAGTAGGCAACTAAGTAAGTTTGGGAAATGCTACATTTTATATTTCCTTCAGAGGCTTAACATAAAAGGCTCTGAGATCTGAAAAAAAAAAAAAGACCCATTTTACTTGGTTTAATTTAGTATGGCTTTCTTTTATTTGCCTTTGAAATATCTGATTAATTTGTCTTCCACTTACATTCCAATGAACATATTAAGATACATGTTAGGAAATGCTGAACTAGGCACCCCCCCCACCGACCCCAGGATGTCCTCCAAGCCTCTTACTAGCTGTTGACACATAAATTTCCCCCAAACACCCTTTTGCCATATCATTCCCTTCTCAAAAGTCCCGTGAGGATCATCTTGTCTGTAGGATTAACTGTGAACTCTTCAATCCCACATTCAACTTGGTCCACAGTCCAGCCCCAGTCTTCCACATGCAATCTTGTGACCCAGGTGCTCTCAGTGGCCTCTACCTTCACTGCATCTATTCTGGTTCTTTCTCTGGTAAACCCTGGTGGGCCATCCCATAGCTTCACTGCTTAAATAATTTCTACTCATCATACATTGCCCAGCACAAGGGCTATTTTTTCTGGGCAGCTGCCTATGATCCCCACAGGCTGTGCAAAATCGTATCAAATTCTACAGCATACACCGAACATATTATTCATATGGTCCTTAACATATATTGCCATGTGTTAATATTAACACTTAAAATAGTGCGCTTTTATCTCAAAATATAATTCCTTAAGAGCAAGGAATATGTCTTGATTGTCTTTCTCTTTGACATGACATCTCACCTTGTAATTTGTTTCCTATGTTTATGGTCATGTTTATAAATACTTGCTGAGTACAAGTGAGCTTGAGTACTGTAGTAGCAGGATCCACTATTTTCCAGTTTTATCGTACTTCATGTTGGCCCTCGCCGTGACTCATATTCTTCCATTCTGTAGTGCTGGTGGGTTGCACGCATTTCTTCCCACAGCATGCTGGTAATGGCAGCGCCAGCCCAGGCTCAGGTGTGAGGAATGCTGGGGCCTCGGCAACTTCGTGTGGTAGGAAGTGAGAAAAATTGGAAGCCAGAAAGAAGAGATTGCTGGGAAAATTGGAAGCAGTTGTAGGCCTGGTCTTTGTGGGAAAGGCAGCCAAGAGCTGAGTATATGGTGTCAATGAGCCTTGGCAAATGTGGGCTTGCGTCCACCAGCCGTTATGCATTTGAGGGAGGTATATTGCCAGAGGGGCAGCAGTAGCGAGTGACTTGAGGTCAGGCCAGTTTCCCATCTATCAGAACAGTGCATATGCCAGGACCAAGGGGTGTAGGAAACAGGATTCAGCTTCCTAGGGAAGGATTTGTAGGTGGTAGACAAGGCATCCCAGGTAAGGAGCCCAGTCAGCTGTGCTAAGAGGACTTGGGTGCTGGACAGAACCCCCGGACACACAAACAGGGTCATCAACTACAGTTAGAGTCAGAGACTGGCGAGGTGTGCCCAGAGCTTGTCACTGGGAGCAGTTCATTTCCTAGCCTTTGGAAGCACCTAGGGAAGTGTGCCACTTAATGTTATTTCTTTAAGACTCTGTTTTCGCCTCTGTAAATTAGGGAGCTTAATGCCTACCTTGGAGTATTGTTGAGACAATTAAATGAGATAATGTACAACATATGCCTTGTGTTGCATTAGGCACATAGTAGGTCATCTAGAAATGTTTCTATTCATTCCGTATATCTGCTGATGGGGCACTGGAGCTCCTGTTGTGATCACTATTAGCTCAGAAAATGGGTTAGACTTAGCCTATAGGCAAATCTGTCAGTATCAACAAGGGCTGAACAGGCCTAGGGGTGGTTGGGGCAGACAGGTAAGACAGCTAGCTGGACAGCAAGCCCTAGGCTTAGCATGATCACTATATCCTTTGGGATCAAGCAAATGAAAATAAGCCAAAAGAGCAGCCAGAACAGAGTAATAATAAATGATACGAATAACAAGTATTTTAGTGCATACTAAGTGACAGCTACAGCTCTAAGCCCTTTACTTTCCCCAACAAATCTACAGGGTAAGTACTGTCATGACCCCATTTATTCATGCAAAACCGAGGGGTTGGAAGGCAAGCTTACGCAGCTAACTAGCAGCAGAGTTTGGACTCAGATCAGGAAGGAGAATTCCCTGATGGTCTAGGATTTCGGATGCTAGAATGAATGACTAGAATAGGTGTTTAAGATTTTAAAGTCAGGAAAGGCATGTCGAGCTGGGAGAGCTGAAGCACAACCCTGCCTAAAGACGGCAGAATGGATTAAATCAATGAGTTTAAGTCCATTTTTGGACTATGTGAGGCTCTCTGTCTCAGAATCACCTGGATATCTTTTTTTTAGACAACACCATTTCTCAAGACTTGTCCCTGGAGGTTGTAACTCAGAAGGTCTTGGTGGTCCCAGGAATCAGTGCTGTAAAGAGCTTCATGGAAGCAGGTGCACTTGAGAGCTTCTCAGCCAGGTGGCTTTTCAAGTTAGCTTCCAGGTCCCTGGCTCACTTCCATTCCCTTATTCTTATTTTGTGATTTAGAAAAGTAGGCTGTGTGGTTTAGGTTTGCTCAGACTGGAATAATTCTTTCCTTTGGCCCTGTGACCTTTAAGATTCAGAGCCTGCAAATTGCATTCTAGTACTTTCCATGGAGGTAGTGCTGAGGATCACATAGGCAGCAAGGCCACTGGCTGACCACTGGATGGCATCCCTGTTCTTCCTTTTCTTGCAGGATTCCTGTTAGCATTCACAACTCTTGATAGAGTGCTCCTGCGGCCTCTTGGCAGTGTCTGTCCTACGACAAAGAAATGTAGTTACTGGTGCCCACCGAACAACTTCACCAGTGAGGGTGGAGGTTCAGACCCAGAGAGACCTTGGGCGAATGGACAGAACAGGTGAAGGCAGGGTTTTCATTTTATAAAAGCAGCCTCCCCTTTTTCATTCTGGGACATGTTTCCAGGTCATGCTTTTCAGTAACAGAGTGAGAGTGTTAAAGAAGCCCAGGGATGATTAAATAAACACGTCACTACACTTGATCTTTGCCAAAAGGTGGAGAAGAGATTGATCAAGTTAATGTTTCAGTGCTGAAAATCACTGAATCTATCATGCAAGTTAATGGGAAAATAAAATTTGTTTATAACCAATTTTAGAAGCAATTGTGTTCAGGGCACAGGTTGTTTGTTTGTTTGTTTTTTATTTACTGCCCTCTGGTGGAAATACATTAGAAATTTAATTTTCTTAAGATATCCAAGATACAGAGGAGCAAAGAGTCCAGTAGTATTTCTAAGATACACAGAGTCCTGTGAAGTTAAACAAATTTCTTATTTGGAAAGGTACTTTGAGGGTCAGTTGCTTTGCCTAGACAAACATTAAGCAAAATCTGTCATTTGGCTTAAACTTTTACACCATTTGTATGATCAGAGGTAACACAAAATTTGATGTTAAAAAAGCTGGACATTGAAACGTGTTGGAACCATGCTTTCCAGGTTTTTTTTTTCTTTTTTCATTTTATTTAAATATGTGCTTAGTAAAAATGTAGGGTCTTAAAATTTATTTTATATTTCTCATCTTTGTTTTTCCCCTTGGTCTTTTCATTTTTTATTAAATGTTTAGCTTTCTTGCAAAGTCCGAAATATCTTTTCTTGGGCGGTTTTGCTTTGCCAGAAGATACTACAGTAATGCTGGTCTTTTTTTGAATTTGTCTTGCTGACAGGCTATGTTTCTTCCTAGAGTCTTGTTAATGCACTAGGAGGAAGGCCAAACCTGATTCCTGGAATTGAACCTCAGGCTTGCCATGGAGACACATGGCTAAATCCTGGATTTAGAGGAAATCCCAGCTCTGGGGACTGTATGGTATTTGGTGGGAACAGATTGAACTGGACAGCTCCCAAACGTGCTCTCTATGTAGCATTTTATAGTCTGCAGTTTCTTTGGTTGGGGTTTTCAGTTCCAGAATAGCAGCAGAGAGAACACCTAGCAACTGAGGGGAAATATTTAATCCCTCATCTTTTTCCTTCCTTAAAATAAAATATTAAATTCCCTCGCTTTGTCTTTCCTCTCTCTGTCTTTCAATACCTGGGAGGTTTATTTACAGCATTAGATTGCATACACATGCATGCTGTAACAGCAGATCTTATGTACTGTCCCTTTAAAAAATGGCATCCACAACCCCTCTGCAATTCCCAGCACAATCAAATCTCGACCTGACTCATCCTATGGAGATCCCAGAGGGCAAAGAGTCAGCAGTTGTTTGCGTGTATATTCCCTGCTGTATATTGTGAGCTCTCTGAAGCCAGAAATGGTCTCATTTCATCTTTGTGAGAGAACTAGCTCACCTTGCATAAAGTCTAGAGATGGTCACTTGGATTGTGGCTCTGTGGAGTCTTGTAGATGTGCGACTTTATTTGGAGCTGTCAGATAACTCAGAAAAGCCAGAACATTTTTTCTTGTCATAAAGTGTCATCCAAATGTCATTTATTTGAAGTCTCAGGACCTAGGATATCTATTAGAAAGGTTTTGGAGGTTCTCATGCCATATGGGGGGTAAGAGGGAAGGCCCGTGTGAGAGGATAACAAAGTGAGCATGCGCGCTGCCTCTGATCCCACACTGTTCCCTTTAATTCGCACGACACTTCTGTGAGGTCAGTATGCTGAAACAGGTGTTACCTGTGAGATGGCACATAGAAAGCACAGGATAGAAAAGAACAAATCTATTCTGCATATAGGACAGCTAGCCTCTCAGATGCCCACGGGGTACCATTTACCTAGACAATCTGCTGGGATCCAGCTCCTTCAATCTGCTGGTCTCAACATCTTGGACAAGGAATCCACTGAGAGGCGATCTGAAGCCGACTCATGTTCACTAGATTTGGGGGGCACCCACCTATACATGCACACACAATGCCAAATGCAATGATCCTTTGTTTCCACCTGACCCACCTGTCATCTTCCTTAAAGCAAGCTATGTGATAAGCTCTGATGTGATGAGTCTGGAGAATGAGTTCGATGATGTCAAAATTTTAAGGAGGTTTGGGGTGCTCTCATCCAGAATGCTGTGGGTGTAGCCAAACTCTTTCCCTCTCTGACAGTACTTGGATGAGAGCTACCGTTCCCTCTGACTCTCATTTTGATTTCTGTTAGGCTTACAAATCACCTGCTGTTCACACGATCTTTCTCCAAACATGGTTTAATGGAACTGCTTAGATTTGTGCTTCACTAAATTACAATCTCATTTCAGACTCACTTCACCTCCTTGAGATTTTCCCCACTCATCTTAGTTGAGAGTTTTGGACACACCCAATTCACTGCCACACATTTAGGAAATTTCTGAGTCTGTTCCCCTTGATGGATGATCATTACTCTCATATGGGGGTTTTGCTAACTTTAGCTTTCAGTGGGCAGCCATATTTTAAAGGTTTTGAAGAAACTCATGGTTTTCCCCATGAATAAACAACGGTATTGCCATCCTATACTCATATGTTCTTATTAAAAGGTATTGGCCCCTTTAAAAAAAGAACAGTCTGTATTCAGAGCAGGTTAATCCCGCTATGTTCTGGAAACCTGGCAGAATCATTAATAAGGGAACCAGTTATGTGTAGATTTAAATTAATCAGCAAGCATCCAGCAGCTAGAAACCTAAGGGGAGGGGAGAATATTTCTCCTTGAAAAGATAAAATATACTCCCCTCTCATTGGGAAAACACACACACATGCACACACACACACAGAAGACACACACACACACACACACACACACACACACAGAGTCACGGAGAAACAGACATATGGTGTGGCCGTAATCTTTTCTCTCTTGTGGTTTCTGTCAAGCTGTGTAAGAAAAAGTTTAAATCTCTGAAAGATGAGCTGTCCCCCCAGGAGAATGTTTTCAGAGTCTAGAGGATGGAGAGACTGAGGTGGATTATACCCACCATTGTGAAGAGAGCTGTTTGGGCTTCAACCCTGAGAGCACAGGGAGCTGCGTTCAAGGTTCCATATCAAATTAGGTGAGAGCAGAGTTGCAGAGGTGGGGAAGAGAGGAAACCAGGCTGCAGGGAAGTGGGGGGGGGTTGCCATCAGCAGTACTCTCTGCCAGGCCCTTTCTAGGAGTGCCGCCAGATGACCGTAAGGTTAATCCTAACAGTAGTTTTGTTTTCTCTCTTTAGTTAAGGCAAATGGAGCAACGAAAAACTGTGGGAGGTTGACCCTTGAGAAAGTTCTTTAGGGCCTTAGGTATTTGAATACGTTCCATACATGCCAAAAAAAAAAAAAAACCCAACAACAACAACAACAACAACAACAAAAACAACCAAAAAAACCCCTCAGGATAGATTGGAAAGTTGTTTATTTTGAACTAAGCCATAATTGATTGAGATTTGCTGAGCCACAACCAATTTACCCCTCTGCATTTTCGTATACTGTTTAACCCTGGTACTCCTTAATATTAATGCTTAATTGTTAATATTAATTACTCCTGTTTTTATTTTAAAGGCTTAAGTTAGTTGAAAAGCATATGATAGCCTCTTTGGCTTTAGTTATTTGATATTTATGGACAAATTATCTACATGAATTATGAGGACATTGCACAGTGGATAAAACTGAGCAGTGAACCAGAGGACCCCCATTCTAACCTCACCTCTGCTCCTTACAAGAACGGTCACTTGGGACAGATCTTTTTACCTTTTGGAGACTCAGTTTCTCATGTATAAACCTGGGGTAAGGAGAAAAATCTACCCATTGTGGACCGCAGGTTTATTGTGATAGTTAAATGAAATACAGTCAAATCAACTTAGTGGTGTTTGGGAAATTAAAAATTACTGTAAAAATGCAGTTTTTTGTATTTTGAAAAAAATACGTTGTTTTTTAAATGGAGTCACAGATCTATTACCATGTCTGTGGTCTTGTAGCTTCACTTCCAAGGACCTTAGTTCCATCATCTATTAAATGAGAGGACATATCGGCCATTCAGTGAACTCCAACTGTGAGGCAGGAGCAGTGTAGCTGAAAGGCTCATGTGACCCTCTGTCGCACCCCCTGACTTGGGCTATCCTGGGGAAGACACTGGTCCCTTGGTTCACCAGAGTGGCTCTACCTTTAACTGATTTAGTTAGTCTTCTGAATAAACTGCTCTTTATTGAAAGGGTTCTACAGCTAAATGGAAAAATAATGTTTGGAAACCTTTGGGTCAGGTTGTTTATAATTTCCTTGCAAAAGTCCACAATTGTATTGCTGTGATCATTTTTGCTGTTGTTATTGTTAATGTTACAGGAGAGGCACCGCCCCTGCTGGTGGCAGTGCTCTTAAAGGGCAGGCACAGAGCTCTGGGAAAATGTCAGCTCTTGAAATACTGGCTAGCTTTGCAAATCCAAATGAATGCAGTGGTGGAAAACAAACCATGCCTTTCTTTCCTGTCAGGGCAACCGACTCACAATGCGGGCCAGTACTTGAGTAAGAAGGTGTGTATGAATCAGCACGGCCTGGTTGCCAAGAGTCTCTTGATGGCACCATTACGTTAATGGAAACCATGTTTCATTCAGGAACTTCCTTCCTAAAGTGGTACCTACACTCATTCTCTAAGGGGCATTCCTCTCCTTGATTCTATAGGATGCCAATCTCTCAGTGTTCCACCTTTTAAGCTAACAAGACATCTTTTCATAGTTTTGTTAAAGATATTGACTTTACTTATGTTTGTACATCTTCTAAAATTGAGAACAGCTCAGCGTGGATAAAAGACTCCACAAATAAATGACAAGCCTGTGGATAGAGCCTGGTGGTGCGAGTAAATAGAAATATGACCAGAGGGATATTTATATCAGGTTATGTAATGTGTGTAATTAATGTCACATATTCTTCCCTAAAAGCTGGGCTAAGATAAAGGCCTTAGGTTTATAGGGCCAAACAAAAGAAAAGCTCACCCTATCTATCTATCTGTCTATCTATCTATCTATCTATCTATCTATCTATCTATCTATCTTTATCTATATACCTTCGGATTAGTCAGTTAAGTGATCCAGAGATAGATAAGTACAGTGTGGGTTAAAATAATGGCAAATTGGAGTTGAAATCCATCAATCTATTGATCGGTAAGGTAAAACAGTATAAGTTTCAACAATAAAATTGAACATGTTTTTATTAATTGTAGCCATATCTCCCCAAACTATCACTACCATGTCAGGTAGCGTTAACCCTTTCATTACCAATTAGTTAATATACTGACATGGAATTTACAATGAGGGCATCTCACTGACTTAAATGACTTAGTACTGATTTAAAAGATTCTTCAGAGTTGTCCAAAATTCCCCAAGAAATTCCCAACTTTTTCTCTTTTAAAAGGAATTGATGCACCTGTGACATCCCTTGTGATTTTTTTTTCCCTGCAGATTATACTCATCCATAATACTTACTGCTACTGGCCCTCTAATTCCACAGTCTCCTCAGGCTGTGGTACACAAAAATGACAAGCTTGATGCCAATACTATTGGGAAATGGTTCAGCTATCGTGTTAATCTACACCACAATGTACATAAAAACCATAAACATTTAGAAGTATATTCAATATTTTCTTTAACTTTATTCAGAATCATGGAACCTTGTTGTACTATATTGAAGATCTTTAATACAGTTTTTGTACAAAAGGATGTTAAACACATGGATTAAAATAATGGCAAAACAGTTAGGAGTTGAAATTTTCTTGTTTATTAATATTACGTTCTTATCTCTTCCCTCCAGTCCAACACAACCCATAAGGCTGACATGGTTGTTATTTTAAATTGCTTCTTAGAGGCTCTTGCTCTAAGACTTGCAGTATCTATTAAAAATCTTAATGAAGGGGATTACAAACCTTCTTGGCAAAAGATAAACAACATAAATGTTTCGATTAAAATGGATAAACTGAAATGCGATTTGAAGCTGGGATAACAGCAGCCAGCAGGACAGAGATTTATTTCCTCTTGAAGACAAACTTGTACCATTTCAACATGGAGTCTGGAAGTCTGGCCCTGAACTCTGAGAGAAAGTGGGCTCATCTCATTGCATGGGGGCGGTGATTGGCATATCTGTCCCTTTAGGAAAAACATGTCCTGTGCGTTCTGAGTATGGGGACATTTTATACATTCACAATTTGTTGCTTCTTATGTTACTCTGAAGTTTTGAGATTTAATGCTCTATATTATTTCTGGTACTTGGAGAGCGTATAAAGAAAGGTAATTAATGCTTAGTCATTTTTTATTTTCCTGTTGATGTTAAGAAATGATTTTGAGCTACAAAGCATGAAAAACAGGGTAGACACAATGAAAGATCTCCTGAATGGAACCAAAGTTTGGCTTAATGTGTGTGTACGAACACATACACTTATATCATATATATATATATATATATATATATATATATATATATATATATATATAATTTAATAAAATAGAATCACATTTACATGCTGTTTTATAATCCAATTTTATTATTATTTTATGGAATATTCATGTATCAGTAAACAGAGTACTAAATCATCTTTCCCTGTTACACAGCAGGTACTCAATATTTCTTAAGCAAATTTTTAATGGCTGTAAAAGGCAGGATATATATTCAGTGGGCTTCATGATTTACCTTGTTATACCTTAAAATAAAAGCAAGAATGGGGGGTGGAATATGTGACCTTTAATATTCTAGAAAGCAGGGTTCTAAAATCCAATATATTTATTATACGTATAATATATATATTCCTTCCACATCTTTATATATATGATATATATATCATCCATATATATGAGAGATATATATTTCTTAAGATATGATATATACACCATATATATATACACCATATATATCTAATTGTGTGTGTGTGTATCTTAAGACCCTTTTTCATCTTTGAAGCATCAGTCAACATGCTTTCATACTGATAACTACTTAGAATATATTTTCTTCTACAAATCTTGTAGTTAGAGAGTTGGAAGGTCATCTGAAGATCCAAGATAGGTTTCTAGTGGTATTTGTGGCAATTAATAACTCAAGTTGCCTGTATACAGCCATTTATTCTGAGTAGTTATTAAGTATTGAAGGAGATCTGGAAGTGATAAAACATGGTTGAGACTCTCTTGATTGATCTGTTCATGATATCAATATGACTCATTCTTTAGGCTTAGTTCAAGTCACATGCATTGATCCCATTGATTCTATTTCTTCTTCCTGGACTTCAGTCCAACAATTTTTGCTAACATGCCTCCTACAGTGACTTTATGGCTTGGCTTTTGCCTCATCAACCTCATGCAACCTATGCTTCAAACTCACAGATCTGTATACAGTCTTCTAAAACACAATGTTTTCTCTAAGTATTTTTTTCTTCCTTCTCTTAAATGACATCCCTAGCTTCTCTTTTTGGTAAACGCTCAGTTATGTTTCAAAGGTTGGCTCAAATGTCGTCTCATGTGGAAAGACTTCTCAAGACCTCCCTAGGTAAAATTAATCATTCCTTCCTAGGTGCTTCCATATCGTCCGTATATTCCTCTATTTTTTTTTTAACACTTACCAAAGTGCTATGATTATTATTTGTTCATGTTTGCTTCCCCAGGTAGAATTAATCTATTTATAGCACCAAGCCCTGTTCCTGACAAATAGGAAACATTTAATATAACCGGTATATGACTAGGCCTCCATGAAGAGCCCCTGCTCTTGAGCTGGCATCAAGTTTAAGGACAAATTCTACAGTCATGAAATCTTCAGAAAATAAGTCTAACTTCAGAGAGCATTAGCAGTAATATAAATTTTTATTAAAGACTTTGGGGGAGAAGGAGAACTAGGGCTTTAAAATCAAACACCAAGCCACTAATAACTTGATTAAAAATCTTTAGCTAATTCCTTCCTTTTCCTTTTTGTCAGACTTGTCTTCTGCGTCCTCCAAGCAGAGGGGACACATCAGAATCTTCGTATGGGTATAAAATGGTGTTGGTGGCTGGTGGATGTAAGTTGCATATCACATGGGCACAGATTTTAACAGCTTAAGCTGTTGATAAGTGGCCACGTGCATAACAGGATGTGTCATGACACTCATGTGCTTTCCTTTTTCAGTAGCACAGGGTCTCCCATTTTTCTTGAATAATCTCAACTCATTCTTCAAGTTCTCCATGAATCTTATCTAAAAATTACCAGTGTGCACACTCTCTCTCTCTCTGTGTGCACTTAGGTATAAGGGAGTTAGTGGGAGTAACTGCTGCATATAAAAAGAGAAAAGCCTGAGCACCACATCAGCATGACAATAAGTAGGTTTTATGCTACAACTAGAAAGGAAACACACAGGAAAGGAAAGCGCAAACACTGGCAGGCTCTGCTTCATAGTCCTGCTGGCTATGAGCTTCTCCAAGGTGAACAGTATCTGATGTGTTTTTGCCTGGTAGGTAATAACTGCTTAATAAGTATGTGTTGAAATGAACTACCATCTATCCCAAGCAGAACGTAAACTTTTGCAGGGATCACAGCTTTCACGACTCTTAATTCTTAGCACTTGGTATACTGGCTACAAGTTCATTATTCAACAAATGCTTTTTGATAAATTTTATGGTTTCTCTCTCTCTCTCTTTTTTTTCTACCCCAAATTGCAAACCATATGGATAGAGATAAATCTCTGGATTGAGTTTCCATAATACAAAATTTATTTCACTAGTGCATAAAGAATTTCATTGTGATGGGTCAATTTAAAAATTTTCAGTGGCAATCTTTGGCCTTAGTTGGCCAGTTCAAACCTGTTATTAAGACTAAAGGCACTTTGACTTGATCTATTTTTAGGTTATCATGTGAGGATTTATTGGTGATCAGGATATTCAATTTGGTGTACTTAGAAAAGTTTTGTCATGTGTAAATAAATACGAAAGCTGTTCATTCTGTATGGTTGTGGAAAAATCCTTTAATCATTTGAAACTCTTTTGTATTATGTACAGAACTGGAGATTATATATGCCTCTATAACTGCCTGAATCATATGACTCACTCAGGTTCCATTTAGTTCTAAATATTTGCTTCAGCTACCTTGATTATTTACATCAGGGATCAGCAAAGTACAGCCAGTAGGCTAAATTTGGACTACCAACCTGTTTTTTGTTTTTTTTGTTTTTTTAACAAATTCAGTTTTATTGGAACAGAGCCACTCTCCTTTACATATTGCCTGTGGCTGCTTTCATTGGCAGAGTTGAATAGTTGCCACAGAGACCCAGAAAATGTGTGGCCCACAAAGACTAAAATATTTACTCTCTGACTCATTCCAAAAAAAGTTGACCAACTGCTGATCACATCCCATTTTTTAATTGATCTACACTGATCAAATGCATAGATCAAATAGTTGCTGCTATAGACTGAATGTTTGTGCTCCACTGCCCCCACCAAAATCATGTTAAAACCTAGTCCCCAGTGTGATGGAATTAAAAGGTGGAACCCTTGGGGCACCTGGGTGGCTCAGTTGGTTAAGCGTCTGTCTTCGGCTCAGGTCATGATCTCACGGTTTGTGAGTTCGAACCCTGCATCAGGCTCTGTGCTGACAGCTCAGAGACTGGAGCCTGCTTCAGATTCTGTGTCTCCCTCTTTCTCTGTCCCTTCCCCACTCTCACTCTGTCTGTCTCTCTCTCAAAAAAAAACATTAAAAAAAAAGGTGGGACCCTTAAAAAATTATTAGATCCTGAAGGAACTGCCCTTATAAAATGATTAGTGCCCTTATAAGAGACCTCAAAACCTCCTTCGCCCTTTCTGTCCATGAAGACACAGCAAAAAGACAGGTATTAATCAATCAGGAAGTAGGCTCTCATCAGACACTGGCTTATTAGAATCTGTGAGTGCCTTGATCTTGGACTTCTACATATCCAGAACTGTGAGAACTACATTTCTGTTGTTTATAAACCACTCAGCCTATGGTATTTTGATGTAACAGCCTGAACAGAGTAAGACAGTTGCCAAATATCTACTTTTTATACATTTGCCTTTCAGTCTACAACTGAAACTGTCATAAATCAAAATAAAATTAATTTTAAAAATCCAAATGTTTGATCTGCATAATACTGAATATCTCAACATTTTTGACATTTGGACTTTTTATTTTTATCTGCATGCTGGTAAGCAAATGGCTCTGGGATGCCTCAACTTAATGTTTCATTTTTATAAAATTTGAAGATCCAATAATAATGTTCCTTACCATTAAAAGTGAACTTAAAGGTCTTCTTGTCTCTCCTGTCATGCATGAGAATCATTACCTTACAACATTCTTGACTCCTGCTGAGGTGTCAGTCATTTTAGCATTATGCATGGACTGTGCCATAGCTAAGCCAACAGAACTGGGGGGTCCTTTCATAATTAGAGATTAGGTATGAGGATATCAGTTGCAAATTAAAATAAGTATAAAGAATATAGGAGAAACAATAAGAAAATCTAATGCTGGGAAAATAGCTGATTGTTATATCAACAATCAATGATATCAACTCAACCAAGATTATAAATCCATAGTCAAACGACAAATGTCTCCTTTGAGTTCTCTCTCTTGGCAGAAGCATTTGGAGCTATTTAGGAACTTTCACTCAGATGCATAATTTGTATATCTTTGAGGAAGCATGTTATTTATTTTCATTGTATTCTGACAACCTACCCATGTGATTATCCATTATGATGATTCTTCTTTCCAGAGCCCTTATCACACTTTACAAAATTAATGCACTTTATCCTCTGTCACCATTTACTAAAAATTGAACATTTTCAATCAGTGGACCTAACCAAATAAGTAGCCTTATATTTCTGTCTCTCTTGGCAGAATTGAGTGTTATTTCCTCTTGATATAACAAACAAAAAAGAAAAAGTATGGAAAAAAAACATAACTTGTCAACAAAAGTAAGTAGGACATCAAAAATAAAAGCTTTCTGATATTCATAACCATTATGGCAACATGGAGGGGTGTTTAATTTAGAAGTCCAGTATTTTGACATGGAAAATCTTGGCGCTTTTTGGAGGTCACATTTGCCTTGATATTTCCCACTGTGTCATCTTCCCTGTTGTGTTTGACTCATGGAAGAATTCTTTGGGTTATACATTCCCTTCCAGAGCCTTCCCTCCCACCAACAATTGATTTGCTCTTCTTCTGGGTAAACCGGTCTGAGACATGAAAGGGTCTGAGGTAAGAAATATGAGATCCAAGAAAAAAATATTGTTAACAACTGAGTTAATATTTGAAATGTATTGAAAGTACAATTTGGAATTGGTCTTAATCCCTCGGTTGTTGCGTCCTAGGCAGCAATGCCTTGGCAGGTTGGCCTTTGTTTGTTTAGAGGTTGGAATGATGGATGAGCTGTTACCAGGCCAATGTGTTTAAGTAAAACCTGGGAGTTCCTGGGTTAGCAGAACACCATTCATGTAAAGCCTTGGGAATATCCAGCAGCTGTCTTGTTGTTTGTACCACCAAGGAAGCTGATTGGCCCAAATCACATCCCACTTTTATTTTCAAAAGAGAAAGAAATAATTTGAGAGCCCTCTCTCAAACTTTGAACCCAATTCTGATTTGAGCAGAAAACTTTGAATTCCCTTCTAGAAAACAGTAACAGAAACACATGGAGAATTTATAGTGAAGAATACTCTAGGCTCCAAACTCATTACAGACTTTCCCATCTGGCCTGAGATGGCAAAAAGAATTACCTTCATTTCACAGGCAAGAAAATAGAGGTAGAGAGAGAATAAATGATTTTGGCAAATTAGAAAGGGAGGAAATTGAGCTTTAGTCTCTTGGCATTCATTTATCTGTTTTAGAATAGTCAACTTCCAGCATGGGAAGATTTTGTTTTGTTGTTGCTCTGTTGTTGCTTTTTGTTTACACAGTCCAGATGTCCTTGAATGCATGGATTTTGTAACATTCTTGCTTGGGCATCTGGTCAGTGATTGCAAACCTCAGTGGGGAGCACATTTAGTCTTTAATTATTAGAAATTCGCCTTTAGATTAACTAAAATCTCTTTATCTTCCTTTCAATAATTCTAGTAGTTCTACTCCTTGAAGCCATATGGAACAAATTTAATATCTGTGTCACATCCAAGCCATTGGAATATTTGAAGATGATAATTGTATTTTCTTTGGGTTAAAATGTCCTATGCCCTTCAAAGTATCCTCAGTCAGTTTGTGCTTAAGGCTTAGCCTGTTTTACCTTCCTAAGTGAGTTCTTTTTTAACTAAAACCTGTTTAGAAAAGTGCCAGATGAATAGCCAGATGAAGAGATATATAGGGTGAGGTTTGGAAAGGTCATGAGCACTGGAGCTTCTGTCCCTGTGGAGGTGGGGGTATGTCACCCTTCCAAGTGTGCCTGAGTTCACCAACCTGCAATCTCTCCACACCCCATACTATTGAGATTTTATGGAGGCTTCCTCATGTATCATCCAGTCAATGATGAATCATTAATGCCATTTTCAACCCATCTGCCTTCTCTAGAAAATGGGAGGTAAGACTGAAAACTCCAAGCTTCTTTTCATGGCTTGGTCTTTCTGGTGACTAGACCCATCCAGAAACCCACCCAGTTACCTCATTGGAACAAAAGATGGTCCTAGTGCTCCTATCACTTCAGAAGTTACAAGAGGGGGTGGCTGGCTGGCTCAATCAGTAGAGCATCCCACTCTTGATCTCAGGGTCATGAGTTCGAGTCCCACATTGGGCATGGAGCCTACTTAAAAAAAATTACAAGGGTTTTAGGAGCTCTATGCCAGGAATAAAGACAAAAATACCATACATATTTCTTATTATAAATCACAATATAACATACATAGTCTCATTTTTTTGTTTTTTTAAAAAAAATTTTTTTTTAACGTTTATTTATTTTTGAGACAGAGAGAGACAGAGCATGAATGGGGGAGGGGCAGAGAGAGAGGGAGACACAGAATCGGAAGCAGGCTCCAGGCTCTGAGCCATCAGCCCAGAGCCCGACGCGGAGCTCCAACTCACGGACCGCGAGATCGTGACCTGAGCTGAAGTCGGACGCTTAACCGACTGAGCCACCCAGGTGCCCCTGTTTTTGTTTTTTTGAGGGGTCACATTACTCTCTTTATTCAAACTCGGTCTGTTGTCTATTAAAATCGATATGTCATGCTGCTATATCATATCATTACTTCATTTTTTCAGGCTTGGTTGCTTTTCCAGTCTAAAATGCACTTATCTCAGTTGAACTTCATCTTACAAAGCCCATTTTTGGGGTCCAGTCTAACAAACATTTTGAAGTTTGATTCTTTTTTTGTTTTTGTTTTTGTTTGTTTTTTTGAGGGGGTGGTACTCTAGAGAGTGAGGGGCAGAGAGAGAGAATCCCAGAAGGGGCAGAGACAGAGAGAGAGACAGAAGAGAGAGAGAGAGGCAGAGATAGAGATTAAGAGAGAAGCAGGACTCACCTGAAGTGGGGCTCACCTGAAGTGGGGCTTGTGCTCACACGAAATGGGGCTCATGCTCACCCCATGTGGGCTCAAGCTCAACTGATGTGGGACTTGAACTCAGGAACTGTGAGATCATGACCTGAGCTGAAGTCAGATGCTTAACAACTGAGCCACCCAGGAGCCCTTGACATCTGATTCTAATATTTAGAATTCTCCATCTGGAACTTTCTGTTATCTGAAAGTGTGATGAGTTACCATCTTATACTTAGGAAACAATTTTAAGAACCAATGCCCAGGCTAAAGGGGAGAAGTTTTCTTACTGATCTGTATCCATTGCTTAGTACCATTTGGGTCTAGATATTTAAAAATTATAATCTTCCACCTAAAATGTTCTTGTTTCCAGTCCAGTACTCCTAGCTTTTGTTAAGATCATGGGGACTGACCTCATTAAATCCCTGAGTAAAGTCCAAGTATACTGTGTTCATGTTTGCTGTGCTGCCTGCATGGGAAGGCTAGCTAATTTAATAATCCTTTTCAATAAAGAAATTAGATCCATTGGCCATAACTTGTTATTAATAAACCTAAATTGAGTCCAGTAGCTGTAACTCTAGAGAAACTTTATGGAGAGTGAAATGTAGTGAAGACTCAATAAAGTTTATTGATTATGGCTTAAAAATTACCTGAAGTTTTGGGTTTTTAAGGATTATTCAACCAGCTACTAAAATTTTCTACTTTACATGCTTTGACTCAGGAGAAAATTAAGCACATGGGAAGTTGATATCACAACTACTTTTAAATAATTCCAATGAAGTGTTGACATACTTTCTAGATATTGAAAAGCTGTGTCTCAAACAGCCAGAGATAGAAACATCTCTATCTGAACTATTGTGTACTGAGGAGGTACCCATCCATTAAGAGGGAACTGACAGATGATGTCTGTGAAATCTATCTGACCCATGGGAAGTTTGTCCAAGGATTTCTAGGAAGAGTAAGGGGAAATGTTTTCAGTTAGTCAGATTTCTACTATCAGTCTTCACATTTCAAAGGGAATAGGGGGGATTGCCATCTTTATTTATTTAATTTTTTTCTCTGCTTATTTTCTCCTTACTCTGTAGATGATTGCTCTGTGTTAGTGCACAAGAGATGGAAGACAGAATGAGTCTGAGACTATGAAGAACAAAAGCCAAAGAGCCATATAATCTTTGGAAGAATTTTTAGATGTCACTAAATCCAATTTTCAAGCGAGGTCATGAGTCTCTATGATATCCTTGACACATGACCATCCAATCTTTATCTGAATATCTCATGTAACAGGGAACTTATTCATAGTAAAGGAACTACTCTATTTTTAGAAAGTTCTAACTATCAAAATCCTCTTCATGCTAAATTGAAATTTGCTTCCCTGTAGCCTTTAACTTCTACTGTCTTCTCTGTCTTTTGTGTGAAGATAAAGTTTAGTGTTTCCTTTACTTGGTAGCTCTTTAGATTTTAAAAGTGACAATCCAAATCCGTTATTTTTTTAAAGTTGAATATTTCAATATGGACCACTAATCTCTTCCCTTTGCCTGCGTCCAGAAGAAAGGTCAGGGAGGGCATGCGATTCCCATGGAGAAAGCATAGTAGTAAAACAATTAGACTTGAAATCAATGGACTTGCAAATTCCTTCTACTTCTTCCTTTAAATATGATTTGGAGTGTCTCATCTGTGCCTCAGCTTTACCATCTGTAAAATGAGACTCAGGTATTTCTTCTAATTGCTTCAAAAGAATGTTATTGGGATGTGATGAGAGAATGAATGCTAACCATCTTGTTTAAAGTTACAAATTTTATAACAGTACACACAGAAGACTTCAGAGAAAAGCCAAAAGAAACTGTTATCTTTGCCCGCAGCCAATGGCCTGTATTCTCTGTCCTGACACCTTTCCAGTGCCTGACAACAACGGGATTGTTTTCTTTTTCTCTGGGCTCAGTCTGTCCTAACTATACCTCCTCTCATTCTTTTGATCTCCAGGTCTCTTTTACTTGTTTTTTTTTTTTTCTTGAGTGTTGTCCAAGATGTCTGAAGGCCATCTTTTAATTGCTTATCCCCTATCAGCTGTCTATTTCTATTAGAAAAAAAACTTTTTAAAATTTCAAATCTTAGATCCTATTCTGTCCAGTTCCATCATGCTTCATAATAATTTCACTATTCACAAATACATTTAATCTCTAATTAAAATGAAGTAAAATACAAGCTTCTTTTGGGTTTGCCATACATCACCTTATTCTTTCTTCCCTCCTCAAACTACTTACTCCTGTTCTATAATCCTTGCTCCAAATCCTGCTTTTATATTACAAAAAAAAAAAACCCAAAAAACCAAAAACCAAAAACCTATGCCTTCTCCTGCTAAGACCTTATTTCTAGTTTTTTTTTAGCTTCTGTAACTGCTCAATACCTAGTTCCATTTCCAAGGTAAATCAGTCTTTCTATAAGAATAATGCTGCGCTAGCCTTTTAATCTGCATACTGTGACTATAACCAAAGAAGTTAAAAAAAAAAAAAAAAGCCAAAAAGCTTTTAGAATTGGTAGAGGGAGGTACATTGAGAGAAGTGCTTTAAGGATTCTGAATCTTTTTGTTTAGGAAATACCAGATCCGGGAGCCAGGGTAGTATGTTTGGGAGGAACCCAAGTTATCCACATCTTACTTACCATGATTACTTCAAAAGAAGAAAGAAGGCCAAGGCAAAAAGGAAAATGTGTGTCCTCACAGACAGTATGTTTTTCTTCCCATAATTTCATTACTGGTGATGGTAATCACATTGCTCTGAAAAGAAAACAGATTTCCATTTTATTTCATGATCCTAATGAATAGATCTCCATTTATGCTACTACAAAGTCGTTTCAGGGTATGTGCTCTTCTCTTTCAGAGTAGTTAGAATAATGGATGATCTTTTCTGCAATTACTTGGGTATAATTAAATCTGTGGATTTTGCTGACGACTCTAACAGTCAAGCACTCAAGCTTGTTCCTGGAGGTTTATTATATCAGTTGAATGGTGTCTCTCCTGCCTAGCTCTGCTCCTATAGATGGTTTTATGAATTTATAGTACACAGTACCCTTTCAGGAACATTCTGGCTACAACTGAGGAGAGTTAGGGAGGAAAAGGGGAGCATATTTCTACTGGGATGAGTTCTAGTCGTACTTTTCTTATGTCTGAGGAGGGCAGAGACCAGAAGAGGCTTCCTAGGAGATAAATCTGCTTAACTATATGGTAGACATTGCGGGGGAAATAACATCTAGGCATAATCACTAGACTGACCAAAAGCCACGTAGAGGCAGAGGACTTGTGTTGAACTATTTTGTATCACCAAAACCTAACGTGGTGATTGGCATATGGAAGTTTCTCCATAAGCAATTACTGAACTGAGAAAAGCCTGGGACAACTAAGATTGAAATGAGGTAGCTGGGTTCACTTATTCAATTTCTGTTTTTAGGCATCATAGGGTTAGAAAATTTCTTGACCCTCTCTGTTTAGGTATGAGTATTCCTACATAAGCACAGATAAAGTTGTCTCTTCTAGTCATAAAAAGCATCTCTGTATTGCCACCCTTGGTAGCAGTAAATATTTCTAACAGTTCTACAATTATTCCAAATATCTAATCCAAACCTGTCAATATACATCAAAGTATTCTTTCCTGTTTTCTCCTTCCCTCAGCAGAAAATCTTTTCTTTCAAATATAATACCTGTAAAATTCCTTAACTAGAAAATAAACCAAAAGCCTTCTTACTCGTCTCCCCACTTCTTGGAGAACAATAAAATCAAAAACCAGAAGGGGGGTAATTAGAAACAGAGTAAAGAAGAGAGGAAGAGGAGAGAAATCATGGCTTCCAGAGGACTTTTTCTCCCTTCGAATGAAATGAAAGGAACTCACATATTCCCATACCTCACTCAGCATGTGAGCATAATGGAGCATCTTTGCTCTTTTATTCTGGCTCTATGCTTCTTGTTGGGAATGGTGATTGTCCTAGGTATCCAGTCTCTGTTTCAGAGGCAGCAGAATATCAATTCGCTCCTTAAATTCCACCATTGTCATTGCTTTCATCTTGACCAATGCTGAGTTCTGCACATCTGAGCTAAATAATCTGAAATAGGACCAAGGGCACAAGGTGTGTGCCTCGGCATCACTACAACATATACATCTTGACCCCCTGACTTACCTCCACATTATTTCTTTGCCAATTTCCAATCACATTACCAATTTCTCATTAGAGAGTGAAGCTCATAGGCAAAGGTGACTCTTCTTCAATTTGATTCAGAAAATTAATTTTCTGCTCCCTTCCACCTTTTTTGTCATGGTGATCTCAGAATTCCAGGCAACTGAGAGTAGCGTTTGCTCAGTCCAAGCTGGGTGGGTTCCCATGAAAACGTCAACTTTTTTTTTTTTTTGCTTTTGTTTAGTCTTATCTATGTTAAGGTCACATTTGAAAGAAAGAATGAAAGTAAGAGGTGTGGGTGGGATGTTTCATCGGCTAGTTTAAGGTTTTATTTTTTGGATAAGTGGGTAAGAATTACATAAAGAAAATGACTGAAAAAATAAGCTTTGAGGGGAAAACCTCTTGCTTAAGTATCAATGAACTGGGTCTTCTCGATTCCTCACTTGTAGAAGACATGCATTTGAGCAATTATTTGGTAAAATTATTCTTACCAAACTTAACAGAAATGGTCATAAACATTGGTGTTTCCCTGTATTACAATGGGAATATGAGAAAGGTCCAGAGAAGTGCTACAAAAATAACAATGATATGACAAAGTGAAGATAGCTTGGACTGTTTAAGGGTGGTGTTATGGATATAAATATTCTTGTTAACCAAGTCTGGTATCTAGGGCAGAGGTTCTCAGAGTGTGACTCCTGGGCCGGCAGTATCAGCAGCTCCAGGAAAATTGTTTCAAACACACTTTCCTTCCACAGACCTACTAACTCAGAAACTCTGAGGGTACAGTGTTTCCAATGTGAAGTCAAACTTGAGAACCACTGCTGTAGCACAAGTGCTTTTGTATCCTGTAGACCTAGGCATAAACAGTGCCTCCATCCCTTGCAGTCTTCATACTGCTCATACATCACATGACTTGTGTAGATTCCACGACGTCCTGGAGCCTTAGTTTTCATAGCAATAAGAGGTGATAATAAGAGGTTTCCATAGGAAATCATAGGAATGGTATTTTTCTGCTTTTCTTTTTTAAAAGAGTGTTATAATGTCTGATTTAGTTGAACACAACTAGATTCTCATATCTCCTTCTGCATTCAATCTGTTACAATATCACATGTCAGGTAGCCTCTGGAAAATTCTCCTGTACACTCGTAAGATAAATAATTTCTTAGGGGCACCTGGGTGGCCCCGTCAGTTAAGCGTCTGACTTCGGCTCAGGTCATGATCTCACGGTTTGTGAGTTCGAGCCCCGCATCGGGTTCTGTGCTAACAGCTCAGAGCCTGGAGCCTGCTTCGGATTCTGTGTCTCCTTCTCTCTCTGCCCCTCCCCAACTTGTGCTCTGTCTCTCTATGTCTCTCAAAAAATAAATAAATGGAAAAAAAATAAAAAAGATAAATAATTTCCTAGTATTATTATAAAATGCTAAGTATTTTCTTATAATTTCTTAGTACTATAAAAATTATTTCTTAGTTTGAATTAAATAATTTTCTTAGTATACAAAATAGTAGTAGTAAGCTTATATTTTCTCAGTATTATAAAAATAATTTGTTAGTAAATAATTTGGTATCAAAATTTCTTACCATTTTATTTATTTTTTAATTTTCTTTTTGATGTTTATTTATTTTTGAGAGAGACAGAGATAGAATGTGAGTGGGTTAGGGGTGGAGAGAGAGGGAGGCACAGAATCCAAAGCAGGCTCCAGGCTCTGAGCTGTCAGCACAGAGCCTGACGCGGGGCTCGAACTCACGAGCTGTGAGATCATGACCTGAGTGGAAGTCAGACGCTCAACCGACTGAGCCACCCAGGCACCCCATTTTATTTATTTTTAATGTTTATTTATTTGTTTGTTATTTATACTGAGAGAGAGAGAGAGAGAGAGAGAGAGAGAGAGAGAGAACGCATGTGTGCATATGTGCGTGCAAACGGGGGAGGGAGAGAGAGAATCTCAAGTGGGCTCTGTGTGGAGCCTGACAGAGGGCTTGATTTCACGAACTGTGAGATCATGACCTGGGCCGAAATCAAGAGTCAGACACTCAACCGACTGAGACAGCTAGGCGCCCCTCTTGGTATTATTTTAAATAAATCACATGATTATAAAAATAATTTTCTTACTGTTATTACAATTTCTTCATATTATTATAAAAGTCGTTTCGATCTCACAGGTCCTCTGAAAGGGTCTTGACTCTGCCAGGGGTCATTGGGTCACGCGTTGAGAACCTTATGGGCTAGTTAATAGCTGGAAGGAAGTGCACAGATAATCCAGAATCACACTCTAGATCTTTCTCTTTCCTCTTAGTGAACAATGATTGGGCCCTGGGTTTATCAGCTAAGAATGAACCAAAGTGAATTCATGTACATGGAACCATGCCAGGAACCCCAAAGAGTAAAACGTAAAATGTAAAAATGGTAAACAGCACAACTGCAAAATAGGAGCCAACTTTAGTTTGCTCAGCTTATCACCGTTAATTTTGACAGCTGAATAAAACCATTTGCAGCATCAATGGAAATAGAGCAGAAAGAAGATAATGAGGAAGGAGGTAGGTGAGTTTCCATGACAAAAAAATAGGAATCTCTGTGTGTGGTGTGTGCGTATGCTCATTGCTCATAAATGTTTCAGAATGTCTGGAAAATACCGTGTGTCTACAACATCTTCTTGCATCAGGGGATGTGTAGAAGTTCAGTATCGCTGTTTCTCATTAAAACAGTGTACTTGAAATTGAGTTTAAGGAACTTCTGAAGCTTACTAATAGTGCAGTAGATCCATTCCAACAGGTACTGTTTAGGAGCCAATCTTTGTGCAAGAAAACGACAGCTCCTTTAACCTTCTGGAAGCTTGTTTTTAGTCAACAGTGACCGTGTGAAGTGAGATGACATAATGGAGTGAAGGCACCGCTCAGAGGCATTTGCTTTACATCTAGGCAGTCTGCAGAGAGATTTAAGGCAGCAGTTATTTCTTCTTCTTTTTTTTAAAGTTTATTTATTTATTTTGAGAGAGACAGCACGAGTGGGAGAGGGGCAGAGAGAGAAAGAGGGAGAGAGAGAATCTCAAGCAGGCTCCACACTGCCAGCACAGAGCCCAGTGAGGGCCTTGAACCCCTGAGCTGTGAGATCATGACCCGAGCCGAAAACCAAGAGTTGGTTGCTTAACTGACTGAGCTACTCAGGTGCCCCCATTTAGCCTTTTACCTACTGCTTCAAATAATCAGGAATTTCCCTCTATCAAGAAAATGTTTTAAATAAATTCACCACAGCATCTTTGCTATTTCATATGCTGAGAGTGTTTTGGACTTCATACTGTACCTGTGAATGTAACATGCTTAGCAACCACGGTTTTGATGTCCTTAAAAGAGAATATAGTTCACTAGGTAACTACAGAAAAAGTTCAGATACTTTGTAGTATACATAGATGGTATCCTAATTCAATTTCAGTGCCACTGTTGAGTCTGGCAAAATTACAATAGGTTAAACAGGATGACTCATGCTATAGTAATGCATAGTTTAGCCAGAAGTGGTACGTAAAATATATACAATGAACATAATGTTTAGTATAGTGTAGGTTATATTTGGCATGTTTGGTAGGTATTTTATAAGCACATCTGAAATTTTATATCATCTCCAACAGATGGGAAATAAACAGTAACAGGAGCTGTTAATTTTTTTTATTACGCATTGGAAGAAAAGGAGTAATAATGTTAGGAAAAACATATTGAGGCTAAAAAACTATATAAAATGTTTTTAAAGCCCATTTTAAAATCTTGAGAAAAAAAAGAAATAAAAAGTAAGTCGAAATGTTTCAACATCTGTTATCAGTAATGGCAGCCCTAAAAAATCAGGCACTGTTAGGTGAGAAAAATATTTTCTGGTTAAAATACAGCCAGCTGGTTTTTGAGATGCTGGGAGCAAGTATTTGCTGAGTAGATAAAGTGGAAGAAAACTTTAAAACCTCAAGCGTGAGGCAAATTAAGACAAAGTTCAAATCTCTGTCTCTCTGTCTCTCTGTCTCTCTCTCTCACACACACACACACACACACACACACACACACACACACACACACACACACACACCCGCATTCACAGTGCCTTTCATCAGCAGGACACTCTGAGGCAGCACGGACTACTGCCTTGAACCCCAGCTGAACCATTTGAGGCAACCTTTTCATCCTGGCATTTTTGTTCAAAAAGGTCGTTCAAGCTCTTACCCTCTTTCTCTGATTTTTGCTGCTTGCCACCTCCCAAACTGGTATATCAGAAACACAAGTTTTCCAGCTGTGCTTCTCCTGCAATGTTTCCTCACTGGCCATCTTACAAATAGATATGGTCACGTCATTCCCAAGCTGACCAGGCTCTGTTGGTTCTAAATGCTTCTGCCTTCTGCACAAACGTGCCCTTCCTCCAGTCTAGAGAAATGTGCTTCTCTGTGAACTGTGCTACATACGAAGGTCCTGTGTGTTGGCCAAATCTTTCTTCCCTGGAAAACCATCTCTCAGGCAGGGTCCTTTGGTCTTGATGGGTACTCCTGACAAGGAGACTCTACTTGGGGAACCCTGTGGAAGTGTTTATTGTACATTCGTTACGTGTTTGCAGTTTTGTTAAAAAAATAAACTGAGGCATATTAAACACTGTGAGTTAGAAAAACATCTATTCCAATCAGGCAGCACCAAACTGAAACTGGTGAGGAGGGTTCCACCTGCCTGAGAGAGACTTTTATAGAGAAAAGGTGGAAGCAAGGTAAGGAAGTTATTGATTCGCTAGAGCGGAAGGCCTAGCTGGCTGTTTGTGATTGGTTGTCCTTGGGCTTCAATTCCATAACCTTGAGGCATTTACGGGCTTCTATTTTGGTTTGCTTACCTAAGGCCTCCGCCATTAGAGCCACCTCAGTCTAATGGCCACCTTGCTTAATTAATTCAGCAGTTGTGCCTGGATTGTGGGCTCCTTCTGGACGGAATTTTGTATTTTCACCTCTGCAGCCCTAAATATGGCACTTTTATGGGGATCCACAGATATTGTTGATTGCACAGTTAACTAGTGACAATCCCTGAAATGCCTTTAGCAGTCTTGGAAGCCTATCATGCCAAAATTAGAAAAGAGCCTGGGAATGTAAATCCCCCTGACAGAATGATCACGGTGGTAGCAGGTGGATGAAATTGAAAGCAAAGGCCAAATGCCCTTCTAAAATCTTGAGGCAGAAAGGCAGGGGGAATATCTGGGAGAAAGGGTGCCAGCCGAGTGGGGGAAATCCCACAGGAAAGGGAGGCTAAGGACAAGCAAAGGAAGAGCTGGGCCTGTGGTTCCACTAAATTCCTTTCTCTGAAGGACGATCTGACAGAGGCCTTTAGAACTGGAGGGGGAACATTTCATTTGTAAATTGTGCTTAAAATTGCTAAGTGCTTTGTTTTTTTGTAAAAGGTGACAGAACTGGCAAGGAGTTAAAGCCATTTTAGAAAAAGGTGATAAGGACAGATAACTCTAATGGAGTTTTTGGTTGGGGGAACAAAACTCCAGGGAGGGTTATTGAACGTAGGTGGGAGGGCACTCATGTGCCCTCTGCAATGCCCCTTTGGCTTGGTCACTCGCTCCCGCCTGGCTCCGGCTGCCTTCCATGGTCAAATCAGTATCTGCTTGTCATTTGGGACCACAGAAAGCAAAGGGCCTGCATGATAGTTTTGGGGATTTGAAAAGGCCTGGCCATCTCTCACTTCCAGGGCTGGCTAGTCACATCATTGGGTTACACCCAGGCCTGCAGGGTCTTCGTGCCTCCAGGCTTTCGAGCCCCCGCCCTCATAGCCTTTGGCCTGCAGCCTTCCCTGGACCCTCTCTGTCTCCTCGGTTAGAATGCCCACCTCTACCAGCACCTGAGCAGGCCAGCCAGTTAAACCGCTAGAGACTGAACTTGCTAAATCTTTTCCCCAGACTGCATGATCTTCCTCAAAGAAGATGCTTTGGGAAGGAAAACTGTTCTCAGAGAGAAACAAAGTACTCTTAATGGGCTTTCAAGCCCTAATTGGGGGAAGGACTTGCCCTCTAATTATGCAGAGTGGGCAGTGGCTTACTTTGCCTTTGCATGGGGTTGACCTTGCCCATTATCTTTACATTATCTTTGTGTACGGTTCATACAGGGACTACAAAGAATAAAAGACTTGTTCGCAAGTGGGAAAATGCTGAACAGATCGAGCGAAGATAGAGTGTAATCCAGTCTTATTTATCCAACTAATGGGATTCTACTTAACTAGGGTGAAAAGTGAGAGCATGTGACCTGCTCAGTCAACACAGGGGAGATGGAAGTAGGCCGACCTTTGCATATATGAGAAGCTCCCGCAGAAGCCAGGGAGATAGACAGGCTTCTGCCCGCAGCCTTCTTCTTACCTAGGCCATAATGAAGCTCGGAGGAGCTCAGCTCTGCACAGCCAATTGAGCTGTGTCTCTCCTACCATTAATTCCTACAAATCTAGAAAAGGTAGCTGGGGAAGCAATTAGAGAAGGAAAAAAAAAATTCGGAGCCTTATTGCCTTTTGTACAAAATCAGGGTTTTGTTGCTTCTGTTGTTGTTTTTTTCCAGCACAGAGCCAAAAGAAATAAAGCAGTCCAAGACTTTAACATCAAATTTCTGCTTTGAAATTGCTAGAGGAGGAAATAATGTGTAGACGAGAGAACCTGCACACACATACCCCAAATACGTAGGTTTCAAATTAGAAATCTACATGCACGCACATTTTGTTTTTTTATGTTGCATTAATTCATTTTAATTTAACAAATATTGACCATGTTCTATTTGCAAAACACAGTTATAGATGCAGAAAGAGGAAAAGAAATTAGCCCTGCATTTCTGGAGTGGATCTGATGGAGCAGGAGTCATAGATAAGAATCTCCCATAGAAGGATTTCACAGAGATGCATAGTAATAATTACGACAATAAAATAATTATCACACACCTTTTGAGCTCAGCGTTACCTCTTCCCAACCACTTGTGCAGGGACCAGTTCTGTACTGGCTTCAATCGGCTTTGCACAAGGGCAGTCGGACAGTGCCTCACCTTGGCCTCTGCCCTTTGCTTCTTGCCTTGGGTCTTATCTGAAGCACCTTCATGAAACCACTGACTCATGCCTTCAGAACCTGGAAATGTGGGAGAGTTGAGCGGGGTTGTTGGGATGAGGGACATCTTTGATGAATTAGGAACAGGAGCTGATGGATAAATGCTTCCCCCCGTTATCAGGACACACAATTCTGAGGCACATTTTGTAAGGTTCTCTAGGATGTTCTGTGCAATCCGTCCTGTCATTTGCAAGGGTAACCAATTCTGTTACTGCTTTCCAACCTTCTGTATTACTGTTGCCTGGGCTGGCTTCTCCAACACTATGCCTATGTATGGGCCTTTGCTTCAGGCTATGCTTTCAGGAGAAACCAGGCTAAGAAAAATAATGGCATTTACCATGCATCAAACATTACATTGAGCACTCTCTATGTAATAGCTGGGTTAATTCTTCCCAGATATCTCTTAAGCCGAGAGGAAATACTGTTATTCTCATTTTACAAGTAAAGAAACAGGTTTAAAAAGTTCAGTGACCGATGCAATGTCATATTGTTGGTGATAGTGCCAAAACTTAAATCCAGGTTTGTTTAATGTCTAACCTCTCACAGCAACAACAAAAACCTTGAAGTGGTGTGGTTAGTGTGGCAGCCATTGTGGTGCTCTCCTCAACATCTGTTCTACTCCTCTGGGTGCTGCATGTAGTTTGGATGGGTTTGGCCTTGGCCCTCTTCCCCAGGTTCAGGGGTGACCCCTGATTGGTCGAAACCTGATTAATCCCATTACGCTTGCCATAGGGATTGCTTCTGATATGTCAGGCTCCATTCATTAGAACACAGCATCTCCAGGTCGCAGTGCTAGGTTTACACGTAAGCATGTAACCCAAGATGCTTCCATTAGAAGCTGCTAACTGCCAAACATTGGTGTGCTCAGAGCTCAATCTTTGGGCATCTTCTCTATCTGTACTTGCTCACCTGGTGACTTCCTCTGGTCTCATGGCTTTAAATGCCATTTATATACCGAAACTCCCAAATGTTTATGTCTAGCCCAGACCTCTTCTTGAAACGCTAACCTTATTGGTACATCAACTACCTCTTAGACATTTACACTTGGATGTCTAATTGACACATAAAACTTAACACGTCCAAGAGTAGACTTCAGATCCCCTTCTTTCTCATCTCAGTTAATATCAACTCCAACCTTTCTATTGCTCAGACCAAAATTTTGGAGGCATCCTTGACTTTTCCCTTTTGCTCACACCTACAGCCATTCATCAACAGATTATTGGCTCTGCATTCAAAACATAAGCAGAATCTGACTGTGACCTTTGCACTGCACTGCCATCACCCAGGCCAAGCCACTGTACCTTCTGCCTGGTTTCTTATCCACCTGACTTCTCTGCACTCCCCTAGCCTGTGTCCTACCTACTCCTATTACAGCATTTGCTTGCTTTGACACTTTTATTTAACCTTTGGAAAATGCTTCCATCACTCTTACAGAGTTAAGTGGTTATGAATTCAAGGCCATCATGGGTATACAACATCAGCATCTCAGTTGGGCCTTTCGGGCAAGGTAGTTTTTTTGGTGATAGTTGAAATAATAAATAAATAATAAATGACATCCATGACACCAAATGGGAAGATGATCCTTTCTTGAACTGACTCATGGGCTGAGAGGTCAAATTATTGCTTAGGATAATTTTTATACATTTACCTACAATTAGACACCTTGATCATAGAGTGACAGAGCCACATTTACCTACAACTAGGCACCTTGATCATGGGGTGACAGAGACAGGCCAGGCATTAAAAGAGCTGATATTAGTTCTGCCTAATTAATTTTTCCCTTAGATAAGTCATTCTGTTTCTGAGTTATTTCATCTCTTTATGTGTAAAATGAAAAAATAATACCTGCTTATGTACCTCATAAGGATGTTGTCTGTTTGAAAAGATGTATAGGAACTCCCATATCCCCTGACTTGTATATAAAAATGTGTCTGTGTATGGGCTTAATGCACTTTTTCTTTTTTCTGCTAATAGAGGCCATAGTTTTTATGACCTTCTCAAGATGACCCAAGAGAGACCAAGATCTTCTGGTAGTGATGCTTTGTAAACTATAAAACACTGTTCACATAAAGGTACCATCTACCGGACTCCTTAAATCATCCTCAATGACCTTGTTGTATATGGGGACAAGGACTCTTGACTAAGAAATTGTGACTTTGGCCTTTAAAAACCAATAATGAATCAATAAGCTTTGTATGTCCATAGCAGTTAGTAATCATGGCTTCACAAAAAATCGTCCAGCACATATATTTTAACAATCATGATACTGCTCTAATCTAGACCTGACTATGAAGTTTTGAAGACAGTTGTAACTGCTATTAAAATATCTGAATAGCTCTTTTATTGTAACTCTTGAGACGCAAAAGTTTACTACACTGTAATTTTCCTTCCCATCTAGTTCCTTTCTTCCTCCTTCCCTCCTTCTTCCCTCTGTCCTTCCCTCTCTCCCTGCCTTCTTTTCTTTCTTCTTTCATTCCCCAGACATTTACTGAATGCCAAGTGGGCCTTAAACAGCACTGTGCTGCCCTGGGTTCCTGGAGGAGCCTTATCCTATGAGTGTGGAGAGACCACACCCAGATCCCGGGATGAGTTTGCAAACCGGGAGGATGAAGCTGTCTGGGAGCCCAGCGCCACTATTCAAATCACTCGGTGACCCTCTATCGGTCACTTAACCTGCTGTGCTGCTATTTGCTCATCTGTAAAATTGCTCTCCCTCTTGGGCTTGTTGTGAGGATAAAGGAAAATAATAGGTGGCAAAGTGCACTGGATGGTGAAAGTCTAATACCACATCAAAGTATTATCATTTTAGAAGTTTATCCCTGAGTAGTGCCGACACCGACGTATGGAAGGTAAGGCTGCAATTAGAGACCTGCTTTATCTTTAATCCACCAATAATAAAGCATTCTCCAAGCAGTGACCCAATTTCAGGCACCCTGTGGTTATTTGCAAGTTTTCTTCTTATTCTTGATATAAGTAGAGCAACTCAGAATTTTTGAGGACAATTCCAAGATCAACTAGTCTGCAGTCTTGCCTCTCTAAGTACGGGTTCAGAGCATGTGTCATTAAAGCTATCAAGAGCATCATTAATGGGTGGTTTTGTTTAGTTCAGTGCATCTTAACTGGGGCCTGCTATGAGACAGACCTTGGGGATAGACAGGTGGGAAATATCCATCCTAGACCCAAGGGAGCGAATAGTCTAGTAAGAGAAGATCCAGTGAGCAAATGTGTGTAAGACAATGGGATAGAATTATGACAGATCTCCTCTGGCGAGCACTCACTAAATGCGAGGCATGGTGTTAGAACTTTTCATAAGGCAGCATTTTGAAGCTTCCCAACAACATGATGACGTAGGTAATTCTATACCCATTTCCTGAGAGGGCACTTGGGCTTCAGAAATCTTGGGGTGCCTGGGTGGCGCAGTCGGTTAAGCGTCCGACTTCAGCCAGGTCACGATCTCGCGGTCCGTGAGTTCGAGCCCCGCGTCAGGCTCTGGGCTGATGGCTCGGAGCCTGGAGCCTGTTTCCGATTCTGTGTCTCCTCTCTCTCTGCCCCTCCCCCGTTCATGCTCTGTCTCTCTCTGTCCCAAAAATAAATAAAAAACGTTGAAAAAAAAATTTAAAAAAAAAAAAAAAAAAAAAAGAAATCTTACGTAACTTGGCCAGGATCACACATATAATAGGTTTCAGCCAGGTCAAAAAGTTTGGTCTGATTTCACGGATGTTGGAAGGAAACAGAGGAAATCACTTAGCCCCAAGGGAGGGCCAGAAAAACAACCAAAGCATTTCATTGAAGATTAAATTGAGCAATGTACTTGTCTAGTGCTGGAGGATAGGATATGTTCCCTTTAATAGATGCAGTTGGAGTATGTTTTGATTTTGGAAAACCTGCTAAATGCTTATCAAAGAAGCCTTATCATCACCTGGATATTTCTAAGATACACACAGGCATAAGTTTTCATCATCCAAATCTCCAATCTCTGAAATAATAAAAAACTTAAAAATGTGTATCTTTCATAAACCAAGCTAATCAAGCATTAGCTGCATTAGTAGGTATCCAGTCAATACTTGATTCTGACAATAAAATTAACAAAGACCAGATTAGGTCAGGGCTTTTATTTGTCTATTTCTTGTATTTGCAATTTTCTTTGATAATGGTATCTCCTTATTATGACTCATTCCCGAAGTTCCACTGTGAGAGCTTCATTCCTTAAGAATTTTGGACTCTACTACGTCATTAAGTACCTGAAGAACAGCAACCCTTTAAATCAGGAGTTGCAAATAATGACCCATGGGCAAAATTTGGACTATAACCTATTTTTGTATAGCTTGCAAGAGCTAAGAATGGTGTGTTTTTTTTAAAAAAATTTTAATGTTTACTTATTTTTGAGAGAGAGGGAGGCAGAGCACAGTGGGGGAGGGGCAGAGAGAGGAGGAGACACAGAATCCGAAGCAGGCTCCAGGCTCTGAGCTGTCAGCACAGAGCCTGAAATGGGGCTTGAACCCACGGACCACGAGATCATGACCTGAGCAGAAGTCAGACGCTTAGCCACCCAGACGCCTTGCTAAGAATGCTTTTTATATTTTTAAAAGATTGTTTGCAGAGGAATGTGTACCATGGATCATATGAGGCACACAAGAGCCTAAAATATTTACTATCTTACTCTTTAAAAAGTTTACTGACCCCCTGCTTTAAATGATAGTGACTGGTTAACTTTCTCAGGGAAGGGCGGGTTTTCAAGGAGAAGAGAGAAGGGTCTTGTGAATCCTGGTTATATGCTTCTCGCCAACAAGAGGCTGTGGGAGCCAGGGAGATTCACCACTCAGCTCTCACTCCAAGAGAATTGTATCTGTGACTCCTCCAGGATCTGCCTCAGCTTTTTGCCTGAGGCCGTGCTCTTCCTGGGTAGTGATGGGTCCCAGAAAATGCCACCCTGAAATGTATCTCTTTGGCATATGGATTATTTTGAGCTAAAGGCTATTGAGATCCAGTAGCTACAGGAAAAGTTCTAAAGTCAGAGTACAAGTTTTCCTTTTGCAAAGGAAATTTGCACATATTAAGAAAATTAACATTTGAGGAAGGTACCTCCCTGTCCTGTACCAGGAAGAAGAGGACTCTTCACAATTCTTATCAATAGGGAAAGTACCAACTTATATCTATATATTAAACCTTATTAAACAGCCTTTGTTTACCATATTTTCCTGGACCTTCCTATAACTTGCCTTTCTTGCCTGGAATCCAAAAATGCCCTTATCCTTTGTTTAGCCTAAGAGGGCAGATAAGACCAAGTTCTAATAATCATCCCTTTGGGTTACTCATCACTGTGCGCTCCCATGTGTACATCTATGACAAACCTGTTAATAAACGCAGGTTTTTCTCTTGTCAGTGTGTCTTTGGCCAGTCTAATTTACAGGGCCTCAGCTGGACAACCTAAGGTGGGTAGAGGAAGAATATTTTTTTCTTCCCCTCCAGCAACCTCGGCCATTGTCTTCTAAACATGACAGGTGTCAAATGGGTTATCCTGAGATGAGCAGCTTTACTTACAATGTAGCAATGGACTGGACGCAGGAGATGAGCAAGAAAGGGGGGGGGGGAAGATATCAAGATAACTTCAGGAGAGTGAAATACAATTTTACTTGAATACCATATGACAGCCCGTTGCATAAGCTAAGAAGGTTGTATTGCTAGGATGGCCAGATTTAACAAACGGAAATAGAGGATACCAAGTTAAATTCAACTTTCAGATACACAACACATCTTTTAGAATCTGAACATTCCTTAGCATAAGCATTTCTCAAACTGGGGTGCCAGAAGAGATCGCCTCTTAAAAGAGTTCTGCATTGGGTGAAGAAAAAGAAAAATACTTTAGCATGAGTATGTCCCAAATATTGCAGGAGATAGGTTAAAAGTTATTCACTGCTTACCTGAAATTCAAATCTAAGTGTGTGTCCTGTGTTTTGTCTGGCAGGTCTAGTTATGGGATTATTGGCTTAAAGGAAATCTGTTGAAACAGAAATCGTGTCTTAATTAATTAGAAAGACTCGTTGGGAATTTGAGATTCTGTAGTCTAACGTGTTTATTTTTACATGAGGGTGGCGAGTGGCTTGCCCTGGGTCATGGAGACAAGTAATCTCAGAACTGTCCCAACACCCACCCTCGCCAAGTTCAGAGTTCTTTCTACTCCATTACTTAGTCTCCCTCCAAAGAGATACCTTTCTGACGCTTGTGATGTAGCACCATTCTTTTGAGTTTCCTTTGCCGCTTCTTCTTTCTATTCCTTTTCTTATCAAATTGGTCTCCTTCAAGAAATGGCTTCTTATATCTTTGTTGACACACAATTTGAATAGTTAGTAGACTTCACAAAACTTTAAATGTGTCTGCTTGGGTCCACATATCTATCTCTGTATTTTTAAGATTAAAATGGTTATTGTAGAAAATTCAGAAAGTATAAAATAGCACAAAGAAGAAAATAAAACTTACTCATAATCTTCCATGGTTGTAGATAGCCACTAAAAATATTTTGGTGGGATCCTTACTTTTCTATTAAAAACAAAACAAAACAAAATTGAGATATAGTTACAACCTATATATTTATTTTAATTATATGAAATAAATATTACCTATTTTATTTAACCTTTATTTAACTTATATTTATTTTAATATATTTAAGTTTTTATATGTACTTTAACTTATACATGATATATAATTTATATATGATAAAATATTTTATATATTCATAACATACACTTTAAATATTTCTAATGTATATATAAAACCTACCTATATATTTTGTAACCTGCTTATATAAATTAATATCTGTGTGTATTTTCTTACTCCTAATTTTTCTACCACAGTATAGGGCTCTATTACATGGATGTAGTGTGTTTTATTTGATCGCTTTCCTATTGAAACACGTTGAGTAAATTTTTTTTTCCTGGATAGTAATTGATGTTCTGATGAACATTATAATACCTAAAACTTTGCAAGTTTACTGATTGTCCCCACATTTAAGGGGTATGCAATGACTTGCTGAGTTGTAGAGGAAGCTTGTTTTAAGGATTATTGATTTATATTACCAAAGCGTTCTATAGAAAGATTGGGCCAGTAAATGGCTGATAAGCAGTGTACAGGAGAATGCCTTTCCTACACCTTTGTCAACCATGGTTATTGGCAATTAAAAAAAAAATTTCCTAAAGAATTAAAACGATGACATGGGTTATTTAATTTTAATTTCAGTGGTCATGAAAGAAAGGTAAAAAAAATTTTCATGTATTTATAGGACTCGTGTCTTTTTTTTTTTTTTTTTTAGTGTTTATTTATTTATTTCGATAGAGATTGAGATGAGAGAGTGCGTGAGCTGGTGAGAGGCAGACAGCTAGGGAGAGAGAGGATCCCGAGCAGGCTCCGTGACTTGTAAGAGCCTTATGCGGGGCTCCATTGCAAAAAGTGTGAGATCACTGCCTGAGCTGAAATCAAGTCAGATGCTTAACCAACTGAGCCACCCAGGTGCCCCAGGCCTTGTGTACTTTTCTATAGTGAATTGTCATTTTTCTTTTTTGTTTGTACAATTGTTTTACTATTGAAATGTTCATTTTATTAACTGGAATTAAATATGTGTGTTAAGATTCTTAATCTTTTGTTTTGTTCCATGCCAGAAATAATTTTTTTCTCATTTGTCATTAGCTTTTTATTTGTGCATAATATTTTTATTAAGCAAAAGTTCTGAGTTTGTATATAAGTAATTCTATCAACTTTTCTTCATAGTCTTTGAAGTTATACTGAGCAAGACCTTCCTTTATTTGTAAAATATAAATACTTAACTGTATTTTTCTTATATATATATATATATTTTTTTTTTTTTTTTTTTTTTTTTTTAATGAGCAAATTGAGGGGCACCTGGGTGACTCAGTCGATTAAGTGTCTGACTCTTGATTTTGGCTCAGGTCATGATTTCAGGGGTTCCTGAGATCTAGCCCCACGTAGGGCTAGGGATTCTCTCTCTCCTTTCTCTCTTTGCCCTCCTTTGCTTGTGCTCAAAATAAATAAAACATATTTGCAACTACATGGATGGAACTAGAGGGTATTATGCTAAGCGAAATTAGTCAGAGAAAGACAAATATCATATGATTTCACTTATATAAGGACTTTAAGAGACAAAACAGATGAACATAAGGGAAGGGAAGCAAAAGTAATATAAAAACAGGGCGGGGGACAAGATATAAGAGACTCTTAAATATGGAGAACAAACAGATGGTTGCTGGAGGGGTTGTGGTAGGGGGGATGGGCTAAATGGGTAAGGGGCATTAAGGAATCTACTCCTGAAACCATTGTTGCACTATATGCTAACTAACTTGGATGTAAATTAAAAGAATAAAAATAATAAAAAAAAATAAAACATTAAAAAAACAACAAATTGAGCTGTTTGCATTTAATAATTCAACCCAGACTGCATTTTTTGGTATGCAATATTCTTCTTGATTTTCGTGATCTGAGTATTTAAAACACATTTAAAGAAAAAAATCTGTAATAAAGACAGTTTTTCACATGCAATCATTTCCTACATTTCTGCACAGAAGTACCTATGCAAAGAATTTGTAAATGTTATGACCCCCAGGGAGATCTCAAGAGAGAACACTTCTTTAATGTCTTAATGCTTCAAAGGACCTGTGAACAAAGAAGGTTTTTCTTTTTCGATTGACCTATTACATTTGCATAATCTTTTCTGATGTCATATAGAAGGGAGAAGACTTATTATGGCATCAGAAGGCAGAACTAGGACAGATAGGTGAAAGGTACACAGAGACAGAACTCAGCTCAAAGTAGGGAAGACAATGCTGCCTGGAAGTCATTGTTCTGACCTTTCAGCCTAAGTTTTTGTTCAGAGGCTGTGTGTGGCTGTGCTCAAAGAGATACCTGTTTTAGCAGGCTCTGTGATGAGAGTTAATGGGCAGGTATCCTATCATCATGAGAACAGTGTCTTTCCGTTAAACAATTTAAACTTCCTTGTGTTAGTTACTATTTATTATCCCAAAACTAGGAACTTAAAACAACTATTTTATAATGGGGTGCCTGGGTGGCTCAGTAGGTTGGGCGTCCGCCTTCAGCTCAGGTCATGATCTCACGGTTCGTGGGTTCGAGCACCACATCAGGCTCTATGCTAACAACTAGGAGCCTGGAGCCTGCTTCGGATTCTGTGTCTCCCTGTCTCTCTCTGCCCCTCCCCTGCTCCCGCTCTGACTCTCTCTCAAAAGTAAATAACATATTAAAGAAAAATTAAACAACGACAACAACTATTTTATTTTGCCTACGATTTTGTGGGTCAGGAATTAGGGATAATTTTGGCTTGATCTCCCTCATGAGGTTAGAGATAGTTGCCGGCTAGGGTGCATAATCTGCAGACTCAACTAGGCTGGATGTTCCAGATGGCTTATGCACACAGCTGGCAGTGGAGGCTGGCTTGTTGGCTGGGTGCTCAGTGAGGACCGTTGACCTAAGTTCCTATGTGTGGTCTCTCATGCATGGTGGTCTCAGGAAAGTCAGACTTCTTACATGGCACTTGCTATACCAGTGCACATATTCCAAGAGAACCAGGTGGAAGCTGAATGGTCTTTTCTAATCTAGCCTTGCAGGTCACATAGTATCACTTCTAGTGTACTCTTTTGGTTGAAGCAGCCACAAGGCCATCTGATTCAAGAAGAGGGAATACATACTCCATCCCTTTTTTATTTTATTTTATTTTATTCATGAGAAAGAGAGGGAGGGAGAGTGGCAGAGGGAGAGAAAGAGAATTTTTTTTTTTTTTTTTTTTTTTTAATTTTTTTTTTTCAACGTTTATTTATTTTTGGGACAGAGAGAGACAGAGCATGAACGGGGGAGGGGCAGAGAGAGAGGGAGACACAGAATCGGAAACAGGCTCCAGGCTCCGAGCCATCAGCCCAGAGCCTGACGCGGGGCTCGAACTCACGGACCGCGAGATCGTGACCTGGCTGAAGTCGGACGCCTAACCGACTGCGCCACCCAGGCGCCCCAGAGAAAGAGAATCTTAAGCAGGTTCCATGCTCAGGATGGAACCCGACACGGACTCTATCCCATGACTCTGGAATCATGACCCATGTCGAAGCCAAGAGTCAGACACTCAACTGACTGAGACACCCAGGTGTCCATCTCTTATTGGGAGGAGTACAGAAACACTTAAGACCATTCTTTAAAACTGCCATACTAACTGATACATGTTTCCTGTTCCCCTGCCTCCTCTCCACCCATGATCCATATTTCATGGTTCCTTCTACTCTGCTTTGTTCCACTACAGAGAAATAGTTGGGAGTGGGAGTTTGTCGAAGGGGGAACATGTGATCTTATCCAGCTTATCAGGCGTTTCAAACAAACCAGTTGGAGCATTTTTAATTTCAATTTTATACTGAGTTACTATCTTGATATTTGTTGAAAATCAAATACATACACTCTAATTTCACTCCATGTTCATTTATTTCCCGACAAACTCTAACTCACCTGGGGAGAGAGGATGCAAATTATGCTATGTTGTCCCCAGCCTCCATTTAAATTTTCTATGCCAAGGTTGTAAGGTTGACCTTGGTTCCTGGCTCATAACTGTCTAGGATGACAGGCTGAATCTGCTACCTCTTTGTGGATTTCTGGGATTTACCTTCTGTGACCCCAGGCTTAGTTAAGCCTTTGGTCAGCCCCCGGGTAGGCAGGCTACTGGAAATGCTCTACACAATTCTTTCCTTGGTTGGAATGTCCTCGGAGACTCTATATTCCTTTTACATAAATCTTTTAGAGGCTAGGTAAGCAAAAGAGGCAAAAACCCAATTATTTGGAGAACGCTGAGTTACAGATGAGTTTATGTAATTCAGGTAGCACCGTTGTAACCTGGAAGTGAGGAGTGAGGCGGGCAGCCCTGCATTTGCTGTCTGGCTCCGTCCGGCGAGCTCTTGTGCCTCCTTAATTAGGCCACATTTACAGTTCCAGAAGGGGATGAATGTTATATTTGTTGGTTTATGTCCCAATAATATCACAAAGGCCTAGGGTTTATTTGCATCAATTGCTCTGGGGTGCGGATGGCTCTTTGTTCTGCTTTGCTCTGGGCTGCCTGTCAGGGCCCCACCACAGTGGGATGGGGAAGGAGTGAAATTACAGAAGAGTATTTGCAGTGCTGAGCCCTGCTGCATTGTGCAAGGGGATGGCAACCAAGACCACAGGATTTGGCCTAATGAGACAGTGAAAACTGGATGTGGTGTGTTAAATCTCCTTTTTTTCCATCCTACTTTAGAAGCCCTCCTGCTGTTCAAGTTTTTTTTTTTTTTTTTTTTTTTTAAAGAAGAGTAAATAGGCGGACAGAAAACTCTAGCTCTAAAATACGCAGTAGGGTTTAATTAATCATTTTGAAGGTTCCTTTCTGTCAATGAAACATGTTGCTAGTGTTTTGCTCTGTGATACGTGGCCATCATCTGGGGATCAGACTTTGCCTTTATAAGCAAGAGCCCTCCTGTTTACCCATTGCTTCCTAATCTATCCATTTGTTCTTGTATAATATGATACCATAATATGATACCAAGCCCCCAGGCTATGTTTGGAGATTGTTTCCTGCCCTGAACAGAAAAGATATTACAGTTTTCTGATACTGCCAAATGTTGGCCTAACATCAAAGCCCTTCTCATGTACGTGAGGACCTCTCACATATTCTTGGATCACAGCTACCCAAACTCCCTCCTTAGTTTCAGTTCTTGATCCTGCACTGACAGTGCTCCTACCTTTGCCCTCCTTTCTGTGAGCTCCTAACCTATTACCTCTTATTGTCTCAGTGTGCTAGTCCAGAGATGCAGCCATTGATCATTATTCAACTCTAGGACTATGTTTGCTTAGCATGAAGACATTCAGCAACACTTTTTTTTGCCAAAGTAATGAGGGACAGAGTCAATGTATCTCTCCATAAAAGCCAGGGATTGGGTGGAACAGCGCTCTCGATCTTACTGAGGTCTACAGTTCATTAATTCATGCAAGACATCTTTATTGAGACCTGAATAATGAGAAAGACTAGTCAGACAAGGGTTCGGGAAAAAGAATATTCTACATTGATGAAATGTGTCAAGGTCCTAAGGAGGGAAAGAATCCAAGAAGAGCACATGGACAGAGGTAAAGTGAAATGAGATAAAGAGGTTGACAAAAAGATCTTTAAAGGCCAGGATGAGGGGTTCAGATTGTGTCCTTAATAGTTACGCTAAGCCACTGGAGGGTTCCAAGCAAGACAATGGCACAGCCTGAATTTATGTTGAGGCTAAGACGAGACCACAGGCACCAGCTCCAAGGATAAAACCATTTTCCAGGTAAGGGATGATGGTAAAATGCATGAAGGTACAGTACTCCTATCAGGAAGGGTTGGTCACAGAATGGATAGGACCTGATGTATTTATATATAGAATGGAAGTGAGAGGAAGGTCAAGGGTGAGCAGCTTGAGCAACTGAATAAGGTGGTGCCATTTACGAAGATGGATAAGAGTAGAGGGGAAGCAAATTTGGGAGGAATGGGATCCTTGTATTTGGAGTCCAAGAGGAAAAGTCAGATCTGGTCATTGTCAGTTTACACATGGTAAAGTCATCAGACAAGATGCAAACAGTGCTTCAATTACAGTGTTACCAGGAAAAATCCAAAGATGGGGGTAAAATAAATGACTTCTTAACTTAAAAAAGAGGAGTCTGAGAAGTGACTTGATGTTTCTGTTGTACAGAAGAGCAAGAAAAGGAAAAATGGGCTTTACCTGAAGCAGAAGGGATTTATTAGAACTACAAAAGACACATGAACCAAAGGGAATACCTGAGGGAAACTGGAATGCATTTCATCATGATTTTTGTAAACTACATGTGAAGGTATAGCTAAGTGTACATATCGTATGTGCATAACTTACTGCATTTTCACAAAATGAAAATACCTATGTAACCCCACCCAGAACAAGAAACATTACCAGGACCACAGAAACCCACCTGTGCTTCTCGCGATTAGAAACGAGACTTCCAATAGCATAGATTAATAATGTCTCTTTTAAGACTTCATATGAATGTAATCATACAATATATATTGTTTTCTGTCTATTTTTATTTGCCATCAGGTTTGTGAGATTTTTTTTTCATATCGTTGCATGTGCATGCTGATGAATACTACTCCACTGTGTGAAGATACTGTAATTTATTTACCCATTCTGCTGTTGACGGGCACTTGGCCAGTTCCTGGTTTTCAGCTAGTAGGAAGCATGTCATCGTGACCATTCTCGTATATATCTCTGATGAACATATACACATATTTCTGTTAGGTACACAACTAACAGCGAAATTGCTCTTTCATAGTATATGCCAATGTTCAGCCTTAGTAGATACTGCCAAACATTTTCCAGAGTGGTTGTGATAATTTACACATGTATGAGCAGTGGAAGAGAGTTAGTGTTGTTCCAAAGCCTTGACTACACTTGGCATTGTTGGCCTTTTTCATTTTAGCAATTTTGATTGGTGTGTAAGTGGTACCACATTGTTTTAATTTGCGTTTCCTTGGTGATTAATCAATCAATTTGAATACACTTTCATGTTTTATTGCTCACTTGACTATTCTCTTGGTGAAGTGTTATTTCCAGCCTTTGGGTAAATTTTCCAATGGATTTCATATCTTTTTCTTATTGGATTGTAAGGGTACTTTATATATTCTATGAGTGTTTTGTCAGACGTGTGTTGTGAATATTCTTTTTTCACTCTTTATGTTGCCATTTCATTCTCTTTTAAAGGTGTCTTGTGATAAACAGAAGTGATTAATATTAATATAGTTGAGTTTTTGTTTTCCCTTTGTGGTTAATTTTAATTTTTTTGTTAATTTATTTTTTACTTTTTTTAGTGTTTATTTTTGAGAGAGAGAGACAGAGAGAGAGAGAGAGAGCCAATGGAGGAGGGGCAGAGAGAGAGGGAGACAGAATCTGAAACAGGCTCCAGGCTCTGAGCTGTCAGCACAGAGCTTGATGCAGGATTTGAACTCGAGAACCATGAGATCATGACCTGAGCTGAAGTCACATGCTTAACCAACTAAGCTACCCAGGCATCCATATTTTATTTTATTTTATTTTATTTTATTTTATTTGTGGTTAATTTTTAAATGCCTTATTAAAAAATCTTTGTCTACCCTAAGATCACAAACATTTTAATCATATATTTTCCTCTAAAAGGTTTTTTAATTTACTTTTCACATTTAGATGTACACTACATTCAGAATTGGTGTGTGTGTGTGTGTGTGTGTGTGTGTGTGTGTGGTGTGAGGTATGGATCCAGATATGTATATTTTTTCTCCTTTTTGGTTATTCAATTGACCCAGCACCAGTTTTGGAGAAGTCCACTCTTCATCCCACTGCAGCATAGTGTTGCTTTTGTCATAAATGACGTCACTGTAAATGTGAAGGTTCTTAAGAGTTTCAACATTGAACTGAAGCTTCCCCCTTCAAATGGTAACCATAAAGACCAGATACTTAAAGTTGAAATATAACTTAAAGGTCTTCTAGTCCAGTGGTTCTCAAAATGTGGTCCTTGAGCAGCGAGTGACAGCTTTACCTGGGAACTTGTTAGAAATGCAAATTTTAGGGCCCCACCTAATACCCACTGGATCAGAAATTCTAAGAGTGGAGCCCAGAAATCTGCATTTTAAACCCTCCAGGTGATTCTGGTTCAAGCTCAAATTAAAGAAAAACAATCCTAGCACATCTTCTATTTACAGGTACTGAGAGCAAACCAGATAATAGGTAATTTTTTTGTTTTAGTTAGCCAATTAGAATTCATGATGAAAATATGTCAATTTTCCTGATATGGAACAAATTTGAGGACTTCAAAATATTTGACCTTTCTAATCTGAACAAAGTGCTTAATACACTTACTTTAAGAGGAGTGTGTGTGTGTGTGTGTGTGTGTGTGTGTGTGTGTGTGTGAATAAAGATATTTTTAGAGGATTGGAGACAGAATGAGTTCAGAATCTCTCTCCCTATGCCACTTCATGCCCTCTAAACATTTCTTGGGCTAACAGGGGAAATGCCCCAAGGCAAAAATAGTGATGGGCTTGAGCAAGGGAGAGAGAGAGAGAGAGAGAGAGAGAGAGAGAGAGAGAGAGAGATTAACCAGGAAACTGACCCTTAACTATAGAGAACAAATTGATGGTTACAAGACGGTATGGGGATGGGGGAAATGGGTCACTAGCACTGGGTGATGTATGGAATTGTTGAATCACTATATTGTACACCTGAAATCCATATCACCTTGTGTGTTAAATTTTACTGGAAGTAAAATTTTAAAAAGTGATGGGCTAAAATATTCCTCCAGGGTATTTCAAGCTAGTCATCTCTTTTGAAAGCTTTTTAGACCTCTTTCTGGTCTAAAGTATAAATTCATGGGTTGAAGAGTACTTTCATTATCCTCTTCCATATATCTTAATATTTAAGTGAGTTTAACACTTATGCCCAGAACCACAGAGATGAAAACAGCTCCTTGGTGCCAATCTCTTTGAGTCGTCGGTCTCTTAAGCAGCCCCTTAAATGGATTATGCAGCCCTGCTCAGGCTCACCACCTGCATTCAGGAGGTATCTCTGAATTCCTCATTAGAAAAGTAGATTTAGTAGAGGTCCAGAAAAGGTCTTATGAATTGTTGCCTGCTACTCCTGTTCTTGAAATCTCATGGTTAAGACAGGTGCATGCCGCATGGAGGCTGCTTTCTGGATTGCAAATGAGATGATCTGGAAATTGCCTCCGAAATACTTCTAAACCTCCACTGATTAGAATGAGCAGAGAAAAGAGCAGAGAGAGGCACTCACGGCTTTCAAACTAAGCTCCACGTCTGCTTCTCTGCTTGCTAGCCAATCGCTATTTAGCCATTCATTTGCCTTATTGTAAGGCTGCATCTTCAGGGAAGGCAATCCAGAAATATGCAAATCATTCCAAAAGGGCTAGCTTCTCTTTTGTCCCTTCTGTTCTGAGAGTTTGGGGCAGGCACTTATATTCTCTTGCTTTTTGGTACCAGAAACAGACGGTAGCTATTTCTTCTTAGAAACTTAGCTTTATGGGACTTTCTAATGATAAATGAGTCAATATTTCCAAGAGGGCAAATAAAGAGGAGATTCTAAACCATCAGGTATTATTAGTATTGTTGTTACTAAATTTTATCTTCTTTCGGAAATTGCCTTTTTTCCGTTTGCTTCTGGTTTAATATGCTAGCTTTTCATGACCTTCACATTGTTTGTTTACAGAGCAAGTAGGGTTAATGTCTCACATTTAACATAGGACATTTCATCTTCAAAGAACTCTTCAAATAAGCTAATTGAAAGGAAGCTAACAGAAGAGTACAAAGTTAACACTAAAAAAAGGAAAGGCCTCTAAACACAGACCTAGAAAGATAATGGCAAAAAGCAAATCATCAAAAACATATATATGAGAGTGAACTGAAGGTCTGGAACCAAGTCTGGATGGAGGTCCAGTGTCAGTGAGGGTTGTGTGCTTGGCATGGGATGTGTGTGTGCCTGCTGTTTATCCGCCAGGGCGTCCAGACTTTGAAAAACTTCTGCTAATGCTGCTGATTCTCAATTGAAAGACCATTCATGGTCATTTTCTCCCCTTCTTGCTAATTGTGGCTAAAAGTGGGCAAATGAAGTTCGTTTCAAAGTTAGAGGTAGATGAGTAAAAGAACCTCCAAACTCTGCTCCTATGGGCAGTTGGGGCTCCATTTGGGTGAGCAACTGGTCTGGCTTTTGTAACGATACTTGGCCCTTCTGATCTGCTGGTTTGATTCGGTTGGCACCATGCGTAGGTATTTTCCCAGCTCATAATGGAAGGGAATAGCGTGTTTGAGTTGGAGAGTTGCAAACAACGTCTGGGTAATGTGAGGCCAGGTACCTTCACTGTTCTGCACCACTTGTCTAGCACAATGCCTGGCTCAGGGAATGCATTCACTTGTAGAGTGAATAAATAAATTAATGAATCACCTTGGGTCCCTGGTAAAACTCCTGGATGGTTAGTGTGAAAGGCCACCTGAACATGATCCTGTGCTTGCTTGACCTTTCTTTATGGCTGACTTTTAGAAAATATAACCCATTCAGCAGCCTGGTTTCTTCCTGTGTAACATAATAACTGTGTATTGTGAATAATATCTATAGTTCATTCAAGTTCCCCATTGCCTTAAAGCTCTCTGATATATACGTGCTATTTTTTTCCCCAATCAAGGAAGAAGACTTGCGTATGGCCTCATTTATTTCATACCAGCAAATAAAAAGTACCAAATGGGATTACAGAGTCCAGGGGTGCTGCTAATCCCAGATGAAATATAGCTTTTCTTTGGAAGTCTCTTCTCTACCCCAGGCTGTAAACCTTGGCCACCATGCTTTATATGAGGAAAATCACATCTTGCTATTAATAACACGTAGGCTCTCAATGGTTGGTAAGAGAGGGAAATGGCAAAGATCTTTGAGGCTTTAATTCTTGTCTCCTGAATTCACCTGGCTCTTGAGGATTTCACATTATTTATGCCTGTCACCTACACCTAGACCTTCCATATATTTCCAGCTGTATAACATTCTGGCCAATGTGGATACCTGATTCCCTATTATTTCATTACAGAGCTGAGGCAAGGCCAATAGGGAAGGGGTTGTTTTCTCTTGTGCAATAAGGCAAGTGGTTAAGAGTGGTTTTGGCATCAGAAAGACTTAGGTTCAAGTCACTGTCTGCCATTTTTTTTTACTGTTGTGACCCTGGGCTGGTGACTTTATCCGTCTGAGTCTCGTTTTTTTCATCTGTAGAATTGGCGTGCATATAATACTTATGCCCTGGGACTTTCGGGAGCACTGAATCAGATAATTCCAGGAAAACATAATGTAGTCCTAGGCACATAGTAAGTGCTCAGTAAATGTTAGATATTTTTACTATAAACTGCTACTATAGGTCAGGACATGGCCAAAGAGAGATAAACACAAAAAGGAACATGAATCCAAATAATTGGGTTTCTAAGAGATAGCTTACTTCCTGGGCTTTTAGGATTCAACACATTCTCACTCTGTGAGTGGGCCATCATCCTAGGACAGGCACCTAGGAGTCTGGGCCTATCCCCAAGGGAATGAGACGAGCATGTGACAGGATTTTCTTTTCCCTTCTCCCTAAGACTCTCCTTCCCGGTTTCGTTTTTCTGACTGAGAAACTGCCTCTTGCCAGATAATAGAAAATTAGAACTGACTTGCCCTCTGAGAAAAGGTCTCTGCTGACGTGGGAGAGGAAAGGGTGGCCTCAGCAAGAAAATAACAGAATACAGCAAAACAAGCCTAATACACATACAGGGGATACACATAAATAGCAGCAATGGGGACATTTCATTATATCTACAACTTTTTCTCATTATTCTGTGATTTTCCCTATTACCTTCAAATGTGCTCTCCCACACACAATTAAGAGTTATTTTGTGTTCCATTGTCTTCCTTAAACTCCATCTGGGCTGGCTCTTCCCTGGCAGAATATCTTTCTCCCCTCAAATGCTAATATAGACCCGGGAGACAGGCATTGTCGAATAACAGCAAGGAGGACCCATGGCCAACTCTGACACTCAGGGACCCCGAAGAACAGCGCTTGCCCTTGGAGAGCAGCTATAGTGAGGGTCTTTGGAAATCCTTGTGCCACTGCCCCATTCCAGGAAACGTCAGGAGCATCACGGTACACATTTTGCTTGGAAACTTATTTTGTGCTTATCTCAGGGAGTGTAGTGGAAATAAGAAATTAAAAAAAAAAATCCATGACCACTGCGAGTTACTCCATATAGTCAGGGCATAGGAGAGCCTGTGGGGAGGCAAGTCCCAAGAAGGTAAGGCAGAGTCTTTGGCTTGCAATGGCTTGGGTTCAAATCCAGACTGTGCCTCTTAGTAGCCATGTGATCTGGGGCATGTTTCTTAACATCTCTTGGTTGCAGTCTTTAAGAGGGTGATAGTAATAGTATTTACCTTATGGTATCATAGCATCTATCTCATAACAGGTACTAGAATGCAGTACCTAATAGATGTAGCTTATAGGTTGTTATAGATTAAATAACACAATGTACTTAAAGCAGTTGACAATTTGTGGTATTCGTTAATATTTGGAATTCCTCTTCACTTTCCGGGACTCAAAGGCAGGGGGTAGGAGCCTTTAAAAGGCCTCAGAGGCAGGGGGTAGGAGCTCGGACAGATGCTGAGGGAGTCAGGCAAGAGTTTGATCGAAGAAATAGCTACTGTTCTTGAAATCCCCTTTCGTGCTGGTGAGGAAGGCATGTGACTCTTGCTTTTTCCAACTTAACTCCTGTCTGTAGCATCATAATGTTTAACTAACTTCGTCTCAAAAATATATTTCAGGAGCATGTATTCACAGGGGGTGTGATGGTTAATTTTATGTGTCAGGTTGATCGGGCTAAGGAAAAGCCCAGATAGCTGGTAAAAAGTTGCTTCTGAGTGTGTCTGTGAGGGTGTTTCTAGAAGAGATTTGCATTTGAATTGGTAGATTGAGTAAAGAAGATCCTTTTTACCAGTAGGGGTAGACATCATCTAATCCACTGGGGGTCTGAATAAAACAAAAAGACAGAAGAAAGGTAAATCCATATTCTCTTGGCTAAAGTCCAGACACCATTCCTCAGGCACCCTCAGGCATTGGTCCTCCTGGTTCTTGGGCCTTTAGACTTGGACCAGCACTTACAACACTGACCCTTCCTGTCCTGCTTCAAACTCATACCAAGACTTACACCATTGGATCCGCTGATTCTCATGCCTTTGGCTTTGGAATGGAACTTCACCACTAGCATTCCTGGACTCTAGTTTGCAGACAGCAGATCATGGGGGTCTCTCAGCTTCCATAATTGTGCAAGTCACTCCCTCACAAAAGAAACAAAACACAACAACCACCTCTCTCTCTCTCTCTCTCTCTTTTAATTCTTAATTTTTCAAAGTGTATTTGAAAGGACACATATTCCGTTTATGTAGCCTGACGACAGTGGAATGCTAATAACCTTTAATGTGCTTGAAAAACTTCTTCCTATATGTCTTTAATATATCCTACTGGCTCTGTTTCTCTGGAGAACCCTAACACAGGTAGAATAAATAAACCCAGGCAGATCCATCTGGCTCAATCCACTCGGAGAGGCCCGGGAATCATTTGTTCACCTGTTTTATTAATAATACTTATGGGGTCAGCATGGTTTAAATCTGACTATAAAGACAGAAAGAAAAGGCAAAAGAAAAGAGCTGTTTCTCTGAGATCAGGGCTCATCCCCTGTATTTGTGACTCTGAGGGCTCAGAATCTGGGCTTTGCCTGATTTGGCCAGTGGAACTTTTGCTCCCTCCTGATTTGTCTGTCCTTTCTGGGATCCACTTCTCATCTGCTAAATTCTTTGGCTTTGTCATCTCTTGGCTTCCCTCACTTCTCACAGAATCCCACGCATGGTTGATCTATCAGTCAGAGTTGCATTTGGAAAGCAGAAACCACTCTAGGTATTTTAGGGCATAGGTGATTTAATACAAGGAATTAGAATTTCCAAACCATTGGGAGGCCTGGGAGAAGGGATTCTAACCTTGATATCCAGGGATGACTGCCAGTACACTTGTATTGGTTCTGAGGCCTCCACTAGATCAGCTGAGCTTAGAAGACATCAGTGAGATCGCAGTCCAGGGATGGAGCTGTTACAGCAAATACTCGGTGCACAAGAGAGACAAGCCACACACACTTGGGGAATCAGAAAAGACTGTTTATTGCACACCAGTGCCAGTCCAGCGGAATCACCTCCAAAGGTTGAGCCCCAAACCTTGCCATTGGCCTCCTTTTATGGCTGGGAGGGTAGCGGGTTGAGAGACAAAAGAAAAAAGGGAGGGGGCCCTTAACAGTGGTGCTATCTGGGAAGTTGGTGAACACAGGAGGCAAACAAGATTACAGAAGCCAAAAGTATGCAAGGGGAGTATCCAGCCTCGGGCATCTGGCTGGCCCCTTTTGTCGTGTTTTTACTAGCTTTTCTTCTCTAGCAGCTTCCCCTACTGCCACCGTGGCTGTCGGTGAATGGCCCCTCAATAAGCCAGCGATGGAATGTGGCTACTGCCTCCCCTGCAAATGCCTCCTAACACCTAGAAAGCTGGAGAATAGACACTGGAAAAGTGGTGTACAAAAGCTTGGCATTTCCGTTGCTTCGTTGCCTCAAAGGACTTGCTTCTGTCTTTCAGATCTCATTCAAGTGCATCTAATATGTAGAATCTAATTCATATCCAGAACCCTGGTTGCATGAGAGGCTAGGAAGTTCAGGTTTCAGCTTTTATGTCTCTGCAGTACAGGAAGGCACACCGAAGGAGTTCCGTGAGGTAATGAGCTAGTACCTGGAAAAGAAGGTGGAAAATTGGGGCAAACCATGGACTGAGTTCAGACTGTTCATCACCTGAAGAGGTAGAGTGGTCAGTCGGTTACCAGGGATCCAGAGGGAATCTGTCAACAGAGATGAAAAATCAGCTTTGGACAACTAGGTGACAGAAGGCTGTGAGCCTAGGTAAAGAGTACAGCCAAACGTTGTCATGATTCAAGCAAGGGAAGAGTAAACGATGTGTAAGTCCAACAACAAAGAAATTGACCAAAGCCAGCCACTTTTGGAATTGTGGGCTTCTGGTCCCCAATTTGCCCAGAGCCTCAACTAACCTAAATTATGGGCAGGCCTGAGCCTGCACGTAGAGGGACATAGGCCCCTTCAGCTGGAAGGGAAGGGGGAAAGACAGAGAGCGAAGCAATCTGGACAAGTCCCATGTTCCACCTGACCCTCAGAACCTCTCTGTTCCCACATTCATCAACCGCCCCCCCCCCCACCCCCACTACACTGGCCCTAATAAGTAATGTACCATCCTGGAGCTCTACCCATCCCTCCTACTTTCTGCAGCCCTTTCTTTAGGATTGCAAACTCTTAAATATACTATACTGAGGTTCGTATAATTATATAAAAGTAATTTAACTGTTTTCAGTGTACTGGGAAAGGATACTAGAGATAGCATTACATGTGGACCTGATCAATGGTAACACACGTTAACTATTCCCTTATCAGTAAAGACAAAATATTAAATGCCTTTAAGCATAATTTACATAAAAATTGCCAAAGCAGAGGAAATAATATATACCAACTGCAAAACAATAAACAGCATTAAAATGAAAACGTGAGATAATAAAAAAAGAATTCGTATCTATAGACATACATGCCCATAGGCACCTATAATACATATATAAGTGTGTGTGTATGCACACGGGCACACACTCACAGAAATCATCTTAAATTAAGACAAAGAACAAGAACAAAAAAAATCCCATAACCTGAATTCTTAGGATTTAAAAGATAAAAAGTAACGAGCTGTACTCACATGCCAAAAATTACTTCCTTGGCAAAATGAGGTCTTTTGTGAAAGGAATTTTTCTGCAAACACATTTTGACAATTGACACCCCATGAGCACCGTCTGTGAAAAACATTTTTTTTTTTTTTTTGCTGTAATTTGATGAAGCAGGAAGTGGAAATCGATAGGACGTTGCCAAATGACTTCTTTGCTCATGCCCCATCTTTCTCTCCTTTGCTCCTGTTCTGTAGTAGATAAGAGATAGGAGGAGCCCAGAACACAATGTATAGATTTTTTTTTCTAACTAACACAACAAAGAAAGCTACAGAACATTTTTAACTGTAGAAATGCTTTTAGCGCCATGTTGTAGCTTTACCATGGAGCAGTATGGGCTGATTTCAAGCCCAAAGGTGGGTTGGGAGTTCATATGATCCCCCAGAACTTCAGGGAGAACCTTCCTTGCTAGTGTGTGCTCATCCCTGCCTCTCAGCCCTGCTAGTTTCCATGACAACCAGGCCAATGTCTAGTTCAGTTTTGCAAATACTCCCCAAAGCCCAGTCGGCCTAAAATTTTCTCTATAGGCTCTTAAATCTGCCTTATTTCATCCAAGTTTCCTACTGCACCCATCCTTTTAATCCTCTTCAACTTGTGAGGTGAAGAATGGAGATTTGATAGCAGCAAACTTTGCTAATGGTCATACCAAGACAGATGTTAGGGAAAACACAAGGAAAAGGGGCGAAAGTAGTGCCTTGATTACCTTCAGGCCTGCTGTCTGACTGTCACCGTCTCATCTTGTTTTAGACTCTGAGAAGAGGGACCTGTGTGTACTTGCTTGGCTGTTCTGGGTGGATATGTTCCAGGGGGTCAAGTGAAAATTAACAACGCAGTGTCGTAGCAGGAACACCGTTCTAGCAGTGGAGACCTGAGCTCTTGCCCTAAGCTTCTGTCTTCATGAGCTTGAACCACTGCAAAAGGAAGGGGACTGAGGAGGAACAGCCCAGCCTAGTGTGGGCAGGACTAGTCTTCCCACCTTTGAATACTTCGGTGTTTCCCTAATCAAATATTCGTCCTGTAGGTTGGTAATTAAACAGACCAATCTTAATCTTTCAAAAAAAAATATTTTAATGTTTCATTTTTGAGAGATGGAGAGAGACAGAGCATGAGTGGCGGAGGGACAGGGAGAGAGGGACAGAGAGAGAGAGAGAGAATCTGAAGCAGGCTACAGGCTCTGAGCTGTCAGCACAGATCCTGATGTGGGGCTCAAACCCCTGGACTGTGAGATCATCACCTAAGCTGAAGCCGGACACTTAACCGACTGAGCCATCCAGGCGCCCCTGGACCAATCTTAATCTTGACTCAAGAATAAGATAGAGAAAACAACCTATTAATGCTTAGAGCACTTCTAAGTATTCCATCAAAAAAGGCCCACTTCTTAGAGTAGAACTGGAACTTTTAGGGGCATCTCTAAAAGTACAATATTTATCTTTCATGGAGTCTGTGCTCAGGCACACCTGAAAGATTTATTGCTGATGTAAATATTTCAAAATCCTTCTGTATTTATTAACTAAACTGTGAAAAACCTTATTAGAAAACATTCTGTACAACAAGCTCATTTTCAGTAGTTGGTTCAAAGAAAAGATATGTTTATTTCTCCGACAGTTCAGCTCACCCCTAGGCATGTCCAATATCCTAATTATCTTCAACCATCCACCAAACTCAACACAAAGGCTAGTCCAATAGATGACACCCTTGAGGGTCTTTTATATGTGACCCTCATTTACAAATGACATCAGTCCTTTATACATAAAGCAGTGTGTGTTTGTTGGAGCGCTATTATAAGATCTTAACGTCACATCACATATTTACTTTTCTTACTGAAGCTCCATATGAGAGAGAGAGTTCATAGTGGACTTGACAGAAAGGATACCTGAGGGGTCTGGGAAGGAAGTGCTATGGTAAGGAAAGTTGCAGCTGTGAAGCCAGACGCCATCTTGAGGATGCAGGGTCCCTAGTGGGGGAAAGAGTGCCTCTTTGCTTACTCCTTTACTATAAGGAGGAAGGACCCTTGATTTTGTTTTGTTTTATATTTTGTGATTTCTGACTTCCAGTTGTAGTGTATTGGATTAGAAGAGATGCTATAAAATAGGTAAATCAAACATATGTTTCATAAACTCTACTAGCTATGGGCACTTCCAGGATGTTCTCTCAAGAAGCCCTGAGTTTCTTTTCTTAAATCTAAGCAAGCTACACCTGTTGCTACACTTAGTTTGATTTGATTAAAGTTTGAATCCCTTGCTATTTTAATGAGCCATGTTCAGATGCTTTTGTAAGTGTTACATTTCATCATGGAAACTCTAGGTCATGGAGAGTGAATAAAGGTCAGTAAATACAGAAAAGGTATGGCCTTTGAAATCTTGGTGATAAATGGACACCTTTTAGTTTTCTTAAGGTTACCTGTATTACCTGAGAAGTAGGAGGTATTTTTGCATTGAAGATTAAGGATTTGGCTGAATGCCTCAATTTTCCACTGTACTAGGTTTTAAGAACAACCATTTGATTACATATAATTCAGTTTCTGTCAGCTTTAACACACACACACACACACACACACACACACAAACACACACACACACACACACACAAATACTTAAAAATATAAAGCCTGCAGACACTGTTTCTAAGTAAAATGAGATCTTTAAAAAATAAGCTAATGGCTCAATAATTAATCAGTTTTCAAACAACTGCATTAATCCAAGAAAGAAGCTTTTTTATCCCTAATGTCCCCCAGGGACAGAGGATGTTCAACATTCTGTCGCCATCTTGCAGACCTTTGCCTTGGAAGTTACCTTCATAGTATCACTCAATGTATTTGGAGAAAATTCAGAAAGAGGCTTATACATCAAAGTGCAGGAAAGCCAACTTAAGCTTTAGAATAAATACCCAAATCTCCTATCTTTTCATATTAGTTTTTTGCTCTAATCTTTGCGAAGCAACCTCTAATAGTGAGGGGAGGGGCTGGGCAATGAGGAGGAAGGGAAACTACTGTATTTGAATATCTGATTAAAAACAAACAAATATGAGAATTCCAACATTCTTAAAATGTGAATTAGAGTGTGTGATGAGGCTCCTGGGTGGCTCAGTTGGTTGAGCCTCCCACTTCGGCTCAGGTCATGGTCTCGCGGTTTGTGGGTTCGAGCCCTGCGTCGGGCTCTGTGCTGACAGCTCAGAGCCTGGAGTCTGCTTTGGATTCTGTGTCTCCCTGTCTCTCTCTGCCTCTCCCCTGTTCATGCTCTGTCTGTCTCTCTCTCAAAAATAAACATTAAAAGAAAAAAGTGTGTGAGTAGGTAGAGGCAGAAGAGAAGAATGTTCAAAATCTATAGTCTTCTTATAATAAAACCCATCTCCCAATGAGAACAATTTTTCACAAAGATTTACTGAACTATGAGTTCTGATTCCATCCAGGAGAAACACAGATGGAATCCTTGTTATTATACCCTTCTGTTGATAGGATAGAGATGTAACCTACCACATGGTTGTTGTTGTTGTTTTGGTATAGATTAAATTTGGTTAATATATGTGACGTGATTAATACTTGGTACATTGTAAATATTGTATAAGAGTTTGCTGCTTTGATTGTTATTTCTAATAATAATAATAACTAACAGTGAATGATTCCCTAATACAGGGTTTCTCAGCCTTGGTTCTACTGACATTTTGGGATGGATAATCCTTTATTGTGGGGGGGGGCATGTCATGTGCATGGTAGAATATTTAGCAGCATCCCTGGCTTCTACCCATTAGATGCCAGTAGCCTCCCACCCTATCTGGTTGTGACAACCAAAGATCTCTTTGACATTGCCAAATGTATCATGGCGGGGGGGGGGGCAAAGTCACACTCATTTGAGAAACACTGCCTTGCTATACCCCTTGAACTATTCCCAGAGTCTTATACATGTTATCCATTTAATAGGTACTATTTTAATGCCCATTTTATAGACACAGTAACTGAAGTATAGAAAGGTTAGGTAATTTGCCCAAGTCACTCTGCTAAAAATAGTAGAGCCAGGATTCAGGTTTCGAACAACAATTATTTATTGTTTCCAAGGTAGCTTCTTATTTTTATTTTGGGACAATGAAGCAGCTGTTAGTTGGGTTCTAGAAACAGAATAATTTTCATGCCTTGCCTCTTGGTAGTAAAAGGCTCAACTAAAATACTGCACTAGTCAAATAATGATATGGATTTGTTAAAGTTCTTTGAGTTGTCTATTTACTTCAGCTGTCAAAATGTTGTATTTTTGTCACAAGTAAACAAATGCTTATTGAGCATCTGAAGATAATGAGACACTGTGCTACAAAGGTTTTAAAAACTGAGAAAGTCTGGTTCCTGTATTGGGTACCTGTGAGAATTTATAGCACCTGTCTCTGACTCCTTCCTTTTCCCCAACCTTGTCTTTAATAAGGGAGTCTCCATGTTAGTACAGCTTGCCTTGCCCTCCTGGAAGCACCTGTCCCAGGCCAAGGCAATGAGTGTCCCCTGGGGGATTTAAATCTCAGAGAGCCTGTGTTCTCTCTCTTCTGGGGATGAAGGTATATGATAGAATCTTTGGGAGTTAGTGGTGGTAGGGTTTCTACCATGTGGGGAGAGGCCTCTGCAGTGACAGAAATTAACCCCGATGCTCAGAGAGAGGCAAAGATGAGAGACAGTCTTAGAAATTTCTAAATCCATGGCTTCAGTTGGTTCCGAGGCTGGGCTGCACTTCTGAACCTCATATAGCTGGATTGTTCAGCCCATCCTTAGATACCCGGTGCCAATCAAGTCCCTTTGGACTGCGAGCCAAAAGTAACCAGTCCTTTGCAACCAAGAGGGTCCTAATTAATTTAGCACCGATTATTAAGAAGCTTGTAGGATCCAAGGGGTATTTGGTGGTAGAGATCAAGGAGGCCTTTGCATTCCTGCCACAGACAAGACCTGCAGAACACTTTCATTGAGATTTGATAACTCTTGCATCATTATGAAGGCGCCATTGGTGGGGTAGCAGATTGGGTATTGGGAAACCTCTTGGGATCTACTGCAAAAGTTCAAGAAGAAAGAAACGGAGTTTCAAAGTACAAGTAGGATCAAAAAGAATAGAGATAAATTGGAGGAGAGCAGGAGATGTATAAGATTCTCTCAGTACGTAGTGTGACACAGGGATCAGAGAGTCAAGGTTAATAGCTGTGTTCCTTTGGGAACTTGGGGTAACTTAGAAGCCACTCTCGCCTGGCGTAAGTAACTAGGGAGGCATTATTATCCTTGGGCAGACAGCCGAGCAATGTATTTACTCATTCAATAAATATTTAGTAAGAGCTTGCCACAGTTTCTTTACCACTTTTCTCCAAGCCTGGCTAGATCAGAGGACCACAAGGACAAAATCTGTATCTCCTGGACCATGCATTTTAACATGAGGAGAAATGGACAACATGTGTCAAAGGAAGAGGTCAGGGGAGATTTGCAATTTAAAATCAGGTGGGTCCCTCTGAAAAGATAATGTTTATCTCAGAGATGCGCTTTAAACTAAGATTTATGTAGGCACAGGAAACCTCTATCCTCAGCACAGCATGTACAATTGTCTTGCAGATTCATGCCTCTCTGCACAGAATTCTTATGGCTAAAAGGGAATGAGATGCCTGATGGGTAGACATGGGATGTTTTAGCTCACTACTGCAATCTTTGCCCTTTTTTTTCTGGAAGTTATCTATACCTTTATGACTTCCTGCCATCTGTCATAAGCACTGAAGATATCTGTCTCTATCCCCTATCCTGGAACATGGGACTGCTCCCAGATTTAGAATCAGTAGGTACAAATAACCAGAATTACATAGATCCCATATAAGGCGGTGGGGAGGCGGGGGTGAAGAGTAGGGGAAAGGGAAAAAGCATTTAAGAGACAAGTGCTGGAATGCAGGCTGTCACCCAGTGTCCGGTTTAACAGATAATGAAATGCAGGCAGGAGCTCAGGTATTAGCAGACCAGTACCGTCCAACAATAGGACTCTTTGCCGTGCTGGAAATGTTCTCTACCTGTGCTGTCCAAACAGCAGCCGCAAGTGGCTATTGAGCCCTTGAAACGTGACTAGTGCAACTAAAGAGCTAGCTTAATTTAATTTTAATTAAAATTTAAATAGCCACATGTGGCTGGTGTCTACAGGATGGGCCAGTGCAGCTTCGATCATTGATTTTTATATGAAGAGTCCAGAATATTTTCCTAGTTTGAAACGAATCCACTGTAACATCATTTGCCATTCATTTTAAGATGAAAACTTCTAGAGGCTGAATTATGCTTTTAGGCAACTGGAAGCATCTTTCAGCAGAAATCAGCTCGACAGTTGGCTTCCTGGATTGAGTGCCAAGAGAGAACAGGCTTAACTGTGTCCCCTGGTTAATGCATCTGCTAGAGAAGGAGCCATGTTTAGCAGTTTTACTAACAACAAAACTGCAGTGTCTTCAGCACCCACACCAGGAGCAAGTAGGTTCTTGGTTCCGCTCCTGGTAAGGCTAAGCTATGCCCCTTCTGGGGGTTTCTAACCAGAGAGATACCAGCGTGCGGGATTTATATGGATGTCTGAAAAGCACTGGCTGTTTTTCCTTCTCCTATTAAGTTGCCAAAGGCATCTCCCTGTGCTTACAATAGATTCCCCTACCTCTTCTTTCCTTTCTCTTCTTCCCCTAGGAGAGATAATTGGACTGTGTGATTTCCATTAAATGTAATGTACCACATGCAGATGAAACACAATAGCAAAATGCATTAAGATAGAATCCTTTGGAAAAAATGGTCTGGGTGTTTTTCCATTTGTTAAAATTAGCTACCAAATTATTTTTGTTTTTGCACAATTAAATGCAAAGGTCTCATTTACTGTTTTTAAAGGTTGCTTGCATTTCAAACTCTTGCAAACAAATGATCTTGTTTTTCTAAGAGAAATACCACAATGCTTTTTTGTTTTGTCATATATGTGTATATATACGTATATATACACACACACACATACATATATATGTTTGAAAAATATATACATGTATTCACATACTCACTAACAGACCACATAGTGGTGCTCTAAACCTGCCAAAATCACACAGGAGAGCTTTGTAGTTGTTAGATGAAAATGCAGTGAGCCTGATTGCAGTTAGAATCCTCTCTGAAATGGACTACTGATAAGTTTCCTTTAAAAATATGCTTCCAGCATTCATCATTTTGCAAGATAGACCCTCTGTACAAACTCTAAAATGAGGAGTTGAACAAACAGCACTAAAGGAGAAAAAGGTTTTTGAGAAAGCCTTGTCTCATCCATAAACCTGAAATAACCATTTCTTTTTCCATCCATAACTATCATTATTATTAGGTTTTAATTAAGTTCATGCCACAGCTCAGTGGTTAGGTTTAGGAATCACATGCTCCGGACAAAAGGCAAAATGAGTTTAGCAGTATCTATTTCAGGCACCTAATTTAATCAGTCTCCTTGTCTCATCCCAAACTGTTTTGGTTGACAGTTATCCTTGGTAGGCTATGAAACGGTTCAGAATGTCAGGGTCAGAATGTTCTAGTACCTACATGTGTCATCAGGAAACTAAGCAATCTATTCTACTCTTTGAAGGTGCTTGAGTTTTACAATTAGGCAGAGGGAACATGAACAGTGAAATCTGTAACATAGCACACATGTAAAAGTGCAGTGTGATAAAAACAACACTGCTTTTTCAGCCAGTCTGAATTGCGCTGAGGACTACCTTATATTCCAAGCCAAGTGTCTTTCTTTTCATGACTGGCCTTATCTACTATTGCTACATCCCTGGAGGGCACTGTAATTCACATGTAATTTAATTGTGTTTATAACTGTGGGAGTGTATGATTGGGAATGACCAGAATAAACACTCTTTGCTTTCTTCCAGTGATTCAGAAATGTGTGGGAATTGTACTTCAGTAGGCATTTGAAAAAGGTTTTGTTTAAATTTTGGATATTTACAAATCAGATGGCCTATGTATGAGCTGTCTAGTATCATGTTAATGCTAGGTAACAAAACCCAGTGGCTTGAATGGTGAGCATTTATCTATCTCGTGAATATGTAGGGATGCTGAGATGGGGTCTTCGAGCCTCAGCTAGCTTTGCCTAATTTCGGCTGGGCTCTTCCTGTGTCTGAAGTTAGATTCAAGCCTGCTGGCTGCGGGCTGTTGGGGCGGCTGAGTTCTCCATGTGGTCTCACATCCTCCAGCAGCCTAGTCCAGGCTGCTCTCATGCAGGAGCTGGTTTCTTAGAGAGGGAGAGGGCAGAAGTTTGGGGCTCCTTAAGGCCGAGGCTCAGAGCTTGCGCACAGTCACTTTGGCCACATTCTGTTCACCAGAGCAAGTCAGGCCAGCCTAGATTCAAGGAATGAGGAAACAGACTCCACCTTTTGATGGAAGCAGACTAAGGGCCATCTTTGTGATGAATCTGTTGCAGGATTTTTTTACCTCAATACCCAGGGTTCGTTGTCACTTCGAAGAATGAAGAGGTAGACACAGGCTAAGATGAGCAGCAGGCAAAAGTTTATTAGAGTATAAGATCAGAAAGTAAGCATAGTATGAGAGCTCTCTTTACACAGAGGGGACATTCAAAAGTGAATGGCAAGGGACTTTGTTTTCAATTTTTTTTTCAATGTTTTATTTTATTTTTGAGAGACAGAGCATGAGTGGGGGAGGAGCAGAGAGAGAGGGACGCACAGAATCCCAAGCAGGCTCCAGGCTCCGAGCTCTCAGCACAGAGCCTGCCTGACACAGAGCTCGGGCTCACAGACCGCAAGATCATGATCTGAGCCAAAGTCAGACGCCTAACCGACTGAGCCACCCAGGCGCCCCAAGGGACTTTGTTTTAAAGGGTTATGGTCAGTCCCCTCCCTTCCCCCTTGTTCCTTCTCCAGTTCTACCCTTATTGGCTAAGTAACTCTAAATGCCTAGTCATTCCTTTTTGACTGGCTTATTTCCATTGTATGGGTGGTCTACTGCCACACCAGTTCCTTGTGGGTCTTATGTTTTATGGTCTACTTATTTTAAGCCAGGTGTTTTGTTTGTCAAATTCCTGAGGGAAACCTGAGGGGGAAGTAGGTGATGTCTGTCACATTCTCAAGAGGAACTTTATGCCTGAGGGAGTTTGCTCAAGGTCAGATGTTCCCAGAAAAAATGTTTAAAATATGTGCCCCCCCCCACCCCCGCCAAAGAGCCTCAAGTCTCATCCTCTCCCTTTTTGTCTACTGAATCCTATCTTTCCATATCATAAATCTACCATAACCTGTGTTCCCTTAGAAAGGAACTCTAAAAATATGTTGGTATCGATCTTGTGAAAGGTCTTAGTTTCAGATTTAAACCCTGCCCCTTGCTATCGGAGCATGTGGGATACTTAAGAAATGAAGATGAGTGGTCGAAAGGAAAACAATAGTAAGGCTTGACTTGTTTATGACATTGATCACCTCAATTACTAAACTAGAACAATATTTGTCCATATCTATATTGTATTTCATAACATCCACAGGCTGGCTCAAAACTCCAGTGAAACCAATCACAGTATTGTCCACTGAAGATAAGAATCTATTAAAGCCACACAGTCATAATAATGGCTATTTTATGTGACTTTCAAACCAAAACAGGAAAATATCTTAGCTAGAGTATTTATAATGAGGTCTTTCAGATGTTTAGAATTCTGTTGCATCAAGCCTTATGTAACACAGAGTTTCACACCATAACCCTAGTATACTATGATCTCAGTAAAAACAGGGTTAGCCTGTGTGGCAGGTGTTAGTCGTGTTTGCCAATGACTAGAGTTCATTATTATATTCATTTCCCTTCTGTTCTCAGCATAAAACTATCCAAATTGCAACCTAGGAGCAAACCCCAAAACAGATAGCCATGACGTCTCTGGAAAGCCTTTGTTCTTGTTATTAGATTATAGTTCTTTATACGCAGACTGCTGGAGGCTGGTAGGTCCACGTGCAAACTGCTACTTTTTGCTGTAATTGTGGGATGTCTAAACTGAAGGCGAACTCCCTGATCCCTTTGATCATCATTTTTTAAAAATTGATAGCATGTTAGAATCATCCGGGAATCTTTTAAAATACTCATATCTTTGCCTTCCCTAAGATGAATGAAATTTGAATCTCTAATGAGAAGGGCCCAGGCATCAGTATTTTAAAACATTTCCCTGGTAATTCTAATGTTTAACAAAGGTTGAGAACCACACTTCAGATGGGTGATCAAAGAATACCATATTAATTTGATTCAAGATTCAAGCCTACTTATGTACCCATTGCCCCAGTCTAATTTTTTATTCTGTAAATGCACAATGTTGAACAGCTAGATTAAAAGTTAAAAACTAACTGAATCGTATGTATAGACAATTGATCACTTTTTTTCTTTTTAAGTTTACGTATTCGTTTTGAGACGGAGAGTGAGCACAAGTGGTAGGGGGCAGAGAGAAGGAGGGAGAGAGAGAGTCCCAAGTAGGCTCCGTGCTGTCAACACAGAGCCTGATGTAGGGCTTGATCCCACAGCTCGATCCCACGAACCATGAAATCGTGACCTGAGCCAAAACCAGTAGTTGGACGCTTAGCCAACTGAGCCATCCAGGCGTGGTTATTATTGTTTTTATCTGGATGCTTAGGGTCCTTGAGACAGATATCTAAATATATCTGGTATCTCTAGACACTTAAGAATTCTTCCTGTAGGGAGAATGTAGGAAGATTTGCTCTTTGATAACTCCCTTCAAGGCATTAATAAAATCATAAATTATGATCTATAAGCTATGTAGCCCTAGTCTGGTAGGCCTGAGTACAGCTCAATACTCCCCCAAAAACATGAGGGTAAAGAAACGACCCAACAGCACAATCTTCTTTCTCAGCAGCCTAAGACAAAAGATGAAAAAAATAAAAAACCCGAAGGAAAAGTTAGCCATTTTTTTTTTTTTTTGCTTACTTTTTTTTTTATCTAAAACTCTCCCTTTAGGATGAGTCTCCTTTCTATTTAACCTATATGGGAAGGAAATAGGGAAAAGTGGGTGAGTTGGGGCTTCACTGTCCTTGTAAAAAATTTTGAGACGGAAAACTGCGCTTACCCACATGGAACCTCCCCCTTGCTGGGACCAACGGCCGGGCTTGCAAGATGCATGGTCTTTCGTCTCCTAAGCAAATGGGGGTAGGCTAGCATACGTTGCTCAGGTATTGAATGAACCAGACAGAGCCTTGCAGCCTGGTCTAACAGATGTCCTCTTCAGACACTTCTGTCTATTCCAGAATTGCTGCGCCTTCTGTCTACTGGTCATTTCTGATTTGCTCAATATGCAGATCGATGGAAATAGAAGTCAACAGAGTGATTACTGTGTGGCCTAGACTGGGATTCTGCTAGGTACTTTTTCATGCGTTATCGTATTTAATTCTTACAGCAGTCCTACAAAATAGGTAGTGTTATTACCCACCTTTTGGAGGTATAGAAGTGAATAATTATGTAGATCAAAGAAATTTCCCAAGGTTATTAAACAACTCATTCAGTTGGTGAATATATTGGGTACCTGAACCTATATTTCAAATCATTATACAAAGTATCAGGCATGCAGGGTCACCTGGGTGGCTCAGTCCACTGAGTGTCTAACTCGATTTTAGCTCAGGTCATGATCCCAGGGTCAGGGGATTGAGCCCTGCATTGGACTCCACACTGAGCCTGGAGCCTGCTTGAGATTCTCTCTCTCTCTCTTTCTCTCCCACCCCCTTCTGCCCTTCTCCCCCACTCATGCTCTCTCTCTCTAAAGTAAAGAAACAAACAAATAAAAACACAAATATCAGGCATGCAAATAGAAATCTGACTGTTTAAAATCAAGGAAAACTTTGGCTGATGTTGTGACTTCTTTAATGTGTTTTTTGGTAGTTAATGTGGTATAGATCAACAGCGAGCACACACACATTTGCACACACACAATTACACCACTTCTGTCTTTCATTTTATTACTTCCCTCCCTATGACCAGAGAAGGTGAGTAAAACCCTATTTTCACACACTTTCAACCTCCCCATTTCTTTGTTCTCTCCATCCACAAAATATATTTTTCTTCAGGTAAATTCTGTTTCTTTTATTGTCTTTGCCTTTCAGAACTTGGAAGTTTGAGAAAGTTACTTTAAACATATGCTATAAAACTAAAGTCTATTTCTAGGCTTACGAACGCTAAAGAAGGTTAGGTAATTAATTTGGTTTGGTATCTTTTTTCTCCTTAAGCAAAACTGGTCTCCAGTGAAATGACCTTGGTCTGTTTTCCCCATAGTACCAATACACTGAGGAATTCCTTTTAGAGAATCACACTTTTTCTCAATTCTAAGGAAGGCTCTTGTTTCTGGATCTCCCTTGTGGTTTCACTCAGGCCAGCTTGGATGGCCCACCGTGCTAAGTCGAACCTCCTGGAACAGAATTCGCTCAGTGAGCTGTCATCTCTGAAAATTTGGAAGTGTTTTCAAAATAGCAAATGTGTATTTTGGGAGCCAATTTTTGAAAGGTCAAAACATTGCATTTTCAAAATCTGGACTAGATTTCTGTTTCTACACGCTTGTTCTGGCATATTTTGTTATCTGTAAGGATAGGCAAAGTGTTTAGCCATCTCTTGTTAAATTATGTGTGTGTGTTTGTGTGTGTGTGTGTGTGTGTGTCTGTATATGCGTGTATATATATAATTTACATTTTATATCTATAAAATTTACATTTACATTATAAAAAGTATGCATATTTATGTATGCCTGCCAAGATATGTCTAAGACAGTATATAAACTGTTTGTAAGGAAAAATGTCAAACCAAATTGTAGAATAGCCAATCTGTATTTATGGCTGGACTATAGGTAGCCTCTGCTAATGAGAAATCATTGGTACCCATGACTTCGTGTAGCAGGAACCAGGCTTATTATCTATGAACAGCTAGTTGGATTGGCTGGATATTATGCCGAGTTTGGTTCTCTTCAACAATCTAAGTGTAGTTGCTCTATTGTACTGTAAGCTACTTTAACTTGACTACACTAAGATCTATTAAAGACAATGGTTACATCAACATGCATCATTTGGTACAACAGAAATGAAGCTACTGTATTAGAACATTTTCTTACAATCAATGTTTCTCAATTTGCATCAGCATTTGCTTTCAATAAATGTCTGGCTTTACCTCGGCATTTATCTAGCAACAGCAAACTATTATCTTGTGACAGTGTTCCAGTCCAGTGACTTTATTTCTCATATGTATATTTTGAAAAATATGTGCAGTAATGAGCAACATATTAGGAAGAGGCAAAATAAATAAAGGAAATGGGTAGGTAAATGAAAGTATTATTAAGATTAATATTCAGAAAGATAAAAACAAAACACATGAAATAATATTTGAAATGTGCATTGATAAACTTGCACAAATGGCCCCCTCAAATCTCTTATTTAGGTAAAATATCTTCTTATAGTTCTCTTTCCTTTTGTCTTTTCCTTGGTGATGGCACTGTGCAAGTTTGGATGAAAATGCTTAAACATTTTATGATGAGATCCTGAAGACTTATGCTTTACTGCAGACTAGATACATTGTAGAGGAGTGTATACACATAGAACTATTTATTAATTTTGGGGGGGAAAGACCAAGAGTTGACTTGTTTCAAATGGGAAGATCTGTAATGCTTCAGGGTCCGTCAACTGGAAAGGGACTCCAGCCTCTGCTCATGGGTGGAGACACTTAGAGGCTGTCGATCATAGAATTGCTGATGCTTATGTAATCTCCTTAGCCAGTTTGGTGTTTTTGTTTTGTTTTTGTTTTTCCTATTTGCTTATATTCCCTCCTTTAAGAGTGATAGTTTTCCTCTAACCTAAACAAAGTACATTCACAGTAGATATGTGATGTTAATATCCCCAAATAAGCAAGCTAATTTAGAGGAATAGTCAGTAGATTTTAAGGAGATGTGGGTTCTAATCCACATTCTACTAGTGCCAATTCTCTATGAAAGTTTTGGACAAGTCACAGAAACCCTGGGTTTTCTTTTACTTATCTGTAGAATGGCCATCCCTAGTCTAGTTGGTATCTTAAGGCTTTCCAGTGTCCTCATTCTGTAAGGATGTGTATGCTTTTATAAGCATTAAAATATCAAAATTATAGTGAGTCAACACTAACATGCTGATGAACTAAGTTGTCATTTGAGTGACCTTCCTTTCATCCTATTATCTTAAAAATAAAATCTGTGCATTGGCTCATTCAGTGCTACTATTAGAGTCCGACCAAAATATTGTCGCTACTCCAACTTTTCATTTTCCACTTCCCATGTGTAAACAGACCATACGCTACATCGTTTTGCTCTGAGTCATATCCAATATTTTGGTGGTCAGGTTGCCATGTCGTATCTTGCGAAGTTGACAACTAGGCGTGTCTCCTCCCGAGCAGTAGGAGCGCATTAGCGCATAGATCAGTGGCACTTTGTATTTGAGGAACAGAATGAAGCCCAGGAGTTTTGAAACCTTCTCATTTTTCATGTAGATGCTCGATCATAGCTGTTGGATGAGATAATCTGCCAAGTTGAAATAACAGTGCAGGTAATATTGATGGGGCTGTGATATGATTAATATCAGCTGAGGTATCAGGACATCATAAAATAAAGAGAAGGAAGCGTGCTGAGTTAAGTCAAACTTTTCATATATATTCCTTTTAAAGGATTATACTTTGAGCCTTGGGCTGCTTTTATGAAAGAGGAGTCTTTTACCAGAGGACTTGACCATGACTTGTTAACACACAACTTTGGAGGAAATGTTATTGGACCCAGTGAAATTAATATGAATAGAAGTTTTGTTTTCTTAAACAAATGTTTAAGAAAAACAATGTTTTCTTTCACTCTTTTGTTAAATAAGGAGAATTTCTAGAGAGTCTACTATTTTAGAATTAAAAAAAAAAGATTAAGTAATGAAGATGACTTAAGCAGAGAAAATAGGATCAATTAATTCTCATTTTATTAAGTTGAAATAATGCATCACTTCTGTACTCTTGTCTCTAGCACATATAATCCCATTGCATTTATATTAGCAAACACATTTATTAAATTGCATACCTTTATAGTTTCATAATTTATTATCTCAGAGATAGAAACAATTAGAGTATATTAATTACAGATAGAGACCAAGGTAGCATTTAATTATAAAAGAAAACTGAATTTACCCTGATTTCAAATCTCCCATTTGCTTTATAATCACCAACAGAACAATTCTGGAAAAATAATTCTGTGGCTAATGACTTTGGGGGAAATTTAAGGTGAATCACCTACTAGCTTCATTAGCTCAAATCACGGACTAAAGCTATCCTACATTCAGATCCCAAGGCATTCAGTACCTTACACACTGATCATGAGAGTAGTCACACTTTCCCCCAAATCCTGAAATACAGTCTTCGCTGTGGTTGGTTCATTATTTTAGATAGCTTGTTAATTACAGTCATGAAGAATGATCTCTTTTGATTCAGCAGTGTTATTAAAATCAAAGAAAGAAAGTAGTCGTAACCCATGCGTTGACCCACTAAATGGTCTGTGATATGGTGTGTTACCATCCAGGGTCTCAAATGTTGGGCGAAGACCCTAGGCACCCTGCCAGTAGACAGTTCGATTCTATTTGACTCAATCCGGCAAATATTTATTTTAAGTTTCTACTGGTTTTTCAGGACTGCAAGCGATAAGAAGATACATCAAGTCAAGAGCCTGTCCTCTAAGAATCTATAATCGGTTCATGGGGGAATGACATTAGCAGTAGTAAAGTGGTGTGGGTCATACATAGGGAGCAGACTCTATTTCAGGCGGGGGTCAGCAAACGTTTTCTTATAAAGGGTCAGATAGGAAATATTTTGGGATCTGTGGGGCATATGATCTCTGTCATAATTATTCAACTCTGCCTGTGCAGTATGAAAGCAGCCATGGACAATACCCAGAGACGAGACTGTACATGTTATAGTAGAGATGGACAATAGGTTAAATGGGTGAGTTTGGAGCCAACAATACGTAATGGGTGTGACTGTGTTCCAATAAAACTCTATCTACAGAAGTGGTGGCAGTCTGGATTTGGCCTGTGGGGTGGGCTGTCATTAGCCAATGTCTACTTTAGAGGCTCAAAATAGGTGTCAGTGGGCGATAAGATGATTTGGACCATATTGTGAAGGGTCTTGAAAATCCTGGTCAGGAACTTGTGCCCGAGTCGGTGGTAAATAGAGAGCCATTGTTAGTTATTGAGTGAGAAGGATTAAAAAACAAAACAAAACAAAACACACACACACACAAATGGGAGCATCTGGGTGGCCAAGTCTGGTAAGTGTCTGACTCTTGATTCAGGCTCGGGTCATAATCTCCCAGCTGTGAGATTGAGTCAGGCTCTGGGCTGCATGTGGTGCCTGCTTAAAATTCTTTCCCTCTCCCTCTGGCCCTACTCTGCTCATGCCCTCTCTCTATCTCTCTGTCAATAAAGAAAAAAATAAAATATTGAAGTCTTAAAAATAAATAAACAAATAACACAATCAACATTTATTTCATACTTATTATATACTAAGTACTATGGTATGTACTATCCTAGGTTGTTATAGGTTATCCTTATTATATCCTAGGTGCTAAGGATGGAATTTGAGACTAAATTGGCTAATGGGGGGGATTTTATTTGAATTGGCATCTAAGTACTTCTTGTATCACAGAGCATGAGCAAAAGACTTATGTGCTGGCATTGAAGACAACTTCTAAAATTTCCCAGAGAACCTTATCATTCAGTAACACAAAACAAATACATGAGAATTTATGATATTTCTATCATGTGCCAGATAATGTGCGGAATAGTATGGAAGCAGAGACGACTAAGGCTCTAGGCCTTGCTTCCACAGAGCTCATAATCTAGTAGAGCATAAAGACATATAAAGAAATAATTATAGTGTTAACTGGCACATAGCAGGATGTACAATCTGAAATTTTACTAATCATAAGGGAGTGATTCTATTTAGGGAGGTCAAGAAAAGCGTCAAAGAAGAAGTAATATTTAACTGCGGTATTAAGGAATATTTAAGTGTATGTCTCCAGAGGAAAAGAGAGTATTCCAGGAGAGTGTACAAAAACGCAAAGGTGTCAAAGCAGGTTAAACGTGGCTACCAGTTCAGAGTATCAGTCTTTTTTTTTTTTTTTTAATTTTTTTTTAATGTTTATTCATTTTTGAGACAGAGAGAGAGACAGAGCATGAACAGGGGAGGAGCAGAGAGAGAGGGAGACACAGAATCTGAAACAGGCTCCAGGCTCTGAGCTGTCAGCACAAAGCCCGACGCGGGGCTCGAACTCATGGACCGTGAGATCATGACCTGAGCCGAAGTCGGACGCTTAACTGACCAAGCCACCCAGGCGCCCCCAGAGTATCAGTCTTAATGTGAAGAATTTTAACAAGGCCTAAGGTTGTTAACTAGGTAACAAAACAGCAACAGCAACCACACCAGTGACTTACTAGAGTTGGTGATTGCATGATTAAGGCTACGGAACACTGGGAAGAAGTTGGGATTATTAAAACCTAGAAGTCTGCAGGAGAGGCCCTGTGGGCCTGGGGCTCCGGCCCATGAGGTGGAGAGCTAGGTGGCTGGTACTTTTGTCTCTGAGGGGTCCACTAGGAGGCTGGTTCTGCAAACCGTAGGGAAACCTCAAAACGAATTCAGCTGCTTTTATAGGAAGAAACTGCCACCTCTGGGTCAAAGAAGCATCGCTAGGAAGATGGCACAGGGACAGGAAGCAAACAGGAAGTAAACAGCACGCAGGGAAGAAACGGGAAGGACGAATTCTCTCCTATCTAGTCTTAGAGCCTCCCGCTATCGCCCTCTATCGGTGAAATTTAGCAGGGAGACGGTGGCAATGCAGAAATGCTATTTCTAAATAGTGGAGCATATAGAAGGTGGGTTTGGAGCTGAGAGACAAAAGTGTAGTACCTGGCACCTTCAGTATGTCTAGCACATAAGGTTTGCATTTGAAAATTAGGCAGGTTGTGTGGTTTCACACCAGGTGAGGAGTAGGACTTTATTCTGTAGGCAATGGAAGCCACCCAATAATAGATGGAAGAATGAATAAACAACACTGTTCCTGGTTTTATCGTACAGTGTATTCTCGGTTCTGGTAGAAGCTTGCCTCGTGTTCTGTCTTCAGAATGATCTGGTAATAGTAACAAGTATTCTGTATGTTCTTCAATGGTTACCACTAATAAGTGCTGCCAAAATTTGGCATAACAACGGCTTATGCATACGTTTTGGAGCTATTAGCGACTGTTGTATTTCATTTGTTTCTACTCGGGGGAGATTCACTGCTGACTCATTGATATATGCATCATATACACACGTATATACTTCCCAATTCAGCTCTTGTTCCTCTATTTGTAAATTGAAGCTATTTTTGCTTTTACTGTTTTAGAAAATTGAGCTGAGCATTCTCTGTGCAGGGTGCTAAATGCTCCGGTTGGGCTGTGCATTTTCTATACCAGACAGATGCATTACAAGAACAAAGGGAAGGAGAAAAGAGCAAGTCATGGCAGAATGGAGATGTATGGTCAGTGAGCATCCAGAAAGGATTAACACCTTTGTCTTCTCTGGAAATGTTATGCTGGACCAAGAAAGACTAAAAAAGACTTAAAAGTGTTAAATATGGGCAGGGGGTGGCATTTGAAGAATTGTTCCACATAATTCAGTGGATAGGGAGAAATTCCATTCTCGCTCATTAACTTGATTTTTTTTTTTATACTTTTGGGTCTTCATATAATTTTAATAGGGACATTTAGAATGTGATGGGCCAGAGGAAGATTGAAACTAATAAGTAAATTCAGAATTGTTAACATAGACATATTGCTGGTCTTTGTTAATCTTAAATGTTTGCCCTATTCTTTTCTGCGACAAATCTAAAATCATTATGAATGCTTCCAAATAATTTTAAAAGAACTAAAAAACTCTGAACCAAATTATTTCTTCAGTATAGAATATTTTCCTATGCCTACTGTGTCATTTAATGGACTTAATATTAATAAATTATTGCAATAGAATCTAATAGCAGTGGATTCCCTTGTGACAAGAACAAATCTTCACTGAAAGTGAGAACATATATTATGATCAGAGACAGGACTCGAGTTGAAGATTACCACTCTATTAAAATAAAAAATAATGAAAATGATATTTGAAAAGAAAAACATGTCAAGTGGAGGAATGCTATAAAGTATAGATTAATTTTTAAAAAATTTTCTGTTAATTCTTCATGCTGCTGGGGATTTGATATGTCAACATTCACCTCTCAAGTGTGTGTCATAGCTTATTAGGCGACCTGTCTTGGAATTACAAGTAATTTGGCTTGCTTTGATTTGAAGCCTTTGATAAGAAGCCTGTTGATTTCTTTCTAACAATTAAATACCCCAAACTACGAACCCTAATTGAAAACACAGGTAATAACCACTCTATTAAGCTACAGTATGAGAGGTGGATGGATAAGAGACCCCGCTGCCCTCTGGCATTGAGTAAACAAGTAAGAAACAGGGTAGCTAGAACTCAGGAGGCATTTGTTCATAATGTTGGTATCCTCTTTGAGAGGCAGAGCCAAAGCCAGTTGGGATAGTAAAGAAGCCTCCAAGAAACTCCAGGAGGCATTGGGTGGCAAGGCTGGAACATCTGTGACTCAGAGGGTCTCGATCTCCTTGGGGGCCTCACAGCTGTTTCAGAACAAGCATCTCCATTCCTGGTGCTATTTCCATGGTGCTATATTCTGAATGTTTGTGTCCTCCCACCCCTATGCCCTCTAATTCCCCTGCCACCAAACTCATTTGTTGAAATCCTAATGGCTGATGTGATGATATTAGGAGGCGGGGCCTTTAGGAGCTGTTTGGGTCATAGGGGTGGAGCCCTTATGAATGGGAGTAGTGACTTGGTAAAAGAGACCCTACAGAGATCTCTCACCCCTTCCACCATGTGAGGATACAATAGGACTGCCGTCTGGAAGAAGGTCCCCCTCTGACCAGGTTGGCATCCTGATCTTAGACTTCCAACCTCCAGAACTGTGAGAAATAGATTTCTGTTACTTATCAGCTACCCAGTCTGTGGTATTTTGTGAAAATTGCCAGAACTGAATAAGCCACTGGGTTTACTGCTGTATTGAGTGATGGGCTGATGGTCACCAGGATTATTCACCTATCGTGAGAAGCAATACTGGTTAAATAATCGATGGACCCAGTGCAAAATGAAAATGGAGCCCCTTGTTCAAAAATAATTAAAGATTGGAAGGTGTTAACCACAGAACATTAAACCAAGCATGGGGTCCTTTCTAAGTGTGGAGCTCTGTGCAACCACATGGGTCATATGCACACAAAGCTGGCCCTGCAAGGAATGGAGTTAGGATCTATTCATTCATTTCATTTACTCATTTTGCTCGCATATATTTAGCATCTACTATGTTATAGCTTTGTGATCACTGTTGGGGATATGGCAGGAACAAAACAGATAAGTGTCCTTTTCTTCGGAAATCTGTTTTGTGTATGTAGTTGTAGATATTGGGAGGATTTGGTGATGGGGTTATGGTATTTCTCCAAACACTTTTGAATCAGATTTCAGAAGTCTTGAGACTACTAGAAGCAACACAGGGTAAAATATTTATGCCAATATTATATATGTGAATAATCCTATCTGCTTTAGTATTTATTCCTCTACAGGCATCCTAGAAATCTGTCATCCTGGTAGCAAAAGAAAAATCCCAAACCACTTCCAGTCTTTTGGGACTGTCTACCTTTATTTGCTTACCCATGTGACGTATGATCATCGTTCTCTTTCATCGAGAATCTTTTCTCAGCACAGAATGAGAAATACAAGACAATCTTTTGGGTTTTAGTTCTAAGGTCCCTAAGAATATTAACATAATTGATCAACCAACAGGACTTTTCTGGGCACCTTGCTCTGTGTCAGGCACTGTATCAACTACTGTGGAAGGGGGGGGGGTCACTGAGCTGGTTTAAAGTTTAGGAGACCAGGCGTAGATGACAAGATCAGAACCCCAAAAGGGGCAATAGTCAGTAATGTTGTGAGTAAGGGCAGTGATGACCTTATTGAGCAATGACCCTGTGTCCACCTTAGTCATAAATACTGTCACCTATATTCACATATTCAATCTTCAGTGAGATTGTTTGTATTACTAAAGATCACCGGGAAAAATAACTTCCTCGAGGTCATACAACAAACAAGTATCAAAGTATATGCTAAGTATATTTAAGTAAGTGCTAAGTGGGATGTCTTCCTAAGCTGGTTTAATTGGGAAAGTCTTCATGAATGAGGTGTCACTGGCACTGAGGAATATTTCCTTCTCAGGCCCCCTCTGTCTGAGAAGTGCCTCTGCCCCTCCCACCCAGCTTGTGAGACCATATTTGTTATGTGCTCTCTATGACCTCAGTTGTTTAAATCTTTTACCTGATCCAACCTGGACCCATTAGATTCTCTCTCTTGGGAGCTTAAGATCTGGACTCAATTTAATTATCCTTTGTTCTCTGGGAAGTAATGTAAATAAGGCCTAGGGCTTTCTTGTTTGCTTTTGTGCGTTTGGAAGCAGAAAAGTCAGTCGGAGGTAGGGACAGAGAAGAAGTGGGGGAGATGCAGTCTTGGCTAACTCAGAAAGAAAAAGAGAACGAGACAGACTGGGAGACAGGCACGGACACACAAACATGCACGCACAGAAAGGCACAGAAAAGGACAGAAGGGGACACGCGGAGCCTCACATGCATCTGGAGGCACAGAGAGACTGAAACCATGAGAGTGAGAGAGAGAGAAGACACAGAGAAAGAAAAGGGGCAACAGCTGAGCAGCAGAAATGGCCCTTTCGCTGATACAGACCCTCGGTGACTCCATTCGCCAACTCCGTGTGATGCCCAGGACACGATTCCAGTACAGAACCAAGGAGTTGTTGATCTCCATTTCTTCTTAACCCCATACCCACTTCCCCTACTTCACAATCCTCAGATTCATTTTACACTAATGATGTAGCAGTGCATTCTTTTTCTTCTTTCCATATTTTTTCTGTTCCTAGATAAACCTGCACAGCTGGTATTTATTTGGGTTTCCTTTTATAGCTTGAAAAATATTTAGGAGTGTTTACCACAAGTGGGAATCTAGAAGCAATTTATGTACACATACATATTGGCGCGTTTCTTTTTTGAACCTGGTGTATAATAAGCATATTAATTTAATTTTTAAAATATCAGCTGATTAATACACTGTAGCGGTCATAGTTACTCGTTTCTTCCCTTCAGGCTCTTCCTGCTTCCAGTTCCCAGTCTTTGAAAACCATTGCTGTTTTTTTGAAAGTAACATTTAGGAAGATGTGATTAAGAAATCAAATGCCGAATATCTCTGCTAACTCTTTAGTTTCTATGGAAATAACTAAGTAAAATTTAATTCCCTTATCAGACGCTAAAAGCTTAAAATGATTCCTATTAAATTGACAAATGCAGCAGTGGGTGCCTCTTATCAGAAGAGAGCATCATCTTGCTTGCCATTTCATTGTCAGGGTTGCTCCGCTTTGCTTTATGAGTACATTCCGTTGAATACGGGGATAGAGCTCTTTATCCGTCAGGAGCGGCACACTCTTCATGGGCCGGAGTGTGGCGAAGCATTTGCATGGCTCCTTATCTAGTAGAATGTTGCCGGTGCAGCTTCCTTGAAGCCTGCGAGGTGGCTTGGTGCAGGTCTCAGAACAGAGGTGTGCACGTCCAGATTGCATTTTTGCACCATCACGTGGTGTTTGTGGGGGGGCTTCGTATTTACTCCTCGCTTGGAACATATTTCATTCGTCGTGTCCTTGTGGGAAATGCTCTGCTCTGGCCCACGGGTCTGCATTATGCTAAACACATCATCAAAAACTTTTCAGAGGGATCCAGTTGAAGGATCAAATGTGTTAAGGAACCAAACCATATTGTTGTGGCTGAGAGGAAACCTGGAAGTCAGAGTGTCACATATTGAAATGGACTGAAATTACTGGAGGTTGGTAATCACTAGAAAGGCAGGCAATCAAAGGATGAATTCGAATAGCTCCAAGGAGACGCGGAGAACAAAGATGTTCCATGTGGCTTTGATCTGAAGGTTCAGGAGTCTTGGAAGGGTTCTTCACACCTCATCTCAAACAGCCCTTCCAGATTCATTACTGTCTGTTATGCTATAGTCTGTGGATTTCAGGAGTTGATAATGCTCTCCGCATAACTCTGTACACACACTATATATTTAGAATCTGTTGTTCTTCTACCTAGCGTTGGGATTTTAGAATTTGTCTTTCCCTCTTTTTCATAATTAGAACCATTATGTTTTAGAATAAAAGCTAATATGCCAAATTCTGTCTCCCTTCCCAATGGATATAAAATATTTGTTTAAATGTTCAGAATCTACTTATTTCCAGTGACCTTTTTCCTTCTTTTTGACATCATAGTCTTTCCTCTCTAACCAGATGGCATGGCCACACTCAGAAGCAAAGAGAAGCCTAAATAAAATCCTTGTTTATAAAGTCAGATGTGATGAAGGGAGAGGTGCCCTGATCAGAGAAAGCCTGGTCATATCACTTTGGCAGGTGTCTGTAAGTATTACAGTGAATAATTTTTAAAAGGTGAAGAGGACTATTTAATATTTCTTATGGGGCATCACCATTTCCTGTATCCGTATCTTTATGTATGATCTTCCCTCTGTCTAAAGTTCTCACCCTCATTTGATTGCCCTGTTAATTTCTAATCATTCTGCAAAACACCTATCCATGGTTACTTCTTCTGTGACACCCTTCCTAAACTCCCCAGAAAGTGGCAGTCGCCCTCCTCTGGGACCAGCAACTAATTACATTGTGTGATACATACAAATCATTAAGGTATCGTGGTGGTCGCTTTACTCTTTGAAGTCAGGGAATATTCCTTAATCATCTCTGCCACATTAGCACCCTACAAAGGTGTGTCACAAGGTAGATGCTCAAAATGTATTGGTTGAATGAATACACAAGGGATTCATGAAATAAATTATGGTTTGAGCATTAATAGAAAACCTCACAGGTATTTGGAATTATGTGAGAAGTATTTCTGATATAGCATTAAGTAATGACTGCAATGTCTATAAAACAGTATTTGCAGTATGATCTCCAATATGTTAATATATACATATATGTGAACAGAAAAAGATCCTAGAAAGATATAATTACATTAAAATGTTGCAGTATTTATTTCTCGGTAGTCGCATTACAGATGATTTCTCTGTTTTGTGAATTTCCACAGTGCGTATGTGTTTTGTAATCTAGGAAAAATTAATTATAATTAGAAACACAAGCCATTTAGTAGCTTCCTACGACGGTCTTGACAGAAAGTTCCTTCCAGAAAGTTCCTTCCATGCTCTGACTTGGTGGTCATTTTTAATCCCATATAGGATTTTTCTTTCCTCGATGAGCTAGTATTTGGGTATGGTCTGGACTAGAAGCCAGCTGTACAAAGGCATATCCGCTCTGAATTCTCTCTAGTTTGCAAACGGATCTGAACGTAAACATAAATTAGAATAGAACATACGGATCTCCTGTTTAAGAGCAGAGTTTTCAACTGGGAGATAAAACAAGTGAAGACACTGAAGAGAGGGAGTTCAAGGGGTCATGGCATCACTCAGGTATTTGATGCTTCTTTGATGTTTTAATTTGCAGTTTTCCAATGGAAGAAATCCTAAAACAAGTAGCAAGAGGCTCCCCCTTTGTATTTTGTGCTATTGTTTTGACTGTTGTTGTTTCTGTAAAAATTGCATTCTTGCCATTTCAGAGAAGGATTAATACCCCCAAATCTCATTATTGTGCAATTGTCCCCCAGTGGTTTTTTTGTTTGCACATTGTAATTATGGATAGCATTAATTGTTCACGAAACTACCATTTCTCCTCTTTATTTTTGCATATATTTCAAATACCCATTATAACTTCTCCATCTTCTATATAGCGAATCGGTTTCATCACAATATGACAAAGCATTTGTCTTTCGCACTGCCCTGCACAGGGTTAGAACAATTTATAAAGAATTCACATTATTATTTTGGAGCAGAGCTGAGCGTTGGTTTCAGTGTAAATCTCCTCAAAGCACTTCTTGCCATAATAGCAACTTTTTTTTTTCTTTCAGAGATGCCATAATTCTGGGCTGCATTTGTTGCTTCCTTTGGCAACCAAATGTCCCATCATTGCAAATTGATGGCCGTAAAATTGACCTTTATTATGGCCTTTTTATTCGCTTAACTCAGAAGGATTTATAGCATTATATTTTGTTACCACATTGACTGTTAATGGGAACTATAAAAAAATGACTGAATTCTACATATCCTTTTTATTTTCTAATGTCCTCGGCATTATTTACCAACTAGACTTAGATTTTAAGATTTCTCTTGGACAATTCAGGAGTGGTTTTGTAAAACCAGTCCTTCTTCCTTATGTGAGATACATAGTCTGCTATATGCTTATTATAAATTTGGGCACTTAAAATGACAAAACCATTGCATGTAAAGTAATGGAAGAAACAAAAAATTCTGGGAGGAAAAAAAAGAACCCTGTAAGGTAATTCAAGCCGCTTCATCTGTAAATAATGAGAATTTAATGAGGCTCATCTTGTAAAATCTCTCTTTTCTAAGTGTGTAATGCATTTATTTTCATATTAATTGTCTTCCCCGTTGCATTCTTAGGCTGGTGTTCACAGGGGAAAGGTTACATTCTTCAGGCTGCAAGTGGCGGCCTGTGGAGGCCCAGCCTCAGGGTACTACTCAGGCCTCTTCAAAGTGAAGGAGGTTCTCTCTGGTCCTGAAAACCTGGGCTCAAGTGCTGGTTATTTACTGGTTATTTACTCACAGTGGTCAGAGAGAAGAAGAGTAACTGTTCCTGGAGTATGGGAGTGACAAACCGGGGAGTGGTGGTGAGGGACTGACCTCAGCTCCCTGCAGCCTGTTTAGACTCTGGAGACACAGGAGAGGCCCGAGTGTCAGGTGTCAGTGAGGGTGACCACAGGCAGGAGGCCAGCACGTGCCCATTTCATCCACAGGCTCTGTTTCTGCTCAGCCTCTTGAGTTTCCCTGTCAACTTGCTGACGTTGTGATGAGTAGTATCATACTAACTATCCCAATTTCCTCCAGTTTCCAGAGGAGATTTTTAAAACTACAGTTGACTCTTGGGGTGCCTGGGTGGCTCAGTTGGTTAAGCGACCGACGCTCGGGTCATGATCTCTCAGTTTGTGAGTTCAAGCCCTGCATCAGGCTCTGTGTTGACAGCTTGAAACCTGGAACCTGCTTCAGATTGTGTCTCCCTCTCTCTCTGCTCCTTCCCTGCTCGCTCGCTCTCTCTCTCAAAAATAAACATTAGGGGTGCCTGGGTGGCTCAGTCAGTTGAGAATCCGACTTCGGCTCAGGTCATTATCTCAGTTCATGTGTTCGAGCCCCGCATTGGGCTCTGTGCTGACAGTTCAGAGCCTGGAGCCTGCTGCGGATTCTGTATCTCCCTCTCTCTCTGCCCCTTCCCTGCTCATGCTCTGTCTCTCAAAGATGAATAAACATTAACAAAAAATTTTTTTAAATAAACATTAAAATCAAAACTACAGTTGACTCTTGAACAATGAGGGTTTATGAGGGTCCACTTATATGCAGGGGTTTTTTTTAGATAAACATAGTAGAGTGTACCATAAATGTATTTTCTCTTCCTTATGATTTTCTTAGTATCATTTTCTTTTCTCTAGCTTAGTTTCTTGTAAGAATACAGTGTATAATACATATAACATACAAAATATGTGTGAACTGACTAGTTATTGGTAAGGCTTCGGGTCTACAGAAAGCTGTTAGTAGTTAAGTTTTGGGGGGAGTAAAAGGTCATTTGCCAATTTCTGACTTCATGGGGGCTGTTGCCCCTAACCCCTGCACTGTACAAGGGGCATGTATATATATTCACTCTCTCCACAATGGCATTTTGTTTTCAGAATCTTTTACTTTTTAAATATAATCTAAAATACCACTAGATTAATACTTGTTTATGCTTTGGAACTTGATTTTAGATATTTCATGTTATGCAATTTACTTTTGAATTTAATTTTTAGTTTGGAAAATTAATATATATTCACATAGTTAAAAAAAAAAAAAAGCTGGCCTAGACTCCAGAAGTCAATGTTATAAGAAAAAAAATCTGAAAAAAGTCTCAAAACTTTCAAACAGAAACAGAAATAAATATCTAGGCACAAAATACCAAACAAACAAATCAGTATAACAAGAGATACACTGAAAAATTTTACTCTCATTTCTGCCCCTTCTGTCTCGTTTTTCTCCCTGCATGCCCTGGAGACAATCAATAGCTTGTATTTGTTCATGTGTATGTAACATTGTTAATTTAACTAGCTCCTACTGAAAAACACTTGGGCAATTTCCAAATGTTTGAGATTACAACCAACCTTGCAGTGAATAAGTTTGTGTATACATTATTTATCACGTGTGGTGTTGTGAGTGTAGGATAAATTCCTAGGATTAGAATCGCTGGGTCAGATGCCACATACTTTTATTATTTTGTTAAATATACCAAAAAATTGCCCTGGGTAAGGCACTCCTAATGACAATACATAAAAGTACCCTTTTCTCTATAGCTTTGCTAATGGAGCGTCTTGTCAAAGTGTTGATTTTGCAACATCAATAGGTAAAAATGGTATGCTGGAATATTTTTTAAATTTTTTTTAATGTTTTTTTTTTTATTTTTTTATTTTTGAGAAAGAGACAGAGTGTGAGTTGGGAAGGAGCAGAGAGAAAGGGAGACACAGAATCTAAAGCAGGCTCTGGGTTCTGAGCTGACCGACGTGGGGCTCGAACCGTGAGATCATGACCTGAGCCGAAGTCGCTCAACCGACTGAGACACCCAGGTGCCCCTGGAATATTTTAAATTTGTTTCTTCTAATTATGAATGAGGCTGGGCATCTTTTCATGTATGTAGATTTCATTTATATTGTTATTTCTTGTCAACTGTTCATGGCCTTTGCCCATATTTCTATTGGGTTACCAGTCCTTTCTTAGTGATTTCTAAGATCTCTTTAAATATTGGGAATAGTACCCCTTTTGTTGTGACATGAGTTGTTAGCGTTTTTCCGCACTCATTTGACATTTGTCTTTGCTTACAGTGATTTTTGTGTTTGTTTGTCTTGCCAAGCAGGAGGTTCTAATTTCCATGTTTCAAAAACTTTTTTTTTATCAATCTTTAATGATTTCTGGATTTTGAGACGTATTTAGCACATTTTCCTTCTCCTTACTCCTTGTAATTTATTCTTAATTCCTTAGCTAATCTTTTTTCTTTCTTTCTATTTCTATCATAGGTCTGTTTGTTTATTTCATATCCTCCTGTTAGCAGGAGGTTTATTTCCTGATCTCTTCACAATTCCAATGACTTCCTGGAGATTTGTCTTAATTCATATTCAGAACGTTCATCTTCTCTTTGACGATATTTTTCTAGTGGGCTTTCATCTGCAGGAATCTTGCATTATTCTTTTCCATGTTTTCATTTATATCGAATATATTTCTTTCTTAATATTCATTGTTTACCTGTATTACCAAGAGAAAGATTCTGTGGTGTGGGAGTGTTCGCGTCCTTGAAGGACTCTACCTCCGTGCTCCAGAGTAAAGGGAAGGGCTCCTTTTAATCTATGAATTAGCACTACCTGCCCCCTCCTTGCCTTTTGGAGACTGACTGTACAGGATAGGGATCAGGGTACAGACTCTGGAGCCAAACCTCTGGGGTTGAATACTGGCCCTGTCCCTTACTAGTTCATGATCTTGAGCAAATGTGTGCTTCAGTCTCCTCATCAGTAAAATGGGGATATAAAGAGAACGCGTATCTCAGGGTTGTTGGGATTAAATGAGCTAGTATACATAAGTGCTTAGAACCAAGCCCAGCACTTAGTGTTTGCTTTTGCTCTGCAGTGGTGAGAAAATGCAAATGAGCCCTGTGGTTTCCAATTGCCCTGCATTTGCTCTCCCTGATCAAGAACATTGCCAAGCAGAGGGTTCTAATTTCCATGTGTTCAAAAACTTTTTTTTTTTTTTATCAATCTTTAATGATTTCTAGATTTTGAGACACATTTAACATGTTTTCCTTCTCTTTACTCTGCTGAGTTCAGGAGAACCCCAGGCTTCCTTCTTCACACTGCCACAGTATGGAGCTCTTGTTCACCAAAAGAAGCACACATTTTTAGAAGATATTTTTGAAGACTCTGTCAGAGATTTCCTCCCAGGGGGGCACCTGGAAGCTTTCTGCACTCCCCTCTCTGTTTCCCTTCCTGACAGTGCCTTGTGCAACCTCAGTTTTGCTCGCAGCAGCCTCTTCTCAGGGGAGATCCTCTCCCTTTGGAGGAATGTCATTTGCTAAAACTTTGTGAGCTCAACCCTCCCTAGACCCCCTCTCTACTCCCCATTGCTCTCTCTCGAGCATACTTATGCCTTTCGGTGCAGGCTTGCTGGTCAGATAAAACTTGATCAATGCCAACTCACAACCTGGAGTTTGTGGGTGCTGTTTGAATCCCAACCTCATGGAAAATTTTTGGTTTTCTCCATTATCTTTGCTTCTCTGGATGATTTCCAAAGAGAAGTGGGAGATGCCGAACAAGCTTCCACTGTTCTCCTGCTAGAACTGGTGTTCATTTCACCATTCACCCCTAGGTATTTCTTTTGGGGACATGGATTGGAGTTTTTATTTTGGGCGTTATCTGCCACATCCAACATACTGTAAAACAAATAGGTGGCCGAGTGAAAGAATTTCCATGAAACTGTGTGGCTGAGGGCACGTTTCTTCTCCCACATCGGATGTTCCATGGCATAGGCTTCTGAGGGGCCACTGTGGGGTCTGATGCCCTGACACTTTATATGGCTTTCTTTCTGCTTCATGCTGCCAGAGTCCTCCTTCCTGTGTGGCCTCACAGAGCCCTGCCACCACCACAGTGCTTTTGGAAGTGATAAGACATTTAATATTTTGTTTGGGGAACAAACAGTTTGGGGAAGGAGGGACTCCCAGGGCATTCGCTCCTCTGAGAATTCACTGGGTTTCATAGAAGGATTTGCATTTTTCTTTTGCCTTTTTTCCCCATCTAAGATTTTTGACCAGTTACCTTGAGCTGGGCACTGGGCTACAAGGGCAGATGCTTTGCATAACTAACCAATGTTCTTTTCACAGTAATCCTCTGAGAGGCAGGTATGATTATACCCATTTTATGGATAAGGAAATTGAGGTGAAGAAGATTCATACAGCTTTCCCAAAGACGTATGGCTAACAAATAGCAAAACTAGGATTTGATTTTAGCTGACTAGAGCTCTGTGGCCAACCAATGCTTTATTCTTCTGTATCATTTTTTTGACACTCATTTGCATGAATATCCCTGAAATTGCCCTTTAAATCAGACAAGTGGAAAGGAGGACAAGTAGGATTCTGGAAATCTCAGGAAAGCCCTATTTGGGTTAGGAGTAGCTGAAGTAAGTATCTCTTGATATATAGTCACAAAAGTTGGTTTGACAGTGGCTTCAGTGTCTGTGATAATAACTAAGAGGTTGTAAGGGCTTACACTACATGCCTGGTATTTTTCTAAGCACTTCATGCATTTACTAATTTGACACTGACAGTACAGTACCCGCACAGAATGGGCAGCATTATTTTGCCCTTGTTGGATGAAAAGCCTGGGGTCAGAGGGAGCAAGTGTCTTGCCCAAGAACACTTGGTAGTAAGTAGCAGAACTCGGAATATTTCCCAGGCAATAGGGCTACTGAACGCACTTCTTACCCACTGTGGTGCATGTTAGCCATGCCCCGTGTTGGCCAGCAGACTTAAATGGACCTGAAAACCCAGCAGTTTGCATCCCCCGATGGTGGACTGTCACTGGTCGAGAGATTTGGTTCATAGTCTTGACTGGAACAGACTCCTTGTCTCAAAAGAGAATAATAAACACTTAGAAAATCACAACCAAGAAGTGTGTGTGTCTTTACGGAACATGAAGTAATTCTCAGAGGAATAGTAAGAACATCATTTCGACTGGAGCTGTTCAGGAACTGCTTTCATTAAAGAGCATCTTTGTCTTTCAAAAAGAGTTACATATACAAATGATAGGGAAGCAGTCATCGTGGCACAATACATTATACAAATACTTTTATGATTCCAAAGTCCGTAACCTTTACCTCTAAAGCATATTCTCAGGCTTTCAACCAGTAGTGATTTTCTGTTTCCACAGCGATCATTAAAAATAAATAAATAAATAAAACAAACAATATGCTTCCAGTAGGTGAGGTCAAGGAATATTAGTTTATTTTCACTTCAGTGTTTTAGTCTTTGTTGGCTTAGTTTCTAGTGATTTGTCCATAATAGCAACCCATGTGACGTGGAGTATATCTAAGGGAAAAAAAAACAAGAAGCAGAAGATGGTTAATTACCACGACAACCTATTTCTTTCTACACCGAAGAAAGAATTTTTACCCAGTGCAGGATGGCAAAGATTTAAAAAAATAAATAAAAGTCTGAAGGCTCAACACATCTGTTTCTTTGTTTGCTGTAAGAATAGAAGCCTCTTGGTTTTTTTTTTTCCCCCTGTTGATTTCATAAGGTAAGGCACTGAAGAAGTGTACCCAGGGAAGCTTCATAAAGTAATTCAAAATAACTACACGTTTCTTCCCCATCCGTTATTGTCCTGCTCTCCATTCAGGCTAAAAACAATTAGAATGGGCCTTTTGTGTGATGAACACTCAACTTGGCCTTTATAGATCGACATAAGAAATGTGGACTCTGTCATAGAAGGTTTATAGACTAAAGCTGTTTATATTCTATTTAACTAATTGAAATGTGCAAAGTTCCGAATATCTCTTACAATATTAGTTTGTGAAACAAATAACCATCTGGACATGAAGTTAAATTCACAGATTTAAATAGGACAGGTATGCATAGATATGCATATACATAGGTATGCATATATGTGTGTGTGTTGTTATTACTGAGTTGTTTAGGGCTTTGTGGAGCCCTTATATCAACTGCAGTTGGAGGACAAATCAATTTTGAGAAAAATATCATAACAATTGCATTACTGTATTTAATTTTTTAAGTGACATTAATCTAATAGTTGAAAGATTGTTGTTCTCTGAACTTTGACTGATACCTAGAGAGCAAATGAAGGGACATTTAATTTACAGTAGTTCAAATAAACTGAGGATGAAGTTAAATCGTGTTTTTTTTTAATATATATTATTTGTATCAGAATTTTTCTATAAATTACTATACATTTCTATAAATTACTACAAATTTCTATAAAATATTTTATCTGCAACCCTAATGTGATTATTTAGGTAGGCATTAGTAAGCTTTTCCACTTTGTTTTAAGTATACAGCACATTTAGAAAATCACTGTAAGATACCATTTGGCTATCGTCCAGCAGAACTATAGTTATTCACACCTCTGGCTTTCAACCACGTTGTGTATACGTGGACCAGACAGTCCTCTCCCTCCTATTTTTCAGTACCTTTTTCATTGCCTGGATGTCAGCGTAAAGTGCCCATCGAAGGACAGCAACTAACAAAAAGATTTGGGAAAAATCTGATCAACAGACCACCCCTAGGCTTATTCAAATAGTAGAGCGTTAGATACTATAGAGACCCAAGAGAAATGTATGTATGGTCTTTTCCCACTAAAATATATCCAAACAAACAAAAGTAGTTGGAGAAACAGGACTCTTAGCAGATGAGCAGAAAGCAGCAATTCGAGATAAAGCCACAAAGTGCCAGCTGTGTGGTACAGATAAGGTGTTGGTGGGAGCTGCTCAGAGGCGGGCCGCTGCACTGTGACCAGGGGACAGTGAGGCCAGGGAGAGCCTCTCCGAGGAATTGGGGCTTATGCTAGGTCCTGGAGGAAGAATGGGCTTTAAAATAAGAATGATCTAATTTAGGGAAAAGATTAAGTTATGATTTACACTTGTAGACCATTCCATCTGAATGCGATCTGCAGTTCTTTACAAGTTCATATGCATTCTCTGTCCAGCCGCACCAGGATCCAAACAATATTGAATCAAAAGAAAGTTTCAATCTTTCTGCTCTTGCATTATTGAACACTCTGAATATTCCCCAGGCCTACTCTTTCTGAAAACACTTTCCTACCATATGCAACTGTCTGAGAAAATCTACTTGCGTGCAGTAGATTGCTGTTATTCATTATTCATTACATTATTTAGTTGAACAACCTACCAAAGAAAACTTGGTTCTGTAGGGGGAAATGTACAAACTCAGAGAACTAAATTATTTTACTATAAATGCTTTAAAAAGAGCAAGCTTTATGGTCCTCATTATTTGGTGTGCACCAAGGAAAACAAGTTTTCTCTGATGGAAAATAAGCCATAAAGGACAGAAGCTATGTGATCCAATGTATTCAATAAACGTTGGAGATGTAAGTTCTGCCAGGAACACGCTAAATGAGTAAAGACCATTACAGGGTTTACAATCCTCAATCAACTAATAAGCATTTATTAAGTAACCATTGTATGCCTAGAACTTTTAATTTCAAGAAGCACACGTTTTACCAGCCTGGTTGTCACAGCACACCGACTCTGACATCCCGTAGCATATTGTGGTGAATAGATTTCTTCGATGTGACTGTCCCAGCAATCCTGCTCGGGCTTGTTCTTCCTTACCCAGGAGAAAACCTTGGGCAGATCCCTTATCTGCTTGGTCACTCTTGGGTAATAAAATGCCCAATTCAGTCAAATACTCAAACTCTTATCCGCCATCCCATGTAAATGTCTCATCACCCTCTTATGCTCTCCCACTGAGTTAGGGGCTCTGAGAGGTCCCCTATTCTGTCGAGTAGAGCCAGGATGACCCATGAAAAATTCACCATCCTTTGTCTTGGCAAATGTGGACGAACAGGCAAAGCAGCTTCCCAATACAGTCATTTCTCTTTGTTCGGACCTCCGACCGTGTTGAATGTGTCAGTACAAGTTCCCACCTTCCTCAAAGCCCAGAGGACCCATATAAAGTGCTCTGAGCAATTCTCTTGAACTATCCTTCCCTTGGCTTACGAGCACCCCCTTTATCTTGCCCCACGGTAGGGGACAGGACCCCATGAAACAGTTCTTTTCACAGACCTCTCTTTTACCTGCCTTTTAGTTCTAAAACCTTTTATCTTTTCGTATATAGAACGAATGGCTACAGTTTCAAGTCTCACAGCACATGATTTATAGGGGAGCCTGCACCCCAGTTTAGGATGGGGGTGTGTTCAGAATACACTTTATTGCTCTTGGTCTTGGGACAAGAACAGTACAACCAAAAAGCCATTGCATTTAACATTCTCTTACACAGTTTGCACTTTCCCTGTTAGATTCATGGATACTATTTTAATAAGTTAACTCCATTAATGAGATGGGAGCATGACTATAACAATATTTTATACTCCTATTTTCCCTCTTTATATTATAGCAACCACTTACGGTGCTGTCTAACTTAAGTATATTAGGGAGCTTTCTGTTACAAAAAGGCCAGTGTACCACATTGGCAATCGTTGACGAAAATACCTGTGAGTAATTTGTTACCCAGCAGATATCTTTGAAAAAATAAACAGACTTAGTATGTCATTTCATGTTAAAGATGATATGTTAATGATTAGTAAGAAATGAACGCTTTCGAACAAAATCATGCTGTGGAAAGAACCCTTTGAATATGAATTTTTAAATTTACGTTTTTATTCATATTTTATATTCATGTTATGTAATGTTTTGTCAAAAGCGATATGTAGGCCATATATAATAATTCTCATATCTGTTCACTGAGATATTTTAGAAATGGAATTTTCTGACTGGTTCTGGGAATTGTCCAAAAAAAGAAAAAATAGATGTGTGTATCTTACTACCTTTGTGAAAAATATTCAAATGCTGTATCTTCCAACTAGTTTTGCAGTACAACTGCAAGACATCGAGGGAGATGAAAGTTTACCAGCTGAATTTCACCAATACAAAACTGGTGATTGGGATTGAACAGTGAGTGTCATCATTCAGTGCTCACAGCCAGAGGTGGCTTCTGTCCTGGCTCCATGTGTCTTTGTGAGACGTCTTTTTCAACTAAGAGAGCCATTGTAACTAAGTTTCCAAATAGAGTGAATTTCAAGTCAGACTTTGAATCACTGTTTCCCAGAATGTTAAACTAATATTTTTAAATTAATGAAATATTGAATCACATATGCTTTTGCCCAAAATATTGTTACTAATGGTAATGTTTAAGTGGCTGCAAAAAGCTTTTTAACTGATAATGAAATAAGTAATTTAAAAGTATGATTAAGTTACCTGTATATCATCATTTTTAGAGCTCTTTTATGTGTCTTGCATTGGTATTTATTAGTACAGTCACTCATAGATGAAATAAATGTACTAATAAATACACTTACTTGCAAACATTGGGGTATGTTCTTAATTTTCACCGATGTGGTACATAATAAGAAAATGTTTGGAGACCCACAGTCTTCATTAGCTGGACAGACCACGCTGAACTGTAAGTACATTCTCTCCGTGCCACATTTTGCTTCTAATTCTTTATGGCTCTCTGCCATTTCGATGATAAATTAAAACTCCTTAGCGTGACACACGGGGACTTTCACGGTCTGACTTGTGCTTGTTTTTTCCACTATTGTCTCTGGCTGTGCGCTCCCTGTATCCTTCCTTCCAGACACACTCAACTGTAGTTCCCTAAATGGACAGTACTCTCATTTCTCTACCGTCTCCACATTCTCAAATGTCACCAACTCAGCCTGGAACTCACCTCTGCACCTTGCCACTCCTTCCCTCACACCCCTAGTCTCTTTCTATATCTGATTCTTTTTTTTTTTTTTAGTTTTTTTTTTAACGTTTATTTATTTTTGAGACAGAGAGAGACAGAGCGTGAACAGGGGAGGGGCAGAGAGAGAGGGAGACACAGAATCTGAAACAGGCCCCAGGCTCTGAGCTGTCAGCACAGAGCTTGATGCGGGGCTCGAACTCACAGACCTGAGATCATGACCTGAGTCGAAGTTGGACGCTTAACCGACCGAGCCACCCAGGCGCCCCTCTATCTGATTCTTTTTGACACTGCCCTCAATGCGTGTCCCAACTTGTTTGTTCTGACTCCATCATGGCACCTGCCACCCTAGAGAAGATAACACCTTTTGCTGATGTTCCTTCCTCACTAGACTGCAAATTCCTGTGGAGAAACAGTATATGTGCTGTGTCCCTGTACCTCTGGAAATGTGACTGCACATATTAATATGTTATAATATTATAATACATTGGTTGATTATTTACTACGGACCAAGCACTTTATATAGGTTGGTTTCTGTAAGCCTCACCATAGCTGTATGAAACACATATCTTTTAAGATTTTGTTTTAGTTCCAGTTAACATACAGTGTTACATTAGATTCAAGTGTATAATGTAGTGATTCAACAATTCCAGACCTCACTCAGTACTCATCATGATGAGACACATGTTATTATTAACCCCAGTTTACAAATGGGAAAACCAAGGCCCAGCGGAGGTAAATAATTTACCCAAGGAAACATTGATATCAAGTGGCAGAAATGGGGTTTAAATTGGGGAGTACAACTCTAGAGTCACACCCTTATTATCTCAAAGTGTAGTGGGCTGAATAGTGGCCTCAAAAGATAATGCCCAATGCTTGTTTAAAGATTTGTTTTTATAATGTTTATTTATTTTGAGAGAGAGGCAGAGAGAAGAGAGAGAGAATCTGAAGCAGGCTCTGCATTGTCAGTGCAGAGCCTGAGGTGGGGCTCAATCTCACCAACTATGAGATCATGACCTGAGCCAAAATCAAGAGTAGGATGCTTAACCAACTGAACAACCCAGGCACCCCATTCTTAACCCCTGGTTCCTGGGAATGTAACCATATTTGGAAATAAGGTCTTTGTGTGTGTGTGTGTGTGTGTGTGTGTGTATGTGTGTATATATATATATATATATATATATATATATAGTTCATTTATTTTTGACAGACTGAGAGAGAGAATGCTTGAGTGAGAGAGGGGCAGAGAGAGAGAGAGAGGGAGACAGAGAATCCCAAGCAGGCTCCATGCTACCAGCATCAGAACCCAATGCAGGGGGGCTTGAACCCATGATCCTCCGTGGAATCATGACCTGAGCCAAAATCAAGAGTCAGGCACTTAACCGACTGAGCCACCCAGGTGCCCCGATATAAATTTTTTTTTAATGTTTATTTATTTTTGAGAGACAGAGTGTGAGTGGGGGGAGGGGCAGAGAGAGGGAGACACAGAACTAGAAGTGTGCGCCAGGCTCTGTGCCATCAGCGCAGAGCCTGACCTCGGTCTTAAACCCATGAACTGTGAGCTCATGACCTGAGCTGAAGTTGGATGTTTAACTGACTGAGCCACCCAGGTGTCCCTGTAGATATAATTCATGTAAGGATCTGAGACCATCCTGGATGGCTGTTACCATCCTGGATTATAGTGGGCCATACCTAATGATGAATGTCCTTATAAGAGGACAGAAAGGAAGACATTAAGAGATAGAAGCAAGAAGGCCATGGGAAGACAGGCAGACATTGGAGTTATGCAGCCACAAACCAAGGAATGCCAGGAGGCACCAGAAGCTGGAAAGGCAAGGAGAGATTCTCCCCTAGAGTCTTCGGAAAGAGCATGGCCCTGCTGACACCTTGATTTTAGACACCTGGTCTCCATAACTGTGAGAGAATAACTTTCTGTTGTTTTAAGCCACCAAGTTTGCCCTGGGAAAGTAATGGACGAATCTGGTTTGCTTTTTAAAGCTACTCAAAAAATATTTGTTGAATGAATGAATGAATTAATGCATTTCTCAAATGTCTCTGTGTTCCAGGCACTATGGTGGACATTGAGAATAGGAAACTTACTAAAACCTACATGCTTGTCTTCAAAGACCTCACTGTCTAACACCTTGAAAGTCTTTCTCTTACATTGCCTCTCTCCTGGTTGAGTTTTGAATTATCTTTTGCCTCATTCAATATAAGAGACTGCTAACTTCTCTATTTTCCTCTTCTTCTCTTCAAATTACCTTCAATATTATTTTTCTAAAAATATTTAAACTCAAAATTCTTTTTCCATTCTTCAGAGAATAAAGTCTAGGGGCACCTGGTTGGCTCAGTTGGTTGAGCATCCAGCTCTTGGTTTTGGCTCAGGTCACGCTCTCACAGTTCATGAGATCAAGCTCTGAGTCAGGCTTGGTGCTCAAAGAGCAGTGCCTGCTGATTCTCCTCTTCCTTTCTCTCTGCTCCTCCCCCACTCATGCTTTTTTTTCTCAATCTCAACATAAATAAACTTTAAAAAAAAGAAAATAAAGTTTAAACTTAGTAACCTATCATTCAAGTCCTCCTTCATCTGGATCTTTCCATGACTTTCTTTGGGTATTCTTTACAGTTACTACATGAATCTCATGCTTATCTAGTCTAAGCCACTCTCATCTTGAACCTGTATCACAATTGCAGGCCTCCTAACTGGCCTTCTGTTATGTGAAGACATTAATTCAGACCATGCTACTCCTTTACTTGAGACCTTCCAATGGCTTCTCACGTCAAAGTGAAGCCCCAGTGCTTTTTACGACCTACAAGCTCCTATTCCTCCATGACCCGTTGGTTCCCTCTGCTCCAACATCCTGACGTCCAAAGAAGTCATAAGACATACCGGAGATAGTCCCATTTTGGGGCCTTCTCACTTGCTGTTTCATTGCCTGCATTGATTTTCCCAAGAAAGCCCCCTGGTAACTTCCTTATGTCGATAGGGCCTTTACTCCAAACATTACCATCTTCTAGAACATTCCCTGTCTGCCCTATTTAAAATTTCAGCACCCCATTCCCATTGGCAGTTTTTGTCCTCCTCTGTTTATTTCTCCCCTATAGCACTTACCACTGTCTATTACACTATGTGTTTTACTTATTAATCTTATATGTTGTCTGTCTCTCCCATAAAAATGTCAGCTCCATAAGGGCAGGGTGGTAAGTCTGTTTTGTTCATGGTTGTAGTCCCAAATCCCAGAACAGGGCTGACACGTGGCAGGGTACCATGCGTATTTATTGAATGACTTCTCTGCTGGCTCTTTTGGGTAGATCGGGTTCATCATATCTCAAAGCACACCTCAGCATGGCTCTGTGAACTAGAGAAGGATGGGTCTGAAGAGGAAAGGGCTGTCTTAGAACCAGAAGTTCCCATCAGGGTTGGTCTAGTCGGCTGGGATAACCTGGTCGTAGATCCTGAGGCAGTTGAGTCTGATGGACAGGATTATGTCACCCAAGTATATGCCAAGAAATAATCGGGGTAATGATGGCAAGTGGCAGCCAGAAGCCAGAGCCCATGGCCTCCAGATGTCTGGTGAAGCGTAGCAGAGGTAGTACAGAGATGGAAGAGATTCACAGTCAGCCTGCATCTGGGGAATCTACCGGCAGGTGGCAGCATTCACTTCGTTAGGCTGGGGCTTGCACAGACTCTCAGGCTTTGGGTGAAAGAGGGAAAGCAGAAGGCAGAAAACACTAGTTCTGAAGGGTCTGTATAACTTGGTGGTCTGGACTGGATGAATGGCTGATTACAAACCTAAGTATTAGGAATGCATTAGAAATTCTGTTCTTGGGGCGCCTGGGTGGCTGTCTGTTGAGCGTCCAACTTCAGCTCAGGTCATGATCTCACAGTTCGTGAGTTTGAGCCCCGCATCGGGTTCTGTGCTGACAGCTCAGAACCTGGAGCCTGCTTCGGATTCTGCGTCTCCCTTTCTGCCCCTAACCCACCCACATTCTGTCTCTGTCTCTCTCAAAAAATAAAAAACGTTAAAAAAAAAAAAAAAAGAAATTCTGTTCTAAGTCTGGGATACCTTGAGGCATCAGTGTAAAGATCTGTTATCATGTCTAGGGGAGCCAGGCCAGAACCAATTGGAAAGAAATTTGAATGATGGATCCCAGAGTGGGAGGCTCACTTCTTCTAAACACCTTTGCTTTAAATCCCACAGGTTACGGGATTGACATGAAAAGTGGGTCGGGAGAAGAAGAAAGGCAGTCAGGGGACAGACAAGTCCCTGGCACTTGTCTTGCTCTGCTTCTTTGTCATGGAATGCTTTGTGGCTCATTCTGTCTCTAACTAAATAAAGTGCATGTGACCAAGGAAGACCGGATCAGACCCACAGCTATATTTTGGTTTGCCAAGAAAGTTTTAAAATTGACTTTGAAATCCTTTCAGTGGGGCATTGATGGTACAGTTTGCCGTAGGCTCCAGCCCTCTCGTGCTTTCCATATTGATGTTACCTGCCTGGCCCTGAAGGCATTTCTTTTTGCTACCCCTAATTGTTTTGCTTACCCTCCAAGGCTCAGTGCAAGGCTTTTCTGACTTTCTTCCTCTCAAAATTAATTGCTCTCATGACTTATCGTGACTTTCTGAGTACATTTTTTTCTCTTTGCAGTATGAATACTTGTTTACATACTTGTGTACGTAAGATAACAAAAGAAACAAACAAACAAACAAACAAAAAACCTCTGAGTTTTTTGAGGCCAGGCAGTAGATCTGAGTCATTGTGTGCGTCTTTAGTGTCTAACACAGCATCTTGAATTTAGATATTCTCAGTAAATATGTCAATTGGATTTATTACTCAGGGTAATCTTTGGTCATCCTGAAAAATAAAAATTTGTCAGAAAGTCACCAGTTTATCCGTTTTTACATCACCTTTGTTATTTCTGTCATCATTAAAGTTAATCACAGTGAAAAAGATCAATTTGCAAATGCTCAGTCCAATCTGGCTGCTTCATGATTCAAATAACTGAATCATGCTGGTTAAGGTCAAATGATTAAGCTAATTGGATTGAATGACCATTTCTTAAGTGAGCAATCCCTTTCTCACCAACAATCTTGGCATAGCTGATGCAATCAGTTATGTGTCCATAACATATAAGTAATTGCAGCATCATGTGACTTCATAGTTAGACAACTGTATTTTGGGATTTGTGTAGACACAGTTCTAGATTTATTTGCAATTTCCTATTTTTTTTTTTTTAAAGGGGGCTTAGGGCATGGGTAGGGATGGAAATGGAAGGTATATTGGCAGAAAAGCTAGAAACTTTGCCGTGATCCTGGAGATCTGCTAGTCTGTTTCTGGGAGGAGCACAAGAGAAGTTTTTGACCAAAAAACAAATCCCTCTGCACTGATAACAAGGTAAACATACAAATCAGCAGGAACACTAAAGGGGCAGCTCTGATCTGTTCTCTGACTAGGTGGGGATGCTGTGGGCTGTGCTCCAGGGTCTTGCACGTGGTAGTGCCCTACTCTCTCAATTTAGTCTTGTCACTTACATTATCCTGGTAATACCTAAACGAGCTACTTTATTAACTGCAAGCGTTGCATGGAAGGAGAGACTAACTTATTAGTTAATACGATGGGGAACAGTGCTATGTGTCCGTTACCACCTTCCAGATCCTTCAAGTTTAATTGAACCATTAGTGACTCCTCCACCCCCTCCCCCTACCCACTGGCTACTTTAAATTAAGGAGAAAATAAACCACCTTGATAAATGTGAAGTCACTCTGTCACCTCCTGAAGTGTTAGCACATAACATTTTCTATGACAAACTCAATTATTCATCCAAAAATGGACACACTTCAAACATTTTTGTTTGTTTGGGAGATAAATCATACCTTTTCCTGATGAGAGTATTTCTGCTTAAGTATGTATGGCTTATTCTGGTGATAAACTCACACTGCATGAGCTCACCCCCACTGATGGTGGTGGAAGACAATCTGATCATGTGCTAGGCGACAGGGAACCAGCATAATATGGCAGTCCCGTATTAAGGGATAGGTAGTTGCTTGTATATGTGTGCGTCTTCTATTCAAGTATGCCATGGTTAGTTATTAATTTTTTTCTGCTAATGTGTTCTATTATTGTTGTGTTTGTGGTATGATGTTCAGTGTGACAGGCTTTTTTTCCCGGGGGGGGGGGTACCTAGCTGCTCATTTAATTGACATCTTGAAACAAATTTTACTTTCCTGGCTAAAGCAGAAAAGGGCAACATATTCCATTTCACTTATTTCCTTTAGATTTATGGGCTGCCTTCCGCCCTCAGGGGTCTGCATGAAATTCTAGGCAACTGTAGTTTTTGTAAGGCTTTGGGGAGAAATCAGCAGTTGTGGTGGTGATAGTCCTGCAGTAAATAAAAGTACAATTTGCCATTTATGTAGATTTTGATCTGTTGCGTGTGAATAAAGGTTTGAAGTAAGAGTAAGGGTGGAAATCAATTTCAAAGGCTATGGCAGCTGCTGGCTCTTTCATTGTTATAGGGGTTAATTTCATGTCTTTTGCACCAAAGTGGGTTTATAGTTAATTGAGAAAATGCTACAAGTGTTTGCCCTTTTTTTGGGGGAGGATCCTCTGACTTAGACGCTATCATGGATCATGTTAGTCTATGTCTTTTTATTCTACCAATGAGCCTATGTGACCCTCAAAATTGTTTGCCCAAGTTACACGGATTAGTGAGAGTGTCAGGACCACATCAGGGGTCTTGACACCAAATCCAGTTCTCCTTTCTGTGGCCTGTGTCCAGTGCTACTGTGACATTTCTTCTCCAGGAGAAATATGCAAGGCCCCAGAGAGGATTGCCTTTGACTTCGCAGACACCCAGAGGTTGAAGTGAACCATGCGATGCCAGGAAACAAGGGGGTGAGCTCACAGGGTCAACCTTGGGGCATGGTCCCTACCTTTCCTTCGCTCTTCACAGTACCGGGTGGTATTTATCATCCCTCTCTATGAGGCCAGTAATGTGCTCTCCCAACACCTTAAACATACTTAAGGTAGAGGGTAGGTCCTGGTCGTCATGAAGCTTCCCTTCAGGGGGCACTGTCTGGCTCTTCCCCAGAGGGATTGGAGACTGCACTGGCCTTTCACGTTTCAGGATCCTACATCTGCCCTTTCTGTGACCATAGTTTTTGCTTTGTAGTCTTTTTTGCTGATGGCATTAGCTTTTTTTTTTTTTTTTTTTTTTTTTTTTTTAATCACTTCTAAGAGTTTTAGAGATAGAATCTGGAAGGGCTGCAAACCTTCTCCTTCTGGACTGTTTATTCTGCCAACTTCCCTTAACTCTTTTGGCTGGTGTAGCCATTTGACTTTTCTGCTGGGCAGGTAGTAGTAATTTGGGGGGTCCCTAATTAGATTCCAGCAGCTCAATTCCCTGGTTCATTTACCCTGAACCACCTTCAAATTGAATTGGTTTTTTCTCACGGCCAACCCAAGCAGGAGTGGATCCTGGGGAATTACACAGAAATAACAGCCTTCTTCTCCCCTTCCCAGCCTCTGACTCATTCGCCTGCCCTTTTGTGCCTCTCTTCCATTATGCCTTCACAACCACATGCTCTGCGCCTTCTGCTTAAGCTGTCTGAGCTCGTTTCCTCCATGAACCATCGTGATGTACAACACGTACAATCCCAGGGCCAGATGAATGGTTTTCCATTAGAAGTACACCGTGCCATCTGGGGCACCTGGGAAGATAATGCCACAAAGACGCCCCCATCTTTCAAACACTTGGAAGGAAAGATTTGTACCGCTCTGCCTAGCTCGCCTCGACTACTGCAATATAACGTGCCGCTCCTCAGTTCTGAAACCTGCATTTTCTCTCCCCTCCTCATTCTCTGCGGTATCCCAGTGCACCGTGTGGCGTGGGGCGGAGGTCCTAGAACAAGCTTCTGCATGCACCGAAAGGTAAAACACAATGACGATGCAGACTGTCGACACAAATAAAAGAATTCCCTCAATTAAAGCAATCAGGTGCAATACTTGCCTTTAAAGAGGGCTTAAAGAACACGAGGACAGTTTTAAAAGAGCTGGACCCTTCACTGGGCCACAAAATTAGTGTTTTCTTATTTTAGCGCGTTTGTTATTTCTTCTGTGATTAAAAGTGATTGGTGGGGAGAAGTCTCGGACGCAACATAGCCTTCTTAACTGATTTCTTTTGTGTGTGCGCGTGCGTGCACCTCTATTTCTTTTAAAGCCTGTTAAGACAATGCAGTTGCCTTAGAAAAAAACCCTGATTAGTATTCTGCATAAGGTACAGTCTTCATTGCAGTAGATATATAAAATCTATCTTCGCTTTCACCACCTGTCACCTGAGAATTTTAAAATGATCTAGCTTTGAGATTGCAGGAAGCAGCCTTTTTGATTCTCATCTGTTCTCGACACCCCCCCACCCCTTTTGTCATTGGCACTGCGTCTATGGTGAACTCCAGTCCATTTTTATTCCTTTGTCAAATGCTTTTATTCACGGGAAACCGAAGGCACATGTTTACTAGGGATGGAAATAGAAACACAATAAAAACCAGTTTGATAGATGATCTAGCCTATTCTTCACACTTCCCTGTTGTTTTATTGATTTACAGAACACAAAGACTAATCCGAATTTACATTGCGTGTCTTTCCCCAGATCTCAAAGGACTTGTTCCCCTTTGCTCAGATTAACCAAGCCAATTTTTTTCTTTGTATCCAGTAGCCCCTGTGACAGTCGAATAGCCTGTCAACTAATCAATTTATGCGGCAAAAACTAATTTTTACTTTAAACAAACATCCCAACATCGTGTTGACACAATTAAATGATTTCTGCGTTATATCATATATCTCACACACACCCCGGGGAGCAGGTAAGAGCTACAGCTGAAATCACGCGCACGTGCTCCTGCATCAAATTAAATATTTTCCCCTTAATCCTACCACCAGCAGCTGTTAGGTACGGGGGCTTATTGCATATGGCCTACATAATGAGACCGATCCAGGCGGTTCCGGCTTCTCCACTGAATGCTGAGTAGCTCTCTCCCCCCCAAGGACAGGAAGAGTTACCGCTATTGAAAGAAGTTCTCGTGCCAGTGAAGAGTTTCAGCATACATGTTTGGAGATGCGGGGAGAAAGCATTTAAAGCCGGAGCTTCTACCTTGATTAAAATACAAGGGATTGGCACTCTGCGAGGACTTGAAACTGGCTAACTCCCCAGAGCTACCGCGGCGTGGAGGGGGAGAGGGGGTAGGTATGGCAAGAGAGGAGATCTTTGCTCTCCTCGGAACCTGTCAAAAAATTAGGTCAACATGATTTTGTATTTTAATGAAATAACTTAAGGGTAAGCCCGAGACTTGGAGGCCGCTAATACTTTTATGCTAGAGTGGCTTGTCATGCTTGACGTAATGTCTGGCTCTGTATGAGAAGTATCGAAGCTAATGTTCTCCATGGCTAATCGGCCTTTAGCTGCTCCTGTCCTTTTAAATTCTCAGTAGCTGGAGCATCCATATGGATATTCCTATCTCTAACAGTATAAACACAGCGCAGGCTGCACATCATCATTTCCATTGTCAAAACAGATGAAAGGATTTCTGATACTCCAATTAAACTAACCTGAAAAAAAATCGTTTTAAAATATGCTCCACAAAATAACCTGAATGTTAAAACACCGGAATCTTCCAACCATTTCCTCTGGCTGCATCATTAGCATTCCACCCCCACCCCCATCCCCACCCCAGCCCAAGTCCTTATCTGATTTGATTACTTTTAGAATGAATTTGGTTTTCAACATGAAAGCTGAGGAAGCTAAATTGGAAGAATAATGGCTTGGCATTTTATGTCATTTGGTTGAAATTGCAGGTGTGGGAGTCAGGCCTGCTCCTCTAACTCGTGCTTGGCTATTTCCCCTTTAATTTACCGAATTTGAAATGGATTGCCGGTTCCAAATTACACTACACTTAAGGGACTTGCAAAGAATGCTCGTGATTTAGGATCCTACATTATTGCCTTGATGAAAAATTATGCAGACACACTCACAGCCCTACAAGAAAACTACTTCTTGTAAAACAAGAGTATTTGACAAACACCAGGAAGCTGAAGATGATAAAACACATTCTAAGCTCCTTTTCTTATTAATCAAGAGGGGGTACTGTGTTAATGGCGGTCTGAGGTATTGCATGGGAAAGAATCAGAGCAAGAGGGTATGTAAGAGAGGGTGTATGATGACTGTGGCCTGGATGACTGTAACAAAATTCTCTCATTTGAAGGTACTTACATTAAGGAGTAGTCTCTAAATACCAGGGTTGTAATTGCTTTCAAGCACCAAACATAACTTGCATTATAATCAACAGTACAGTTGACCTTTGAACAACATGGCAATTAGGGCTGCTGACTGTCCCCCTCCACCCCGTGCAGTTCAAAATCTACCTATAACTTTGATTCCCCTCCAAACTTAATCACTAATAGCCTGCTGTTGACTGGAAGCCTTACTGATAAACAGTCAATTAGCACATATTTTGTATGTTATATGTATTATGTACTATATTCTTGTAATCAAGTAAACTAGAGAAAAGAAAATGTAATTAAGAAAATCATAAGGGGGCGCCTGGGTGGCTCAGTCAGTTAAGCATCTGACTTTGGCTCAGGTCATGATCTCGCGGTTTCTGAGTTCGAGCCCCGCGTCAGGCTCTGTGCTGATGGCTCGGAGCCTGGAGCCTGCTTGGGATTCTGTGTCCTCTCCTCTCTCTGCCCCTCCCATGCTCATGCTCTGCCTCTGTCTTTAAATAATAAATAAATGTTAAAAACTTAAAAAAGAAAATCATAAGGAAGAGGAAATATATTTATAGTATTATACTGTAACAAATCTACATGTAAGTGGACCTGTATAGTTCAAACCCGTGCTGTTCAGGGTCAGCTGTATTTCTGAACAGAAGGGGCATCTTAAATGAATGAACAGTACTCATCTATAATTATCAGTAATACTTGCTTAAAAGAGATATGTACTTTAATTCCAAAGTTTTGCTCCTTACTCTGGCTTTAGGCCATCTATTCTAATATTCGTTTGTATCTGTAAGAGCAACACACTACGATATGTTACATATGTTAGATGATTCAGAGACACATGTGAGGTTGCATTTTTCACATTTCAAATTAGTCACTCTTGGCAGCCTCTTTAAGCAGCCATGCTCAACCTCGGTCTCATGTCATGTGCCTGAAATCCGCCAACGGGGGGTCAGGGAAATAGGAAGTGTATGCTTTACCTTTCAAATATGGCCCAGAACATGGTGGCTCTTACTGATGTGCCAAGTACACTTGAAAAGAATGCATATTCTGTTGTTTGTGGGTAGGGTGTTCCATAGAGGTCATTAGGGTAAGTTGTTTGAGAATGTTTCTCAAGTCTTGGATGTGTTTGCTGATTAATCATCTCCTTGTACAATCAGTTACCACGAGAGGAGTCTCCAGGTCTCTAAGTATAACTGCAGACTTGCCTATGTTTCCTTTCGTTCTATCAGTCTCTGCTTCATGTATTCTGAGATCTCCACTGGTAGGTGCACACACAGTTAAGTTTGTTATATCTGCTTGGGAAATTGACCCTATAAAAGGTCAATTACATCGTGTATTACATCAATTACGTAGTATAAACCTCTTTATCCCAATTTTCTTCATTTTGAAATCAACATTTTCTCATATTAATATAACCAATGCAGCTTTTTTTTTGGATTAGTGTTTGTATGAGGTCTTTTTATATGCTTTTAGTTTCACTATGCCATTATGATTAAGGTGGGTTATAGACGGCTTATCATTTGATCTTATTTTTTAATCCAATCTGACAATGTCTTTTTTTTTAATGTTTATTTATTTTTGAGTAAGGGAGAGAGAGAGAGAGAGAGAGAGCACGAGCCAGTGAGCATGAGCTGGTGAGGGGCAGAGAGAGGGAGACACAGAGTCCGAAACATGCTCCAGGTTCCAAGCTGTCAGCACAGAGCCTGATGCTGGGCTCGAACTCATGAACTGTCAGATCATGACCTGAGCTGAAGTGAGATGCTTACCTGACTGAACCACCCAGGCACCCCTAATCTGACAATGTCTTAACTGGAGCACTTAAATCATCTACATTTAAAGTAGCTATTGATATGTTAATATTTAAGTCTACCCTTTTATTATTTTTCTATTCCCTTTGAATTTTTTTTCTGTTCTCTCTTTTTTTGCATTCCTCTAGATTACTTGAATATTTTTAGTACTTCATTTAATTCATCCATTAACTATTTGAGTATATCTTTTGGTATTGTTTTAGTTGTTGCTGTAACGATTATAATATTCACACCGAGTTTTCTGGTATTTATAATTAGTATTTTACCACTTCAAGTAAAATGTAAAAGCCTTACTACCATATATGTCCCATTTATCCTTTCCTTGTGTTATAGTTTTTATACATGTTATATCTGTATATATAAAATGCCCCCCCCCAGCCCCAAATAATCTTACAAGTTTTTTCTTTCAAGAATCACACACATTGCAAGGAACATAATAGGAAAAAAATAGGCTGTCTCATTTACTCAAATATTTACCATTTCTGTCACTCTTCCTTCATTCCTAAGTTTCAAGTTTTCCCTCTGATAATATTTTTCTTCAACTTGAAAAACTCCCTTTAGCATTTCTTTCATAGGAGATCTGATGGTGACAAGTTCTTTTGTTTTCCTTCATCTGAGAATGTTTTTATGTCAACTTCATTCCTGAAAAATATTTCCACTGGATATAGAATTAGTAATTGATAGGTTTTTTTTTTTTCTTTCTTTCTTTCTTTTTTTTTTTTTTTTTGGTTCAGTTGTTTGTATTTTGTTTCCAGTGCTTCAAAGATGTTTGCACTGTGTAGGTCCCGTGATCTCTGTTGAAAAACTTGTGGTAATTTCTATTGTTTCCTTGTATGTAATGTGTTGTTTTTCTCTGGCTACTTTTAGGATTTTTCCCTTTGTATTTTGTTTTCTTCAGTTTGATCATGATATGCCTGAGCATGATTTTCTTTGCGTTTATACTGGTTGGGATTCATTGACATTCATTGAGCTTCTTGAATTTGTAAGTTGTGTCCGTGATTTACTGTCCTATAATTGACCAGGTAACATTGCCTTTACAGCTGACATACACTTCCTTGTCAGAGAGTTGTAGCACGTTCCTGATATTAAATTTTATAAATTGGCACGGCTGAAAGATACACTGAAGATGAGAAAGGTACAGTTTTCGATTTTTAAAAGATAAAGAGGGGTAGGAAAAGAGTACACGAACCATCCCAAAATTTTGTCTTCGGTCTTTTATGAGTTTTAAAAATGTGTTAGTGTGAAGGTGTCATGTTCAGAGTTAAGAGGATCATCAGGAGTCAGCATGGATTCACTCTGGCGAAATCATTTGAGATCAAACCCAATTTCTTTCTTTTTTTTTCTTTTTTTTTTTTTTAGATAAACTTATTAGGCTGTAAAATTGGAGAACTGATTACAAGTTACATATTTTTCAGCAGCAGGGCAATAGGACAGATCTTTGATGCTATTCCTTTGAGCAAAAGGGAGACATTTGGAGAGAATATGACCACCATTAAATGTATCACACCTGGTTTGGCAAGTGTACCCAAGGGGTGCTAGTTAGTCAGTCAGTTTCTGTCCTGGAGAACTCTTTCTTATGCATCTGTCATGATTTCTACTTCAGATCTGTGATTGGGTTGAACTATTGATGTTGGAAGATAGAATAAATATTTGGACAACTGAGTCAAGGTCTAAAATAATAACACTTACCACTTCATTAAGGCCTACAATATGTCGGGGAGTTTTCCAGGAGCTGGAGTTTGGAGCTAATGTGTGACTCCTCAAATTACCTGACCTCTCAGCAGGATAACAGAAAGCAATGGTAATGAGCTTTTCTTCCAGGACATCACTCTCTCATCCTTTCCCTCCCACTTCATTGATCTCTCTTTTTTGGTCTCCATTGTTATTTCTTCCCAATATTAGAGGGACCAAGGTCATTTTTCTTCACTGTCATTTTCTAGGAAACTTCCCAAATCTCATGACTCATATGAATCTACAGCTTTGAACTTCCAAATCAATAGCTGCAGCCTAGAGCCTTCTGAATCCTGGCGTGTGTTTTCTACTGTCTACTTGACATTACCACTCCATTGCCTAATAAGCATTCCGGCTTAATGCACCTAAAACAGAACCGAATGCCAAGCCTCCACTTATCAAATATCTTCTTTTGTAGTCATCCTGATTCACTAAATGGCACCTCTGTTCTCCCAGTTGTCCTTCAAAAGACAATATTTATTCATTTATTTCTTTACAATTTTTTTTTATTTTGGAGAGAGAGCATGTGCATGTGTGAGTGGGGAGGGGCAGAAGGAGAGAGAGAGAGAGAGAGAAGGAAAGAGAATCCCAAGCAGTCTTCATGCTTAGCGTGGAGCCCAACATGGGACTTGATCCCACAACCCCAGGAGCATGACCTGAGCCAAAATCAAGAGTCGGACAGTCAACCAAATGAGCCACCCAGGCATCCCAAAAGATGATTTTTAAATAATAGACATTCCATCCCTTATTAACAAATGAACATGAGACTCTGATAAATGGAAGTTCCTTGCCTAGATCACACAACCAGTAATAAGTTAGTGTCAGAGTTAAACTTGAGTTTATATAATGCCCACTGTCTCCAGATGTTTCTAGCCTTCACTCAAGTTACATTGAAGTCTTATGCTTTTGTCCACACACACACAAAAATCTATGAATATAATTCGGGAAAACAAGGTTCTGCAGAGGCAGCCCCTTGGTAAAACACTTGGTTTAATACCAGTGCCCTTCTGTAGGAGGTAGCTGCTGACACAGGGTACTTTAATTCTGAGCTATATCATTTCTAGGTTGATGGAGTTGTTAGTATGTTATACTCTGTATTTGTAAGAACAAACTTAACAATATTCTGTTTTATTTTGGAGACAACATAATTAGAAAGGGAATACAGATAAAAGTCATTTAGTGAGAAGGCACCAGGATGATAAGGGAGTTTGAAGTCATGACTAGGAAGAATTCTTGAAGAGCTGGAGAGAAGACAGCCTGGGAAACACTGTTTTTGGACCTGTATTTCAGTTATATTTAGTAAATACTTAATGAAGTCCTACTGTGTGTCAGTTGGGTGCTATCATAAGCACTAGAGATACAAAGATTGATAAGTATAGTCCTTGCCTTCCATTATCAAAGAATATGTGTAGAAGTTATAGAAGGATAGAAAGATTTGTCCTTTAGATTGAACCAAAATCTAATGGAATTATTCAAGGATGAAATGAGCTAGCCTTTTGCCATCACTAAAGATATTCAAGCACATGCTGGAAGTCTACTTGGTATAGGAAGGAGGCTGTGGAATTAAATTAACCATCGTATGAGTGATGGAACTACAGGACCTTTAAACACTTCCAACCCTGAGATGCTATGATTCTTTCATCTGTGCTATCCCTGTCCCTTAATGCCATAAATAATTGGGACATAACTGCAAAAAATCGCATTTACATGGCAAATGTAAATCATCCACTTGCTTGGGTAAGACTTGTCCTTCTTATTGTAAGCTCACATCACTTAGTGTGTCTTTCTTCTGTCCTAGAGAAAATTACAGGGAACACAAACTGAGATAGATAAACCCATCAAAGTTGTAAATGAAAGGGGTTCAAACTTATAAACATCTGTATTTATTTTTTGTACCCTAATTGCATCTAAGAGAACTAAATAAAATGTATATAGATAAAGGATAAGCCTAAGGTACTTGAAAATTTCTTCTTCTTCTTCTTCTTTTTTTTTTTTTTTTAATTTTATGTTACAACAAACTAGGGACCAGTGTAAGGTTAGCATTTAATTTTATGCCACTGCAAGATTACTTTGCTCAGATTAAAACAACAGTGCTCTTTCTCATCATGGCCATCTGTAATGTTCTCATCATTTTAGCAGCGGGTGAGTCCATTTCTTTCTATGAATTTTACAAGTCAAGACATTCCATAAGTTGATTTGATCAGGTGGGAAAAAAGCATAACAGTGAACTGACAGAAGAGTTTTGAAGAGTGTGGCAGAATTTGATCAGTCTCCATAGTTTTGTAAGAACAAAGGAAAGTGCTCAGATTTGAAGTGTTGAGAAAAATGGTAAAGGTAAGAAGAGAAGGACAAGGAAACTTGTTAATTCAAGATACACCTTGAACACTTTGAATACGATCATTGTAATAAGCCACATATGTAGTTTCAAAACCTTGAATGCATTATTTCACAAGGCACTTTACATGGGCTGCGTTGTTTTTTCAATCATCTCTAGGTTCAGAGAAGTGATAGAACTGCAATATAAATCTCGTGAGCTATTTGGACAATGATTGAAAGTTGACTAATGGCCAAGTGCAAATATTTATGCATTACTGAGCAACTTCTATATGTTCATACAACCCTAAGAACAATTCATGAAGTTGGTATTGCAGCTTTACACATGAAAACATGTAATCTTAAACAGCATGCCAAGCCATGTTCTGAGGCTCATTCCACGGAATCCATCATGGCAAATGATGGCATAGATTGAGAGTCAATTTAATTTAGCGCTGATAGGATTATTTGGGCATTTTACTGCTCTTGATACATAGGCAAACAGGACTGGCCATGTTTTTGCAAAGACATAAAACAAAAAAATGGCTCTCAAGTCCAACTGCCTGCCCTGAAGGATATTTACAGGGTGCAATGCTTAATCTCATCTCAGGTATTCTGAATTTCAGCCTGCAGGCTAATATGCTTCCTGGATTTGAGTTGGGAAGAGGGGTTATTAGCGAGGTAGGCTGAGGAGGAACATATCGCCAATAAACTGAGAACTCCTTAGGAGAATCCAAAACTGGATCTGGATTCAAGCCAAAATTAACAGACAGGGATGGCTACATATTTTTCAGGGTCCAGTACAAAATTAAAATACAGGATCCCGTGTTCAAAAGTCAGGAAAGAAGTACCAGGAAAAGTAACTAAATACAAACCTTTTTCCTTTCTTCTGTTAATTCTCTCTCAACTTGTCATAGTATTTTTTATTTGCTATTTAACAGTATTCTAAGTTAAAAAATTAAAATGTTAAATTATTAGCATCAATTTTACCATTTATCTTTGTATTGTGCAATGCCAGTTTTAAATGCAAATATAAGAGCATTGAACTGTTATGCAGAATCACCGAGATTACACAATTTGTACATGCATATGTATTTTGTTCTTACCACGATAGAGGACATGCCACACAAAACTAACTCAGCTATTTTTATTTCACTTCTTTCTTTGTCCACATTCTACCCATACTCTCTACTTTGCCCTACTGATAAGTAAAAATGGAGTGAAAGTAAAGGCACTGTTTCATAAAGGAACTATTGTCTTTCTCCTTCTTCCTAAGCCATCATTTTCAGTGTCAGTTGTAGGCTAATAGGGAAATAACATAAAAATGGTATGACAGGTTTCTTTGGTCATTTGGGTTTCTTAAAACATCATTGTCTTCTTTCTGCATTCAAAGAAAGTTGTGCTTCTAACAGGAAGTATGGCCTCTTGGAGGTGTCAGTTATAGATACAATATGCTGATCATGTACTCACAAGACATCATGAATGCTCCATGCTAATGGGGCTAGCACGAAACAGTAGTGCACATTGCATATTGTGTGGATCTCCTAAGCCCATGTATGTGCTCCATTTCCATTGAACTTCACTCATACAGGTTGGTAAAATTATTAAGGATTTCAAGATGGCAGCAACAGAGCATTAAAGCAAGCATAGGGTCCTCCTAAGCCTTGAGCCCCATGTGACTGCACAGATAGCACATCCAGGAAGCTGGCCTTCCCTGCTGACAGATGTAGAAAAGATGCCGGGATTTCTGCCAAGATGGAGTAGGGCCTATAAAGTCTATGACTTCCGGTGGTAACAAGTAAAGACTGGTTAAAATACAAAACAAAACCAAAATCCCAAACAAAAAACCCAGTTTCCCAAGGGCAGAAGTGTAAACAGTAGCAGCTGGAATGAAGAGGAAAGTTCAACCTTAAAGAACAAGGAGTAAAGGAGGGGTGAGTTCCTTCCCCATGGACTCCTTTTCTTCCAGGTTTGACCCAAGAGCAGGCCAAATCAGGGAATTGGCAGTGGGTGCAGGCAGCACAATCTGGGAGAAGCCAGTCTTTCTGGCCAGACAACTGGAACAAAGGGCTCCTGTCCTGTGAGACTGAGAGAGTGGGGGAGATCAGAGAGGGAGAAAAACCGATCTCCCCCTCTTTTTCTGCTCTGGGCCCTGACCCAAGGCTGGTTGCATTCACAGATCTGCACTGCTGAGGGAAAACCTGTCTTTCTTGATTGGATTATGTGGAATGTCTCTGTAGGAAACATACACTAAAGTATGAGAGGGTGATGGGGTATCTTGTAGGCAATTGATCTCTATTTATTTCTACATTTATCTGGGTACGTGGAAAATCAGAGTTCACATGGATACATCCAGTTCCAGGCCAGTGTTTCAGGGTTTACTCTAGTGTTCTCTCTTTATTTGTAACTTTGTTGATCAGTGAGAAACCTGGTTCCCATCAGCCTCAATATACTTACTGCCTTGGTCAATCCCTCTGTGTGCGATGCCCTGTTCACCCCATTCTGTGTGTGACATCTTGCTGTGGTCCACACCTCTCTCGGATGCCCTCCTCATCCTAGCCAGGCTCTGATGCCCCATGACAACCACCCTCTTGAACCTCCCCTTTCTCAATCTTAAGGACTCTAACCCCCAGCTCTGGGAAATCCTGGCTCTTTCCAACCACCAACTTGGATTGTCTCACCCAGTGGCTTTTGGATTCGGTTTTCCAGGAAAGGAGGAAAAAAAAAAAAAGAGAGAACGCTTAATTTTCAAATGTTCTCCAGCTCACTTCTATACCTAGACTGATGGATATACAATCCCTCTAGCTCCTTTATATGGTCTCATCATTTACTGTAATGTCTCAAGTACCTAGCAAAGTGCCCAACATATTGTTTGCACTTAAAATTAGTAATTGATTCAATTAATGTTGCCATGACCTGTCAACAAGCCCCTGAGTTTCATGTTGGCTTTTGCTTCATGGTTAGATTTCTAAGATGTATAATCTGTACTGGATAACAATGGTAGCAAGTAGGTAGCTTGTCTCGTGCCCCATATTTTCCAAAGTGCTTTCTATGATTGAACTTACTTAATCTGTAACAGCCTAAGGAATGTGTACTATTACTATCACTACTTTCCAAAGAAATTTGCAAGGCGTAAAGAGGTTGCATAAGTTGCCCAAAATTGTACAGCTGGTAATTCATGGGGATTTGAACCCGGACAATCTACCTTCAGAGGCCACGTTCTTAACCACTGTGTGAGTTCCTATAGCTTTTGTTCTCCTTCAGAATCCAAATGGGCTCTGTTACCCTTTGTATGCACAGCATCTTTTGAATATTTCTGTAACTCACATGGTTTGTTTTCGGTGCTGATACTGGTTATTAATTTCACACGGCTCCGGGTTTATGCTCTTCTCACCTGGGCTCAGTACCTACCCACACAATCTCTCTGGTTCCGTTAAAACTCAGGGGCCGGCACTGGGTTTGCTGAGATGGCAGAATGCATCCCCGTAGCCCACTACTGTTTACCCTGTCAACCCCTCTAATAGCCACTGGAGGAAGTGGGGTGGGGTGGATATCCCCTTTTAGACTATAGAGAATGAGACTTACTGACATTTCCTTTTTTCTTTTTTTATTTTAGAGACAGAGAGACAGAGAGAGAGAGCATAAGTAGGGGAGAGGGGGAGAAAGGCAGAGGGAGAGAGAAAGACTGAGAGAGAGGGGGAGAGAGACAGAGAGAATGAGAATCTCAAGCAGGCTCCACACTCACAAGGAGCTCCACGTGGGATTTGATCCCATGACCCTGGGATCATGACAGAGCCAAGATCAAGAATCAGATGGGTGCTCAATGGACTGAACCACCCAGGTGCCCCACTAACACTTCCTTCTAATGAGCTTATTCATAATCAACAGGATGTACATTTCAACTGGCATTTTAATCATGATCATCAGATCATCAAGTCTTAGCGACATCTTACTGTTTATTCTTTTGTCTTCCTGATAATTTCAACTTTGTTTTACTTATCATTAATTAGGTTTTCAAAATTGACTGTGACTCCTTTTTCAAGTATTTTTTAAATCCAGAATAATTGGATATTATTAACTCTACCTGCCTTTTTTGGACATCACCCTTCCAGAGTTACTAGCTACACAGTTAAATCTGAGAGTGTTCCTCTATATTTGTTTTTAAGTTGTCTTGATGAGCTCAACTGGAAATTTCCATTTGAAAGAGACATAACTTCCTCATCCCCAATCTTATTATTTCTAATGTGTGTGTTCTTTTTTCAGCCCAAATCCTTCTTATCATTTGGAGTTATGGATGAATATCCTATTCCTATATGACTCATTTTCATGCCCAGGACTTCCGTGTTCCTGGAATTCACCTTACTTCCATTCTCTGGAGATCTTATTTTGTTTCCATGCAGGATTTGGTATCAAGTACACAATGGAATGTATTGCAGAAAACTCTTTGTTACATATCAGATGCACGTACAGGCTCTCGGCGAGCCATCCAGCTCCTCGAAACTTGGTTTTCTTTAACAACGACCATAAATCATTTCCTTCTCGAGCTATGAGTAGTTTTGTCTTGTTACACTTGAGGATTTTTATGGGGCATCTTCTCCAACACATGCACACACGCTTGGGGAGACACCGCTCTCTGCCCTGGGCCTGGTCAGGGTGCAATACATGCGAGACCTGAACAAGCATGAGGGCTGTGGAATGCACAGCTCAGAGGAGGTGAGCTGAGAGGCAGCATCTTATGGAGATGAATTACAAGGCAAGGGAGACCACCCGATGGATTTGTCAGTATGGCGGGGATAGACAGAACAGGGAAAGCCAGATCACATGTGAGATGGGATTGCACGGAAAATGGGAGGAATTGTCTGAACCCAACAGGGGTTTTCATCAGGTGCCTACAGGCACTTCAGATGAAGGCAGGATGGTTGCCTCTAAAGCTGCTGACCCAGTGTGGACACTCATTATGTAGCTTCTGGGGTTCTGAGTTTTTCCTTTTTCCTTTGTGTGGCCATGTCCCCCTGCATTCCAGCCTCATGAATGATTTCCCTCCATTTCCTCCTTATGGTGCTATGGAAAATGGTTCATTTGAAATCATTTTAATATTTTTCTTTTTCTGTGAAAGAGCTCCTGCTGCTTTGTCCTGACCAGCTGTTTTAAGAACTCAAACCACCCTCACTCTACACGGGCCACAGCCCATGAAAGTCTGCCCTCTGGTTTCCCTGCTTCAACCACAGCCTTCACCCAGAGTCCCTTGCCCTGATCTATTTCACACCCACTCAGGGCTTCTGATGTTGTTACCGTTTCCCGTTTCTGACCATGTTTCTCCCCTCAGACCTCAGTACTATCTCTCTAGCTACAAACTTGGTTTTGTTCCTTGACTGTGATTTAGTTTCTCTTGACTGTCACTGCCTCCAGCAGTAGATAGCCAACCTGGTCAGCCCAGCTCCAGAGAGTGTCCACTGGCGAAGCTCCTGTGGTCTCTGTACCAGGGAGTGTTCTGGAGTCTTCTGAGTGGACTCTCTCCTGCTGAGGAGTTCTTCTCCCTCTCACATTAGTAGGAGTGAAGAGAGGGACTCTTCAAACAGAGGGACCAGCTAGAGCATCTACCGTTCTCATGGTGGCTGTTTGCCCCCGGCAGAGAGACAGACAGCACACCCTCTCTGTAGGGTACTAGAATGGACTCTGACTTCTATACCTTTGTGTTGTCAATTAGAACTACTGCTCCTTAAGGTTTTCCCTGCTGGCTTCCTTAATGGACTTCCAGAAAACTAGTCAGTCGTAGGGGACAATTCCCCTGCATCTCTGCTCAGATGAAAAAGTTAGCTTTTAAAATTTTTCTTCATAATGTCGCTCATTCCTTTCTCTGTTACACAGGGGCAATTTAAGGGGACACATTTCAGCAAATTACTACAATTATCTTCAGCCTGCTGGTACATTTCAGTGGACCCTACTGTCTTCTATCAGCAGCCAATGCAAAGAATCTGAATGATCTTGGAAATGTGTAGATCATCCACAATCCTTATTTTCCCTTGAACTTTAGGAGTTTTTTCAACTCATTTCCCGACTTAATGGTGAACCAGAAACAAAAAGGAAGTAATTAAATTTTATTTCACTTCTCTTCTCATTCATAATTGTAGAGAGCAAGAGAGACAGGAAAGATGTGTGAATTTACTCAAGAGAATTCTTTGTGCATCTCCTACGTGCTAGACGCGAGGCTAAGAAGCGGCTTCACAGAAATGAGAGAACAATGTCTGCTTTCTAAGAGTTCAGGGCCCAGTGGGGGATGGGGACCTACGTCAAATAAAATCCAACATCAATATTGACAGAAGAGCATTTTCAGTGCTGTGAGGACATTTAACACGATGTGAGGGAGAAGAGGCTCAGGGAAAGCTTGTGAGAGGTGATGCCCATGCTGAGTCATTCAAGGATTAGAAGTGGCTGGCCGGAGGGGTATCTGGGGGGGCTCAGTTGGTTAGCGTCTGACTTTTGATTTTGCCTCGGGTCACGATCTCACGGTTGGTGAGTTTGAGCCCTGCATCGAGCTCCTCGCTGCCTGTGCAGAGCCTCCTTGGGTTTCTCTTTCCCCCTCGCCTGCTTGTGTTCTCTCTCGCTCTCAAAATAAATAAATAAACTTAAAAAAAAAAGAGAGAGAAGTGGCTGACCAGATGTAGGAGGACACTGATTTCAGATGCAGGGAACAGCAACTGACAAAAGAGGTGAGAAAGCCTGGGAGGCCTAGGCTGGGCTTGCAGGACATGGGGCATGTCTGGGGCATGGGGAATGTGGAGGTGTCCAGAGAAGGGACGGGTGGAAAGGAGAGAGTCTGGGTTGGATCATGGGGGCCTCATGTGCCTTCCTACAGAATCGGAGCTAAGGCTACAGGACTGGAAAGCCACAGGCAAATTTAAGCAGGAGAAGGACATTATGATATGTTCTTTTGAAGAGCATTTGGCTCCCGTGTGGCTGATGGCTTAGAATGGGGCAAGTATAGAGGCAGGAAGACGATAATGAAATTCATGCTGGGAAGAGTTGTAAGGTTCTGAGTCAAGGCAGAGGCAATGAAAATCGAAAGAAAAGATTTGAGGGACATTAGGGGAGTACAATTGACAGAATTTGGTCCCATTTTGACAGAGATGGAGAAATACAGTATAATTCCCAGACTTATCTTTTTTCTGCTTAAGTAACCAGATGGACTTCATAATAATAAAGGGATTGTACTGTAAAAATAGCTGACATTTATTGAGCACTTTCTATGTGCTAAGTAGTTTAAGTATATTGCCTCACTTTATCTTTAAAATAACACTGTGGGGGCGCCTGAGTGGCGCAGTCGGTTAAGCGTCCGACTTCAGCCAGGTCACGATCTCGCGGTCTGTGAGTTCGAGCCCCGCGTCAGGCTCTGGGCTGACGGCTCAGAGCCTGGAGCCTGTTTCCGATTCTGTGTCTCCCTCTCTCTCTGCCCCTCCCCCGTTCATGCTCTGTCTCTCTCTGTCCCAAAAATAAATAAACGTTGAAAAAAAAAATTAAAAAAAAAAAAATAACACTGTGGAGCAGATCCTATTAAGCACATTTTACAAATAGGAAAATGGAGGCATGGAAAAGGCCAGCATTTTCCCCAGGATCATGTATTATGTGCCCAAACCGGGATTTGAATACAGGTGTGGACACCTCCTGAATCTGACGTTTCAGCACTATCCTATTTTGTCCACCGGGGAGGGATTCAGTTCGGGGGAGAGATGATGAGTCCTGTTTTGAACATGCAGGTGGATTTCTAGCAGCTGGTTGTGATATGGCTTTGAAGGTCCAGTGAGTGATCTGATCTGGAGCCAGATACTTAGGGAAGGAGCCAGGGAGACAACCAGGAGTCCACTGAATTGTTCAAAATGTGACCTACTGTGCTCCTGAGCTCGTTTCGTATCTTTTGTTACTCTACAAGAGAAGGAAGGCATGATCTTCTTCGGCAGGGTCGGGCCCAGCTGCCACAGCCCGCCCCAGAGCCTCAACCCCACTCATCACCATGCCTCTGTGACAGGAGTGGGTTAAGTTTGCTCCACTTTCTCTTTTCCTTATGATGATTCTTATCATGAGAACACATTAATCTTTTGCTATTTTCTGTTTTCATTACAATCTTTGTCACACAAGTGGAGCATCAGAATGTTAATGCCTCGTATCTTCTGTGAAGAATTGGTAGAATTCTCCATTGCTTTGACCTTTCCAATGTTCTGTGTTTCGATTGGGTCTGGAAGTTGATGATTAATGATAATTACAATAATTACACCAAGGGACTCGAAATATAAATTACCAAATGTTCAAAGGAAGCCACTTGAAACCTTTAATAGAATCTTGAACAATCTCTGTCCAAATGTTCCTACTTCCTCCATCAGACATCCCTCGGTGAGTAGGTTGGGAGAGATTCAGCCTAGGTTGTAGCCAGAAGAATAAAAGAGCTGTGATTTGTGAGCCATGTTTTAGTTATATGAAGGGGGAAAAAAAGAAATCAATTTTTAAATCAATAGAATGGTCCTTCGCCCAAACAGCTTTGCTTAACAAAGAGTGAGCATTCCATAAAACAAGACTTCGCTTTCGATTCAGATCATTAACTACGATTCCCATTAGGCAGGAGGTGCCACGGGGAAAGGGGATATTTACTTGTCTCCTCTGCTCTGGTTTCTTGGCTTTAATTTTAGGGAGGTGTGGCCTTTCATACGGAGAGTTAGGACTCTATGTGGCCTTTGCTCCTTGGCCCGCAGACGACAACCACACCTGGCACTGATATTAGTGTAATCATATTTTCTGTGAACTTTTGCCGTGGGCAAGATGCAGATTCCCCGATGCTTTAAAAACAGTAAATATTAAAATGCACTGGAATGAGGGTTTCATCTTGAGACCCCTGGTTATTTTCTTCTTGCTGCAGTAAATTGTACCTTATGTTGTGATAACCAGTGCAGTATATAAAGTATCCCTATCCAGAAGGTTGAAGAAGTTGCCATCATGCTAGGCTTTCAAAGGGAAGGATTTAGGGTGACCAGACATCTAAACACATCTGTGGATGGTCACTATGGAGCATTTTTCCACAGGATGACAGAATGGAAAGAACAATCTCTTGCTACAGTTTTGACACACTCAAATACGGGCATCCTGTTGCCCTTCGACTCTGCCAGGTTATGTTATGGCATACACTATTTCTTTAAACAAATATTTTTTTCATGTTTATTTATTTTAGAGAGAGAGACAGAGTGTGAGCAGGGGAAGGGCAGGGAGAGAGGGAGACACAGAATCCGGAGCAGGGTCCAGGCTCTGAGCTGTCAGCACAGAGCCCGATGCAGGGCTGGAACCCCCGAACCGTGAGATCATGACGTGAGTCAAACTCGGTTGCTTAAGTGACTGAGCCACCCAGGTGCCCTGGCATAAACTGTTTCTAATTAGCATGATCCAGACTCTCAACATTTAGAAATCTATGCATTGAGGCTATAGTGGGAGAGGAAAAGAATGTCTAGAGAAGAATGATGGACAGTCCTTACAGTGTCCTTCTCCAGTCATATCTAGGACACCGTGAGGTTTCCCTGAGGCCAGGATTGACTGAAACTGTGTACTCCGTGTGAGAGCTTTTGCACCAGGCGAGATGTGGATTTCCTGAGGTTCGTTGGTTGGTTGGTTGGTTGGTTTGCAATGAAAGGAAAACTTGATTGAGGCCCACAGGCCTTGGGGCTCAGGCCAGATGTCACCCTGCAGACAAAGGAAGGGCCGGTGGATGAGCCTTATGTAACCTTCTTCTTGGGGAGCAGGTTGTTGGTGTGGCTCTACGTCTTGTGGCACTTGACAGCGCGGGGTGCGGGCGAGCCTGACTCTTGTGGCAGATCGTCGTGTCGCAGTTGTATTTCTGGACCAGCTGGCAGAGGGAAGGCTCGGTGGTGCCACCCTGCAGGTGAAGCGCCAAGTGCAGGGTGGACTCTTTCTGCGTATTGTAGTCTGAGAGGGTGCAACCAGCATCTAGCTGTGTGCCCACAGAAAGCAGACGCTGCTGGTCAGGCGGGATGGCCTCCTTGTCTTGGATTGTGGCTCTGACATTCTCAGTGGTGTCATGGGCTCAGCCTCAAGGGTGATGGTCTCGCCCGTCAGGGTCTCCGCAAAGATCTGCATCTCTGTGTCTGCTGCAGGGCCGCTGCCTCCAGCCTGCTCGACCACCTTTTTTGAAGAGAGTTTCGTTTTGTTTTGTTTTTTTTTTTTTGGGACAGAGAGAGACAGAGCATGAACGGGGGAGGGGCAGAGAGAGAGGGAGACACAGAATCGGAAACAGGCTCCAGGCTCTGAGCCATCAGCCCAGAGCCCGACGCGGGGCTCGAACTCACGGACCGCAAGATCGTGACCTGGCTGAAGTCGGACGCTTAACCGACTGCGCCACCCAGGCGCCCCTTCGTTTTGTTTTTAATAACATAGTAAGAGGTAGGCAGCCCAGGGTGGCTTTTCTGGCCAGGAGACAGCAACCTTCCCTCTTGATTTTGCTTTGGAACTCACAGGGCCTGAGGGCACCGTGCATATTCTCAGAGGTGTGGTGCGGTGTTGGCTCTGAGGATTCTCAAGTTCAGGTAGGCTGACCCGAGTTCAGATGGTCCTGGTACTTTGGGGTATGGTTCCTTTCCCCAAAAGATCCTAGATCCTGTTGGATCCTAGGGGTTTCTGATGAATCAGTCTGGTGCATGCCTACACGGTTTCAAGTAAAACCTAACTTTTAAGAGCATTTTATGAGTATATTTATGAAGAACACGGTGCCGAGTGTGTGTATACGTGGCATACAAACATATTTCTTCTCATCTTAAAGTTTCCCTCTTGAGAGGTGCCACACTTCTTCTTGGCCTCCATTCCATCCCAGAGGATATAGGTATGGGATGAGAGGTTTAGTCCATCGTGTTAACCGGAGCATGACCATCCGAGTCAAGTTTTGTCACTATTGTTACCGCTTCTTCCCCGTACTTTGCTTTTGTAGCGGAGACAGAGCCTTAGCAGGGTGCACTTGAATTCAGCCTGGATGCCCGGTCAGTTAATAAATGAATCAAGAAGCATTTGGTAAGTTCTTTGCTTCAAGTGGCGGTATGCTGTTTTTGAGCTTTTTATTCTGCCGAGATATTCAGAGCTTGTAAACATGAACTCAAAGAAATTCAGACTGTGACAGTTGATCTTGTAACCTGGGCAGTTACTACTATATTAAATTGCATCCTGATCATTTGGAAAGCACAATGCTTTTGATCAGCTATTGAGGTCATGTTTGTGGGGTCAAGTATCCCATTATACTCGTATTTTCTTCCAAATGGATTCTCACCTTTATTTTATTCTGCTGGTTGTTTTTCTGGCCTATTATTACAGCTATTATTGCATCCTTAAAAATAACTCCTATTCCCACTCCCAGAAGTTAAAGGCAACATTCCTAAAAAAAAAAATAAGTGTATCTAATGAAAAAGTTAATATACTAACTTCTCCTTTTTTGTGACTATGAAGTGTGTGTGTGTGTGTGTGTGTGTGTGTGTGTGTGTTTTGAGGACGACAAAAAGAGAGTTAGTTAACACACATTTGGACCTGAACTCAGAGTGATCGAAGGCAGATTCCCTCGTCTTAGCCAAGTGGAGAGAAAAAGCGTTCAGATGCACAAGAAAAATAAAAGTGTCAGTACCGGAAGGGACATATGGCAATACTGGGCAATATGTGAGGAACCAATGCAAATGCTACAAGCCAAGTGTTGTTTGGAGGCTGCTTAATGAGTGTGGAAAATGACCCAACTTCTAAGGTTCTATAACTGCCTCACTTAGCTTTGATTTTTATAAATAGTCACATTTGTTCCAACCCTGTCTCCACATCCTGTTAGTAATATCGGTCAATTTATATACGTCGAGTGGGAAGTACATTAATTTAGATTCCCTGAACATCTGCTGGTGCCTAGATGGACTTGAACCGAAATTAAAATCATTGAGTCATTCACCCCACAAATATTTATTGAGCATCCCAGGGCCTATGCAGTCTGTCAGAAGGCTCCCTCAGCAACCAAGGGCACTCTGTGAGAGGAGACACCCATGAGAATTGCAAAAAGAAATAAAAAGCCAGTTGGAGCAGGCCCTGGAGAATTCACTCATCTCTTCCTTTGTGATTGTTGCCGTTCCCAAGACTTTGATCCACTGTGGGTCTGGATTCCCGACTTGTATTTGAGATTGGCTTTTCTGGGTTTGTGTCTCCTTGTTTCTGGATTCACTTCTCCTTCTTCAGCTGCTACCTCTTTCTTTTTAGACCCATTTGATTTCCTGACTCTGTACTCCAGCCATAAGGGCTTCAAACCCTACCTTCCAGCTCTTCTTCTGAATATGTGGAGAGGGACCTATGATGGGGATGGGGAGGGAATAAGACAAAGTCCCCACAGTCCGGGAGCCGTAGACTAGGTGCTCTTTATCATGCAATAGAACAGGCTCTTGTTCTAAATGAGGGAGAAACAGCATAGCCTGAATGTCCTTGGCGGTTTCCAAGGTCTTGTCAATTTGGGTATGACTGAAAGATTCTGTGGCTCCTTCTGCCATGCCCATCTCCGCACCTTAAAGTCAGTGCTGATGGTGCTCGGGCATGACCACAGGCTGTTGCTGGGCACGAACTAAGCCAAGTGGGGCAAAAGGTGGAACTAGTTTCCAAAACCGGCTCTCTGCAAGCCTGCTTTCCCTCTTTCCTGCCCATATCCTGCAGGGTGTGATAATCACTTGCTCATTGATTCAACCTCTTCTGGTGCGGCGTGGAAGCTATTGTAATCAATTAAGGTCACAAGGATCCTATTTGTGTTCCATGTAACAGCCTTGGAGTGATTCCCTACCACCATGAAATAGTTAATTCACTGTCAAAATGGCCCCTCTAAAAACTGAGGTCAACTGACTCACTATGTTTCCTGATCTTGTCTTTCACATGAACTGTTGTATCACTCACACTGAGGTCCCTTTCTTAAACGATCACCGTATGTCGGCACCAGGGTCGTATTTGTGTACATGATAATACACGTTCACCAGGTTGTAACCTTCATGATTTGCAGAATTTCTATCATGTGTGCATTTTGTGTAACAATTGTAGTTTGTGGACCCGTAATAAATATGAAATAATCACCATCACCAGGGAGCCCTCCAGACCTATTGTACCCAATGCAATGAATGCCTTTCAATATCCTGGTTCACTGTTGCTGCCCTCCATAGTTTGCAAATGGACACTAACCTTCCGGATTTATACATTTCTCTCACTTATAGGGCTCCCGAAAGCTTACGTCTTCCATGGAATTCTTTAGGAACAACGTTCACTTTGTGATTCCTCTGAAAGCTGAAAACTCAAAGCACTGAGCAAACTGAAAAGTCAAAGCAAAATCCCCTCGTCCTCTTGATCATTAATCACCGGCTGGGTGTGTGTGTCAGAACTTGGTGCTGCTCTGATTTCTCTCCTATGCCCTTCGGGCAGAAACCTCTTCTTATTTGTGTCTTCTGGAGCACCCAGTACACTGCCGGAGCTCCATAAATAATTAATCTCGCCAATAATAACGGGAAGCAGAAGCTTCCAAGAGTCTTCCTTTCCCCCGTTCTGCGAAACTGGTGTTATGGTATTTTGACTATCAAAACAATGATTAAGCGGCTTTGGCACACTTTATGTTTGGGCTAAATGCGATTTTGCTAATGCACTATCTCATTCCTCCCTCCCCCAACACTCGTATTTTAATGATTTCTAATTAATATTGTAATATTTCTTGAATAATTCATGTTTTTAAACAAGAAAGGCTGGCATAAATTTATGTCAATCTGTTTGTGTATTGCAGCGCCGTGCACAACAAACAAACACAGTCTGCTTCCCTTGGAGACTAGGGGAAGAGGCAATAGAAAAGAGAAGCATCAGAGTATGGGGCTAGATTCACGTTCCTCCCCAAAAGAGGGAGGCTCCCAGGTTGCCCTCTGAGGTTTCCAGGCAGACACCTTTGTCTTCGCCGACACCTCCTTATCATTTCAGTTTTTTTTCCTCCTGACAGGCGCCTGAGGCCCTCAAGCTGTACTTCGTTACCCTGAACCCTCCTGTCCTCCCTCCCCAGCTGTTCCCTGAACTCCATGTCCTCTAACCGCCAGCCCCATCACAGATTTGTCTTTGTGCCTCTCTGGACATTGCTCAAGGATAGGTGCAAACTGTAATCTGACTAGTCAGGACGACGTGGATAAAAATCAGGGGTAGACTTATTCATTTAGTAGACAAGTATTTGATGAGCACCTGCTTCCTGCTCAGAACCCTACAAAGCCGGAGGGCACTAGAGCATTGGGTAACCTCAGCCAAGTAACGCGATTGTTCCTTTATAGGGGCTCCTGAGGGCGCCTGGGAGGCTCAGTTGGTTAAGTGTTGGACTTTGGCTCAGGTCATGATCTTGCGATTCCTGTGTTCAAGCCCCGCGTCAGGCTCTGTGCTGACAGCCACATCGGAGCCTGCAGCCTGCTTCGGATTCTGTGTCTCCCCCTCTCTCTCTGCCCCTCCTAATTCACGCCCCCTCACTCTCTCCCTCAAAAATAAATAAACACTGAAAAAATTTAGAGGAGCTCCTGAAGAATCCATTTCGGTCTCTCTAGAACACTAAGGGAGATTTCTTTTAAGACAGGCCTCAAAGCCCCTTTCTGGACAGCTGCTGATTCTACCGTCACACAGCTCAGGCTATAGTTGTGGTGTGGCGGAGAGCCGTCGGTGGGTTTTTTAATTTTACTTTTCATTGTGTTTTTCAGTAAAAACGAACCGAAGGACTGGAGGAAAGATTTCAGAACAAAAGCTTAGCTCCACCATGAACCTGCCATCCCTCCTCCAGACTCCACACGGAGGTGATCTCCTTTACTTTGTTCGAGACTAAGTTCGCAGTCTTTTGAATTACACATACAATTATTCAGACATCCAGAAGCAGGGACTTGTTTTCGTTCGCTATTTTCTTCTTCTCTCAGATTCAGGGAGCCTGCTGCTTTAGAGCAGCTTCCATGGGAGATCTGTTGTCAAGTGACTTTCATTTCCCTCCTTCTTCTTTGGAGCTGGAGAAAAGACTTTCATATCTATCATTTCTGCCTGCATTACAGCACTGCTAATGCTGTGCTGACCCCGCTGCTGGGGCCATTAATGTGTGTCACTGTTAATTAGCAGCCAATGGAATAGCCAAGCCAGCGACATGGTTCACTGAGATGGATGTGGTTGTTTTGATTGCATTGCTATTGCTAGGGTAACTATCATTTGTACTAATGATTTCCAAGTAGGTAGCAAAAGGGTAGGAGGGAAATGACTTAATTTGATTCTTTTCCCCCCACTATCTCTAAGAGCAATTTTAGTGGTGAAAACGCTCTGTGAGGCAACAGCTCCCGAATTCGTTGAGGTCTTTGGAAAGACAGATTGTTATTAACTGACCGTATCGGGATAGGGAGTGCCGGCGATTATGTATACGGGATAATCTTCCCCGAGTGGAGAGGACATACCTGCCCTCTGATGGACTGCAAATGGCCCCTGTAGACACAATCATCCGGCAGACAGAAGGGTCGCCCATTGCTGTTGCCCATTCTAATGACACCGAGAAGTGGAAAGTGAAGTTGAAAGTGAACACAAAGTAGTAGGGGGTATGTTGCTTGTAGGAAGAGGAAAAATGTAGCTTGTCTCTGCCCAAAGGGCATGGGAAGATGGGATGGAATTTAGGGAAGCTGATTATATCTACACGCGGGATGTTGAGCCTCTCAATAACTTTGAAAGTTTTCAGAATGCACATTTTCCTTCTTATGTGCTCCAGTGTCCCCTTGACACGTGGGCCTAATGTAGCTGCATCTCATAATACCGTCACCACATTTCCCAACCCCTAGGGCGAGGATTCAGAATGGACCTCTGCCGAGAACTAGACTGGAATCAGAAACTCATGTCTCTAAGCTCAGTTATATTTCAACATTAATGGGCAATTTTTGTGCATGTCCCTCTCAGTGCATTTCTTGCCCTCAGCCATTGTATTCAGGGACTCTCCCAAACTTCCCTCTATCTCCAAACTCTGTCCTGGCTACCTCCTCACTCGCTTCCAGCATTTAGCTTTCTGGGGAAAGCACTTGGATTCTACTCCACTATTCTTCTAAAAAAAATTTTTTTTTAACATTTATTTTCAAGAGACACAGAGAGACAGAGTGTGAGTGGGGGAGGGGCAGAGAGAGAGAGGGAGACACAGAATGAGAAGCAGGCTCCAGTCTCTGAGCTGTCAGTGCAGAGCCCGACGCGGGGCTCGAACCCGCCAACCATGAGATCATGACTTGAGCTGAAGTTGGAAGTTTAACGGACTGAGCCACCCAGGCACCCCATCTACTCCACTATTTAGAAACATCTCCTCTTGTACCCATCTTCCACCTGTTCAGGGCTATTACTGCCTCCGGGGTCCGGGAGTCCTCTTGCAGTTCCTTGGGGCAGTTCTCCTTCTGCCATTTCTCCCTCTCTTGGATCTTCAAACTCGCCAGCTCCATTGATATCTCTTGAGTTTCTCTCATAAAGGAAATTAATTTACTTCCCATTTTCCTTGTACAAAACCCCATATTTCCCCTTTCCTTCATAGGAACGTTTCTTGAAACAACAACCTACAATGGAAATCCCTGCTTCTTACTTTACGTTTGTTTCTCAGACAATGAAGGCTAGACGTCAGCCTCTGTCCCTGTCACTCTGCTAAACTGCCCAGCAAAGACCGCAGACAACATCCTTGTAGCCAAATACAGTCAGCCAGGTTCAGTTCTCATCTGACTTGGCTTCCCTATAGAATTGATCACCATTGGCCACTCTCTGTCCCATGATGTTCTTTCCTCATTTGGTTTGGTTTCCATGAAAGTTTTCTTGCTAGGATGGTTCTCTTAAACTTCTGGTGGCCCCTTCTCAGCCTCATCGTGGGACGTTCATTCTATACCTATCACTTCAATGTTGGGAGTCCTTGAGGGTTCTTTCTTCTGTTCTCTTATCTTTTTCATAATTATGGTCTTCTGGAGAAACCTTCTTCAAGGATTTAGTTACTACATATAAATTGGCATTGTCCACTGGTCTCCCCCATCCCCCTTTAAAAATCTTTGACTTTCTTCTTAGCATTTTATCTAAAAGCATGAGACTTTTTCATCAGGACCCCAAATCTTGTCCTCTAACTCATTATGTTCAAAACCAGAATAATCGTCATTTTCTCTGAGCCTAAAATGTGATCTCCTTTCTATATTCTCTGTCCAGAGACTGACAACCATCTACCCAACTGTTCACACTGGAAATCTGGCCCTATCTTATCTTTTACTCTCACTCATCATCCACTGTGAGTCCTCTTGACTCTGTATCTCATTGTCACCTTCACTGTCACAGCCCTGATTTGCATCCTCCTAACTTGCATATCATTTTTCCCTGCTCAGAAATCTTATATCTTCTTCTCCCCAATTTCTTATAAGGTAAACAGGTATTTGCTTCTTTCTGCTTTTCCAACCTCATTGCCCAACACTCCCCTCCCAAGTTAGATGCTCCACCAAGCTGCTTACAGTCCCTGGATGAAGCCATCTCCTTTCCTTCCTCCATGCCTTCATACATGCTGGATCCTTTGCCTACATGTCCTTTTCTTGGCCGGCTCCTGTCTTCCATGTCCCCGATAAAACTCTACCTTGCCTGTCAAGTTTCCATGACTCCACAGAGAAGATTCAAGGCTCTTTCTATATATTGCTCTTCTGAAACTCTGAGGTTGTTGTTGTTTTGTTTTATGCATCTTTCCAGCCATTGGGCTCTAAGCATCTTGAAGGAATGAATTTTTCTTTTTACATTTGTAATACCCGTTCGTTGCCTAGCACGGTATAAATGTTAAATAAATGTTTATTAAAGTTACATAACAACTCCATTTTTCGCTTGAGGTCATTCTGTGTTTTCATCAGCTCTGAATTCCCATTTTATTAACATAAGAGCAAAATCACCTATAGTTCCCAGCTACAGAAAACTGGGTTGTGCTTGTGTCCTTGTAACTCAAAAGGTATGTTACCTGGGATAAAGCATTTGATCTTTCTGGTCCTCAGATAGGAGATAGCATGATACCAAGGCTTTTCAGTTGTTTCCTGAGGAGACTGGGGATCCTTGAAGGCAAGAGGGGGATGAGGAGGAGGGCCTCTGTGCGCTCCTTACTTCTTTGTTTCAAAGAGAAGCTCTACCTTCACCCATTTTATATATTGTGATCACATGTAGAATTGTCTTTAAACCTGAGATTCCACTGCTAAAATATAATTTGGAAACCACTTCACGGGGTTATCTCTAATTCTCTCCTAGCGGGGGAAAAAAAATGTCTGTGGTTCTGTGAGCTGCATAGTAATATTGGCCTGACAAAGCACATCTCCCAGAAGCACAATGGAAATGCATTACATAATCTTTGTATAAACATTCAATTTTATACTTTCTACACAAAAGACAGAGGGAAAAGGGTCAGGGTATAAGGATGGAGAGGGAGGCAAAGAAGAGGAAAGGGGAGTCGGGAGGTCAGTGGAAGGGAGGGCAACGGGAATGAAAAGGTGAATTCAGTGCCGGCAGAGGCAGACCGATTCCATTGCTTTTCCACTCCAGGAGCATATGCTGTGAAGAAAGCGTGCACTTCAGAGTACAGATGAGCCAGGAAGGGAGAACCTGCTGTTCCCGGAAGTCTTCCCGAGTGGGAGCATCTCACGGGGCTGAGTGTAAGGCAGGTATTCAAAGATGCATATTGTTCATGCAACACAGACCTAACATGCGAGCTAACAACTCCATTCGGTGTTTAACGAAAGAAACAGTGGTTCCATTCTGGAGCTGGAGGACAAACTATTGGACTTTGAAAGACACTGCTGGTCTCTAACATGATGTCACGTGAACCGTTTTGTGTGCAGTTTAAAGGTTGTTCAATTTTCTGCATAAAATTGAACATAACACACAACTCCATTATAAACCCTATCTGAACATCTGGGGTTTTGTGGTTTCCCTGTTATCATGAATCATCATGTATCTTTTCTCTGCAGAAGCTGCTTTACATGTAAACTATAACCGTGTTTATTCACTTGGTGTAATAGTGATTAGGATAAACAATGTAGAATGTGCTGGAATCTGCACAGGAGGTGCATAAATGCTGGGACCAAGCAAAAGCTGCAGACAGAGCTCATCGTGTCAGCTCTAATTTACATCATCACATTTAAATGCAAGAAGGAATGTTGACTCTAAAGAAAATCAAATACATTAAAACAGAGCTCTTTGCATTTTTAGGACCATAGACCAAATAATCCTGAAATCTATATCTTGTTGAAATGTCCTTGATAGAAAAGATAGAGATTCTGCCTAATCTAGGAATTGAGAAAAAGAGAAATAAATCCAGATACTAAAGGACAGAAAAGAAAATGCTATATAATGATTTTATGATACAGAAATATTTTTACTCCAGAAGTACATTTTAAAATCCCATTGAAAATGCCATGTAAAATTGAATTGCCCTCAGACTTTGAAAAATAATGTGGAGGATGGCTAGAATTTCAAGGTGGGAAATAGCTTGCTTTGTAGCAACCCAATTTCATAGCTAAACTGTATATGAGACACCTTTCTGAGGTTTCTACTATCTTTAAGAGACTTACATGTTGTTATCAGTTCCATTTAAAGTACTTACTTATTAACACAGCTCGTGGAAAATCCAGAACGGTTGAACAACAGCAGATTTGAATTTTATTATTTTGCTTTGTAAAAAAAAAACGCCAGCTGAGAAAGAGATCAAGTATAAACTTTCATTAGAGCAGTTTATGTTTATTCTAAAGTCTCTAGAATGTTAACATGCTCCAAGCTCTATGTTAAGTCAAGGGAAGACCTTTCAGAAGCAACGAACCAATGTATTTTCTACAATGCATAAATCCAATTTTTTCTTGAAAACATTAAAGCACATTGGAAAACCATTCCCCTTATTTCTTTAACTGGAAAAAGCCGCATTTGAGAAACTCACTTTACTCAGACAGAACTAATGTGACATAAAGATCTGATTTGGGGAGGACAGAAGAACTCATATCGTGAGGTGGACTCCACATTGCCATTGGCGTTCCCAAGTCCATTACATCTGGTTTCTTGTAATGAAAAAGGCGAGTAACTTTCTCATGTGCAGATCAACCCTATCCTAAGGTGTGTGTATTCCTTCTGGGAGCTGAGGGTCAGGATATATCCTTTCTCTTTCCTGCCTCTGAGGCATTGCACATGTCTTCCATGTCTTGCATCTTCAAATCTCATCTTTGGTGTTTTCAGTGTCCTAATAATTACCCAGACTGTTGGAAGCCTTTCCAAACAATGTTCCAAGTTATGTTACCTCTCCTGTCCAGCCCTTTGCACCACCCTGATTTCTCAGCATGCAGGTTTCTTTTCTTTTCTTTTTAATTTTTTTAATGTTTACTTTTGAGAGAGAGAGAGCGCACAAGCAGGGGAGGGGCAGAGAGAGAGGGAGACACAGAATCCAAAGCAGGCTCCAGGCTCTGAACTATCAGCACAGAGCCCGACGTGGGGCTCAAACCCACAAACTGTGAGATCATGACCTGAACCGAAGTTGGACACTTAACTGACTGAGCCACCCAGGTGCCGCAGCATGTAGGTTTCTTTTAAAAATAATCTCTGTTGGATTTTTTTCTCAAAGGGTAAACATGAATTGTTTGGTCCCTTATTTATCATTAGAAATACATGTGCTAGAAATCCCATTATGTGACAGGTTTTTCCAGGATGTCTCTTCACTTTCCATTAGCAAGGCAGAATGTGTAATGGATAGAGCATTAGATTTGCGAACCAACCATCCAGGTTCAACTTTTTAATCATTACTCAGATCGTAAATCTCTACCTTTAAAGAGATTACTCCACAATTTAGAACTGGTCCGTTTTGTGCTTTCTCAAAGTACTTGGTCTTTTCCTTCAAAGAACTATATTTGTGACTTTACATTTACTTACATGAGTATTTGAGCAACGTCTGTCTTTCCTACTAGACTCTCAGCACCATGATTGATTTGTCTGCCGTTCTAACCTCACAGACTCTGGCGCATAGTAAGTGTAAAATAAAATAAAATGAAAATGAAAAAAGTAAAGTGAAATGTATAAGCATTTCTATTACCTTTCACGCTTTCCTATAACTTACAAGGCAGCGTGCAGTAAAGACTATCTGGTAAAATGTTTTCAAGCAAATATCGGTGACTATTGGGTGTTTTAGATATTTTTCAGGGTTGAAGATTACCACAGAGGAACCCATTTATAGATTTCTACTTGAAATTATCAGGCAGTTCACAATATATGGAACCCCTCAGGGAGGTGGTCGGTTCAAAGGAGCAGGGTATAGCGGTAAGAGAGAGTCATTCAGAATAGGAGGCATGAAGGGCAGGCTGTGACGTGCAGCCCATTCCCCTTGCTGAAGAAAGATAGCAACCTCAGATCATGTATGCAATGCTGCTTTTAACTGTGGGTGTTAAGCTTTGAAAGGGATGTTGACATTTGGGGCGCCTGGGGGGTTCAGTCAGTTAAGGGCCGACTACAGCTCAGGTCATGATCTCGCGGTTTGGGAGTTCGAGCCTTGTGTCAGGCTCTGTGCTGACAGCTTGAAACCTGGAACCTGTTTCAGACTGTGTCTCCCTCTGTCTCTGCTCCTCCCCTGCTTGCGCGCTCTCTCTCTCTCTCTCTCTCAAATATAAACATTAGGGGCGCCTGGGTGGCTCAGTCGGTTGAGCATCTGACTTCGGCTCAGGTCATGATCTCACAGTTTGTGCGTTCGAGCCCCACGTGGGGCTCTGTGCTGACAGCTCAGAGCTTGGAGCCTGCTTCGGATTCTGTGTCTCCCTCTCTCTTTGCCTCTTCCCCACTTGCGCTCTCTCTCCCCAAAATAAATAAACATTAAAAGAATTTATATTTAAAAGGGATGTTAACAAACCAGAATAGGATATGGCAATAAAAGTTGGTAGTGTCACTGAGGAAACTTTGAAAAGATAGGTTGTAAAAGAATTCAGGGTGGGGAACAGGTATAATTGTCTCCAACTATTATGATGTAAAAAAAAAAAAAAAAAAAAAAAAAAAAGGTTAGTCTTTTCTATAGTCGCCAAAGCAGAATAAGGAATAATCAATGTCAAACTAAGTAGCTGGCACTGTCTGAGGGTGGAAAAGAAGCCTTATGGGGGCGCCTGGGCGGCGCAGTCGGTTAAGCGTCCGACTTCAGCCAGGTCACGATCTCGCGCTCCGCGAGTTCTAGCCCCGCGTCAGGCTCTGGGCTGATGGCTCGGAGCCTGGAGCCTGCTTCCGATTCTGTGTTTCCCTCTCTCTCTGCCCCTCCCCCGTTCATGCTCTGTCTCTCTCTGTCCCAAAAAAAATAAATAAACATTGAAAAAAAAAAAAAAAAAAGAAGCCTTATGACACAGCAAACTTGTTTCACTGGTGTTTACTCAGAGTCTGGGGAATATCTGCCACTGCATTGGGAGGGGTTTTGGCCTGGATGAGAGGCTGGATTCTAGGGCCCTGTGGCACTCAGGCAGAAGGCTGTCCTTGGCTTTAGACCCCTTGGATGGCAGTCACCGAGCCTGCCCTCACTCAGCTCATACTCATCTGTAAAATGGAAAAAGCACCACCTATGTTGCAAGGCTCTGTGGATGGAGTATGGTAATTTATAGAAATTTAAAAGTACCGTCTGACTTTTAGAACTGTACTGTGCTAAATAAATATCAGACATTATTAAATGAAGATAAATTTGCATTTTTTCCTTGATTTCGCATCTTGACTGTTATACATACAAGCCAGGGCTGTCATTTTTTTTCTCCTTCCGTATGTCTTTGAATCATTTCCTTCCATCCCATGCCTAACCCACCATATGCACCCTGACATTTGGGAGGACTGCTTTTTTTAAAATATTGCATTCTGTGCTCCAAATGCGCAAAATACCAACCTGCGTCAAAAACAGTGTCGTGTGTTTTCCAAATTCTGTTTCATAGGTGCCTTTCTGATCATAGAGGAAGACGTACACTTAGGTTGTGGTTATTTGATTATGTTTTGGTCAATGGAATATGGACAGAAATGCATGCCATTTCTGGGCCTCTTCATAAACCTTTCTCAGTTATCCATGATGTGTGTGTCCCTTTTTCAGAAATCTTGGGGGCCAAGATGTTTAAGAGGTCAGCCAAACAATATGGAAATAGACTAGATCTCTGAGTCCCCAACTGGAGGGCCATCACCCGAGAAAGCCACCTGACACATATCAGGCTGTGACTTGAATGAAAATTGAGCCTTTGTTGTATTAAACCCTTGAGATGGCACTTTTATTGATTGATTTATTTGTTAACCACCGCTGAACCTACAGTATTTTGACTAACACAAAAATTAGTACCACCAAAGAGCAGTAGTTAAAACAAAAACCTAGAACAGGAGGCACTGGTTTAGTGTTGGAAGGTAGGTGGTGGCTCTGACATGAGAGTTTATCATTCTTCTTACAATCCCAGGTCACCTTATTATCTTTAGTTCCTTGGCTATTATTGAGGTTCAAGGGGGATTAAAAATGATGATAAATAGCACTTATCGGACCTCTAGCATGTGCCAGCACTGGAGAGTCTGTGCATTGCCGCAACTAATCTTTGCATCGGAAACTCCATTATTTTCCCTTCTGACAGATAAAGAGATTGAGAATTGGACAAGCCTGGCTTCCGTGCTATCAAATCTACAATGGGATGCCTGGAAAAGTTGAGTTCTCCTTCTACTGAGTTGTCTGGGGATAAGCAAGGAGAACATCTTTAGAGAAAGTATTTATTAACCTAATTTACTAACCTAGATTACAACTTAACCTAGTAAGCTAGAAAGGAGCAGAACTCACTGGGAAGAGTTAATATCTTAGAATAACCATAGTGCATTACTTGGGCATGCTTCCAATTGGACAAAAATAAATCTTTCTTTCTCTCTTTTTCTCCTTCTCTCTCTCTTCCTCCTTCTCTCTCTTTCTCTCTCACTGTCTCTCTCTTTCTCTCTCTCTCTCTCTCTCTCTCTCTCTCTCTCTCTCTCTCTCTCACACACACACACACACACACACATATGCACAACAAATTGAGACATAATAGAAATCTCTAAATCATGCACCAGAATACAAGCAATTAAAAAAGTATGGGCTCTGAAATACCACCCATACGATGTAGGGAGGACGGACTAAGTTACAATTGTGGTTTTGGGGCTAGAACTATCCTATTCAATGTAGTAACCACTGCTAAATGTGTCCATTGAGCATTGGAAATGTCTAGTCCTGAGATGTGCTGTACGTGTTAAATACACACCAAATTTTGAAGGCTTAGTACAAAAATGTAAACTACCTCATTAATATTGATTAAATGTTGATTGGTATTTTGTATATAGTGGGTTAAATAAAATGTATTATTGTTATTTTTTAACAGTTTATTTATTATCCTGAGAGAGAAAGCATGAGGAAGGGAGGGGCAGAGAGAGAGAGAGGGAGAGAGAGAATCTTAAGCAGGCTCCCACACTGTCAGTGCAGAGCCGACCTGGGGCTTGATCTCACAACTGTGAGATCATGACCTGTGCTGAAACCAAGAGTTTGGATGCTTACGATCGCAGAGCCACCCAGGCATCCTAAAATATATATTTTTACCTGCTTATTTTGATCTCTTTAACGTGGCTGGTAGAAAACTTAAAATTACGTCTGCGGCTCATTTTGTGGCTCAGATTACATTTCTGTTGGACAGTGCTGGGCTTGAGTGTCAGGAACTAAGCAAGTCAGAGTAAGCTGCGGAGAGTGTTGCTGTTCCAGAAGCAGTTCAGATTCTAGTGAAGGGATGCTGTGGGTCATTTTGGAGAGTTTTTTCTGAACTCTTCGTTTAGTCTCTTGGTATATTTTCCTTAAGCATCCTTCTTGGTCTCCAGCCATATAGACAATCTCAGATCTTCTTGTAAATGATGCGCTTGCTTAATATTGAGAAATCAATTAACTCTCAAAGTAGCTAGAAGCAGACCAATGCTTCTTAGATTTAAAGTGTAGAGGAATCACTGTGGTGGAAGGAGGTCTTCTTAAGAGGCTCTGTTACTAGGTCTGGGAAGGGGCTTGAAGTAATGCCAAGGTTGCAGGTCTGGGGACCACACATGAAGAAGCAAGAGGCTAGGACACATTAGACCCACCAGACATCAAAATATGGGAACAAAGAGTAAAGGTGGGGAGATGTTCATAAGCCATCAGAGTGAACTCTCTATCCTCAATTAACTTACTCTTCTTTTTCCTCTCAGATTGAGCTGTATCTATAGAAGGGAAAATGAACAGACCACAGCACAACTAATCTGCTCAATTCTGTTGCAAAGATTGATGGAGACCATTGTGTGATCAATTTGGTCATGACACTGGGTATCAGTCATGAGCATGACTGAAATGAATGGAATCACTTTACTCCAATCTGGTCTGCTTTCATTGTGTAAACTTAGCTGGTCCTGAGGGCTTGGGGTCAGGGAAATCAGCACTACACCTAAGTCTACTAACCTTCCTGAGATCATTTATTAGCAAAAAATCAGCATATTCATGCATATTAGTTATTATAAGGAACAATTTGCCTGCCTTACTCATGTTCTCAGAGGATGTGCTTAGCTTCTGTTGAAGTTAGGAAGTGCCACAACTTAATATTTGGAAAATGAAATTTTGTTATAAGATAATGAGATCCAATCTCAATTCATAAAATCAGCTTGAAAATAATTATTTAAATTTTTTAAATGTGTTTTTATTTATTTTTCAAGACAGAGAGAGACAGAGCATGAGTGGGGATGGGGCAGAGAGAGAGGGAGACACAGAATCTGAAGCAGGCTCCAGGCTCTGAGCTGTCAGCACAGAGCCCGATGCGGGGCTCGAACTCACGAACTGTGAGATCATGACCTGAGCCGAAGTCAGACGCTCAACCGACTGAGCCCCCCAGGTGCCCCAGCTTAAAAATAGTTATTAAAGGAGAATTAAGGAAAATATTTGAAGTAGTTATATAATATTTGGCATGAGTTTATAAGCTCTCAAAATGGCTACTTAGAAGAAAAAAGCTCTATATGATTTTGTAATTTTTAAAAATTTGAACATAAACTCATAAGTCTCAACTTATAACTCTTTAGAACATCATTGCAGTGTGGATATGGAAGCATTTTAAATCATGTCATATCTCTAATATAAATTTTGCATGACACTTTGGGGTGTTTGAGGTGCTCTGGTTGGAAACTTTAAATTCCTGTGACCTCGAGTCTCATTCTCCGTCGCTCATAACATCAAATTACTTTACTGTTGACTCTTTTCCTTGTCCTTCCTGCAGTAGCCTCCTTATTTGAATTCAGATCTGGTTCAAAACATTGGCTGCTACTTTGACCTACACTGACATTTCAAAGGCTGAAGAATAATTAGTGAAATAAAAACCTCATAATTACTTTCTAACACACACCCACACAAAGCCTTTTGTTGAGCTGGCAGAATGGATTGGGATTTTTGTTGTGTTGTGTTTTGTTCTAAATGATTGAGCATGGGACTAAAGTGAAGTGACAGACATTTCTTGAATGCACAAAATGATCTGGAAGCTAAGATAGTCAATGTTTCACCTAACAGTATTGAAATCTTACTTGAGAATCAACTTTATTTAATATCTGATTTTAAACCTTAAGCACTAACAAAAAAAAAAAAGTCTTTCCTTGGAAAGACTTCTTTTCAGAACTTTAAAACAGCATATGATATCGTATTAATAACAAAGTCGAGTTAAGTTTTTTGTTGGCTTTTGGCTAGGTTGAGAAGACTAAACCGTGAATTGTTCTGATTCGGATATTAAGAGGGTTTGAACTACTAGTTCAACTATCCCAGTAAAATGTTTCCTACAGCATAGACAGGATGAATAGGTTTGTATTGCACCGACTCCTTCTAATCTGATTAGTTGGCTGGGCTTGTGTATGAAGGTCTATCCATATTTGTTGCAACCATGTGAGATCTTGCTTCCTCAGTCAAAAGAAGAGAAGATCATCAGATAGGAACTGCCTATTGTCAGTTGGGTCCAATGCGCGAGACTCATCACTGGGTCTTTATGGTCTACATGTTGTTTCTATAGAAAAAATATAATTTTGAATGCTGGAGACAATTATCTTACCAAAGAACCTTCCAGAGTCCTACTCATCTTTAAGTCAGGCAGTCTGTCACGTGATTTTCCACAGGACATGTTGTGTTTCTTTTGTCTGATTATTAGTTTTTTTATTTTTTTAAGTGTTTACTTGTTTTTGAGAGAGAGAAACACACGGTGTGAGTGGGGGAGGGGCAGAGAGAGAGAGGGAGACACAGAATCCGAGGCAGGCCCCAGGCTCCGAGCTGTCAGCGCAGAGCCCGTCACAGGGCTCGAACTCATGAACAGTGAGATCATGACCTGAGCCAATGTCAGCTGCTTAACTGACTGAGCCACCCAGATGCCCCTCTTTTGTCTAATTATTTTTTGCTGCTGTTGTTTGTGCTCTTTGCAGAGAGATTTTATAATAGCTAATGTAAGCAATACATTGAACAGATATGCTCTTTTGTAAACAAAAAAATAAAAAGTGGTTATCTCTCCAACTTTCAATCTTAGGGCCCTTTACACCTGTTACAATGACTGAGGACCCTGAGATGCTTTTTGTATGTGTGATATGTGATTTTAGAATTAAAATCTAATTTGAAACAATAACACACATTATATGATAACCAAATATGTTTTTATTCAAAAATGCATTTTTCAAACCAAAATAGTCAGAAGAGTGTCATTGTTTTACATGTTTACACATTTCTGTAACATTTAACTTGATAGAAGGCAGCTGGCAGATATCACAGCCTCTGGAAAATTCTACATGTAGAAGATAGTAAGATAATAAGACTGAAAAATAAAATTATGTCATATTACTATGAAAACAGTTTTGACTTAGTGGGCTTTCTGAATGTCTTGAGGCCCCCCCCCCCCACATGTCCTTGGACCACACTTTGAGAACTCCTTGTCTGAAGATGCAACCGAGGGTAAGACTGAAAAACTCTATTATAACCTCAAATAGATTCAAAGTGGTGCCTCAAGGGGCACCTGGGTGGCTCAGTGGGTTAAGTGTCCAACTTCAGCTCAGGTCATGATCTCACAGTTTGTGAGTTCAAGCCCCGCATTTGGTTCGGTGCTGACAGCTCAGACCCTGAAGCCTGTTTTGGATTCTGTGTCTCCCTCTTTCTCTGTCCCTCCTCTCTCTCTCTCTCTTAAAAATAAATAAAACGTTAAATGAATAAATGAATAAATAAATAAATAAAGCATTCGAATACACTGAGGACTTAGTAAAAAAAAAAAAATGAAGTGGTACCTCAAACAGAAATGGGTTCCTTTAAGAATCTCACAGGTGTATTTCATGGATCCTGTTATTAAACTAGAGGGCTCCTATAAGTATCAAGGGTGTTGGGCTACAGGAGGTTTCCAAGAACCTCAAGGTAGAGACGAACTTAGTGTGTGGGTGTGGATTTTGTCTAAGGGAAGGAAGCCAATAGCTTCATAGGATGCCCATAGGTTTGAACGGATCTACACTGGTCATCTCATATGTCCCCCACCATTGATGGTGTGTGTGTGTATGTGTGTGTGTGTGCACACATCCAGGTGGATGTCTTCTCTAGTTCACAGGTCTTAAGATTGAGAAGAACTCTTTGCTATACTAGATTACGGATTTTGTTGCCCTTTCAGTTGGATGCATATATTTTGCACGTGGGAGTGACCTCAGTCATTGAAGACCTGGGCAGACAGTGGTTGTCAGACCCTAAATTTGTTTCCAATCCTCCTTGCCTCTTGGTCTTCATGCCTGAGTGTAATCTCCTCTCACGTTCACTTAGGATCGGTCCTGTGTGACAAATAGAATACGGCGAAAGAGACAGTACTTCTTCTGAGGCTAGGCTACAAGAGGAAATGAAGCTTTGGCTTTGGTCTCTTGATTTCTCATTCTCAGCCACTCTGTGAACAGGCCTCTGCGCAGAGGAACTGAGGTTCTGGGCAACAGCCAGCGGCAACCTGCCAGCCCTGAGAGGAGAGTAGTTGTGGGAGGTGGGTCATCTGGCTCCAGCTCACATCTGATTGAACCTCACACGATACCCAGAGCCAGAATCCCCCAGCTGAGCTGTTCCCAAATTTCTGAGAGATAATATTGTTCTTTAAAAAAAATTTTTAAAAGATGTTTTGTTTATTCTTGAAAGAGAGAGAGGGAGGGAGGGAGAGTGGGTGAGCAGGGGAGGGGCGAAGCAAGAGAAGGACACAGAATCCAAAGCAGGCTCCAGGCTCTGAGCTGTCAGCACAGAGCCTGATGCGGGGCTTGAACTCACGAGCTGTGAGATCATGACCTGAGTCAAAGTCAGACGCTCAATGGGCCCTAAATATTGTTCTTTTAAGACATTAAGTTTTGGTATGATTTTTAAAAGTAGCAATCGGTAATTTCCACATAGGTTAGACAGGAAGTCTTTTTGTGTAATGTGGGGCATGAAGTAGGAAAATTGATGGCAATGGTTGTGATTCAGACAGAGTGGCACAGAACTCGAAGGGAGAACCTTGTTTTTTTCCTCAACAAAAAAATCAAGGCTGTAGTTCCAGTTCTACAACTATTACAGGGTATGAATCTTGTGAAGACTTTTGAACTTTCTGGGACTTAATATATTAGTCTTGAAAATAAAGGACATTGGTCACACAATTTCAAAGGATCCTTCCCAGTTGGAAAATACTAGATTTTGCAAATCGACTTCAACACATCCAAAAACATCTTGGAATATGTCTGGCAGTTTTTTTTCAGTGGGGATTTGGTAAATTTTCACTCACTTGAATGAACTACTCTATCTTCATCTGGCATCAGTTGAAACATTCCACCTAGGTCCAATGTAAGTATAGACTTGTTTGCCAAGTTAAGAACTTAAAAATACAGCATATCTCTAAATTTATTCTTAATTAAAAAATGTAGCTTGACATTTCAGTTTCACATCAGTAATAACCTTAGATTTTAGTTGTTACTGTTTGAAAATATTGCAAACCAATTAAATGTTGTAGAGGAACAAATAAAGGTATCAGTGATAAATGGAATAAGAATTTTTGGTTGGAAGGATGTATGATTAATTTTAGCATCATATTCATATTTATAATCTGAACCGGCGGATTTATTTCAAATTATCCATAGTGTTTATTATGTGTGTGGTGTTTCAGTCAATGATTGGTAAATTCTGAAAGCAATTTCAGCATTTAAAAAAATTTTTGTCTTTATATAACAAGGAAAGGTAATGAAAAGGAACTACTGTCCTTTTGTATCAGGATCTCTTTAATTCAACAAGAAATATTCACCAAAGTGCATGCTATCTTGAGATAAGGTCACTTTGACCATCTATTCCATTAAAAATATGTTTATTTTACTTACAGGTGCCATCCCTTAGGACAGGCAATTGACGTTTCAGCTAGTGGCCTTTGTCAAGGAAATAAAACTTACTTTTAATGGAATGGAAGTTTCTAAATGACCCAATCTCAAGAATCGTGCACTTTGGTGAATATTTATTTAGTATAAACTAGTCAGCTGAAAATGCAATTTGTGCTGCAGAAGGTGATCTGGTTATTTATGAATAGCATTATATCAGTTGTATTCATCTCATTAGAAAAAAAAAATCTTTGGGGGACTTAGAAAACCATGCAAGCATTCCATAATTTAAAAAAACATTTTTTTCTCATTTAGCTCATTTTCTTCTTAATCATCTTTTTATGCTTTTATCTTTTCCTTGCCCCCATTTATTCAGTCTTGCCTCTTGTTTTGTCCCTGTTTTTCCATTTTTATTAAATTGAAGTCATTCTTTGTTCCTCCAGAAAAATTCATGCTTGCTTTTCCCTTATATTTCCCTTATATTTCCTCCTCCTTTTTCCTTGTCTCCTCTCCAGTGTCTCTTTGCCATTTGTGTCTCCATGTGTGACAAACCTCTCACCTAGCTACTCCAGAAGGGCAAATGAGCCGCACTTTTTCAAGAGGAAACTGTCTGTCAATCCAAAGAAATACAGAGGTGATATCTCAGCCAAAGAATAAGGAAAAAAAGTCAATTATTTTTGTACAATGCTCAGATCACTAAGTAATACTTTCATCTTAATAGTTCCCGTCCCATTCGATTTTGATGACATTGTGACAATACGATGTCCAGAGTTAGATTTTTTCCATGCTGCTTAAAATCAAACTAGTAGCTGGGGACCCTCTTTTTTCTTGATTGACATCAATTGGTAGTAATCCTTCCGTGTTTGGACTCGCTAATGAATTCATGGCCAGTGCTATAAAAACCCTAAAATGGACTTTCTCTAGTCAGACCATAGTAACATAAGGCTGTGGTAACAAAAAATTCCAAATGTCAGGGACCTAACATAATTAGAAACTATTTCTTCATTCACACAAAAAGTATTTCTTCCTCACTCTGAGTTGGCTGGGGATTTTGGACATTACGGTTGCACAGGGACTCAGGCTAGTGGAAGCTCCTTCTCAACATGTATCTTCATTTATTTCTGTGGTGAGGTAGTACATAGTGCACTCTCTTAGATCTTGTGTCCAGGGTGACACATGATTACTTCTACTCACATTTTATTGGTCAAAGAGAGTTGCATGCCCTTACCTAGCTTCAAATGGGTTGGGAAGTACAGTCCCAGCATAAGTTTCAAAGAAACTGAGAGCAAGTGCACTTATGAATGGCCCCTCTCACTATACCGCACTCAAATTCATGGAGTCACTAGAATTGGAGATTATGGGTTCAAATTCACCACGTAATTAGGATACCAGTTCTCCTACTTGGCTGCATTTTGGGTTATGGATACTGGAACATATAGCAATATTTAGCAGTGGCAGGAAGAGAACACCCAGGAATGGTTCCAAGTGAGACACGGACAGTCTATCAAGTCTCCACATCTGGGGCCCATCTTTACTTACACAAATCATATGCCTTTTATTCTGTAATCTTTATGCTTTCCATTACGTTAAGTGATTCCTCTTAAGTGCCAGACCCTTGGGTTATTTAGTTTTTGGAAATCCCATGACAAGAAGATTAAATTCATATGGTCTGAGAGGAGTAAATAGGTAAGACAGAAACCCAATGGCTTAGCAGCTTTATAGCCAGCAAACACAAAGGTGCTTCACATTTCCTGTTAAAATTATATTTAATACTTTACATTTTAAACTGTCATAGAAAATGGACTTTTTTTGTATTCTTTGGGCTGAATAGTGCTGATAGCCAGTGAGCATATTTATTTTTGTATATTTATTTTTTTATTTAAATTTTTTTTTAAAGTTTATTTGAGAGAGAGCGAGCATGAATTGGGTAGGGGCGGAGAGAGAGGGGAGAGAAAGAATCCCAAGCAGGCTCTGCACTGACAGTACAGAGCCTGCTGCGGGGCTCGAACCCACAAACCGTGAGATCAAGAACCTGAGCCAAAAACAAGAGTCGGATGCTTAACCAACTGAGCCATCCAGGAGCCCCTATTTTTGTATATTGACATTGTAGCAGTCCAATCATGAGACACAAAGTTTTATGTCTCAGGTTTTCACCATGGAAATTACATCATTTGCAAATAGTAATAATTTTGAAAACCTTTCTGTTATGCATACTTATTATTTGTGTTTCAGCTTATTACATTGGCTAGAATTTCCACAACTATGTTCATTGAGGATCGACTACTAAATGTATTTACCTTGTTCATGATTTTAATGAAAATGCTGCTACCATTTCTCCAAAATAAGTGTTGTAGCATTTTTTTTTCTATTTTCCTTCATTTCCCCAAAATGAATGTTGTAGCTTTTATTCTGCCAACGTCTTTCCTAATTAGATATAATATAATCATAACATTAAGAGAAAACACAACTTCACTGTGGAGAAATAGGTTCTACTTATATACATGGGTTAGAAAAAAGCTTAGGGTGGAAAGCCATCACCACAGGGTGAACGTGCCCCAGGCTAGCTAGTGAGATATTATAATGGGATCACGAGTGACTTCTTATATCACCTGCCGGAAACGACTTTCCACCAATATACTACTATACTTTGATCACAAACTCCACTTGCCCCCCAGAACCTTTGCTTCTTACACACACAAGTTGATGATTACTGTCTGATTGGCTTCTCCACGTTCACATGTGTAACTTGTTTTCTTCACGTTCACCACGTAGGAATATCTTGTGAGCTCAATAAATACAGAGACAAAACTCCTATTCGGGGCTTTTGTCTTTTCCCAGATGTTAGTCTGTCTTCCTGGACAAGAGAGAACTCCAGGCTCATAGAAGGTGACATTTTACCTTTAGAATTACTCCAAATGATGCTTGGAACTCAGAGAATGGAGATGTCTTCCAAAAATACGTACATCTCATAGTGGAAAACGTTTTCTCAATTTGAGTTTGGAATCTGTAAAGAAAGTAAGTCCCAATTTTACTTTGCTTCTGGTTCTTGTAGAATTAGTAAGTATGCCAATTCTGAGTTGTGTACTTCATTACAAACCTGATCCAGGGCAGGGTTTAGACTGTTGGTCAACAATTACTCAGTAAGGTCTATGTGCCCGCAGGATGCTAGGTGCTGGGTAGGAACTGAGAGGCCAGTGAAAGAAAGTTGCTCCTCCCTATAAATCATGAAAATACAAAATTATAGGACCAGATAACTTCTGAGAAAGAACAGGGGCTGGTGCCAGAATTTGTAAAAGAGCTCCAGAATAATTAGGGAGAAAGACTGCTTCCAAAGGACACCACCAGGCTGGGAATATGTAGAAAGGCTGATCATATAAAAATAGATTTTAAGCTAACTGTCTCTTTCAAACGAAGAGAACCATAGGGTCCTCTGAATTGAAAGGGCAGTGGTTCTTCAGCTTTATTGCTGAGGTGCTTATAAAAGTTCGGATGTCCAGACCTCCTCACAAATCAGTTAATTTAGAATCTGTTAGTGGGAGGGGCACCTGGGTGGCTCAGTCGGTTAAGCGTCCGACTTTGGCTCAAGTCATGATCTCATGAGCCCTGTGTGGGGCTCTGTGCACAGAGCCTGCTTCGGGTTCTGCCTCTCCCTGCTCGCACTCTCTCTCTCCCCAAAATATATAAACATCAAAAAAAAACTTGTTAAGAATGTGTTCGTGGGGGAGACCCAGGCAGTCGTTTTTAACATTCCTCAGTTGATTTCAATGAGCAGGCACGTTTGAGATCCACTCCACTAGGGTTCTTTTTCAGCTTTCCTGTGTCACCTTGGGGGTGGAGAGAGAGAGCTTTTCCGAAGTATCGTTGTCACTTCCATACCATTTTACTGCATATATAAATGTGTAACTTTTGGATTTCTATCATCTGGTAGGATGGTAATTTATCATGTATTCTCAGGTCTGCGTAGTATGCAGGGCAAACTTGAGGAGTTTAGGTTATGAATCTTCCATAACGATCATATAGGTAAGTTATGTCTTCTTTAAAAAACCGTTTACTTCTGTTACCTGAGGATTAGTTGATAGACAGTAGTAGTTTCAAAAGGCAGTAAATTCAATGTGACCTATGATGGTCAAAATAGACTTGTTGATAACAGTAATTGGGATAAAAATTTTCTATGCATTAAGCTCATTTATTCTTAGCAATGATGATATGAGAAAGTATTATTAACTCATTTTACAGTTGAAGAAATTGATGCGCAGAGAGTGCATCTTGGGTAGAGTGTGTTCTACTCAAGATTAACAGATATTGATGGAAAGGAGATTCAAATTCAGGTCCATCTTATGCCAAGGCTTGTGCTCCTAAAAGTAAATATAGTAGTCGCCCTTATCTGCAATTTTGCTTTCCGAAGCTTCAGTCACCTGTGGTCAACTGCCGTCTGGGAAGCAGGTGATCCTCCTTCTGACCAATTAATCAGAAGGTAAGTAGTAGCCTAACACTACGTCACAGCACCTGCGTCATTCCCCTCGCTTCATCTCAGCAGGTAAGCATTTTATTGTCTCCTGCCATCACAAGAATGGAGAAGCGTGAGTATAGGCAGCAATAAGTTAGTTTGAATGAGAGACGGAGAGAGATTACATGCACGATTGCGTTTATCACTGTAGAATTAGTATAATCGTTCTATTTTATAATTATTGTGGTTAATGTCTTACTGTGCCTAATTTTACATTAAACCTTAGTATAGGTGTGGACATAGAGAAAAAGAACATAGTATATGTAGGGTTTGATAATATCCACGGTTTTCAGGCATCTACTGGGGGTCTTGGAATATATCCTCTGCAGATAAGGGGGGCCTACTGTTGCTTCAATGTATTGCTCGCAGTTAGATAAGCAGGCCAATACACTGGGAGAAAATACGTGCCTATTTCGTGTAGCGGCTCAGGAGAAAGCAAGCGGCCATCACCATTGAAATGTTACAAGTCTAGATGAGGACTTAGGTCTTCTTACATTTTTATGTATTCTCATATAGAACATGACACAGTAAACATTCAAAAAGGTAGTAGTTCCCAGACTTTGTATCAGAATCCCCTGGAGAGCTAATAAAAAATACAAAAGTCTGGGCTTGTTGAAATAGGATGGGTCCAGGGCCTTTGTACTTTGACCAAGGTCTTCAGGTGGGTTTGCCACCCACCATTTTGGGAAATGCTGTGCTGAGGCATTAATCAAGGAATCACTTGTGCAAGTGTCAATAGTTGTAGAAAGCAATGCAGGGCTGCAAATAAAAGAAATAGTGGGAAATAGCAAGCTGTATATAGATGGGAATCTAAATATGCATGTATATGAAATACCCTAATGCAGACTTGAAGTTGCACTCTATAGGACACAAGTTCTGGGAGCAGTTAATACATACAGCCTGTGGCTAGACTGTGTGGCTGACTCATTGGAGAAATGCTACAGGCTAGAGCTACATGAATATTCATCATTCTCAATAGCATATAAAAATCTCCAAGAAGTCCTGAATTAAGAATGCAAGTTTAAAATGTAATTAGTTAATTTTCTATTAACTCATGTAAGCTTATAAACTTATTACTAACCCAGAGTTACTTAAATTTATTTTTACGGTATCATTTTTAGCATTCCCAGGCACCCGTTTGAGAGGCATCAACGTAATAACATAATAATTTAAAGACATAGGAAATAGTATTGAAGAAAACTCCTTTTTTTGAAAGAGACATGGTCATTTTCATTAACCATAGAAATACAACAATGTAACGAAGTACTGAAATAGCAAATAGGGCATTTATAATAAAGGGGTATAGTAAAATAATAAAAAGACATTTTAATGAGATGTGTAGTTGTGATGTGGTGACAGGATGTGTAAGCTAAAAGAGATAGAATAGTGAGATATGTACCTTCAAGATTGTAATGAGATTCATGAACAGTTCTATGTAATAAGACGTATATGTTAAAAAGCTGTAATGAGGTGAATACGTGAGGTGGTTTAACGAGCTGTCTCAGGAAGTGTCCTGCAAGATGGGCATCCTTCGGGGCTGAAATGAGATGGGTGAAGGGAAAAGTGTAATGAGCTGGTCACATAAAGGAGAGGCAGTATAATTAGATGCATAAAAGAAGGCAGGGAGAGTATATAAATTTTCAAAATATGTAAGATATAATGGGAACTAGGTTTAATGTAATAAAATACAGAAATGAAATGACAATGAGATACAAAAATGGAATCGTGTAATGAGATATGTAAGGACTGTGTAATGAGATGTGCATGTTTAAGGGGTGTAATGAGATGCAAGATGGGAAAGGTGTAATGAGATGTGCACGTTAAATAATCTAATGAGGGGCATGAAGGAAATGATGTCATGTCACATGAAAATGGAAGAAAGTAATGAGATGTGCATTTTTAAGGACTATAATAAAATGGATAAAAGAAACTAAGAAGAATGAAGAGATGCAGAAATCAAATCTTTTTATTACAATGTGCAAAAAACAAAGTAATAGGGGGTACCTCACACCCATTTCTAAGACCATTCTCTTCGATATATATTTTTACCTGATAAACAGTTTTGCTGTCCAACCACTTACTAAGCACTTTCTGTGGGAATTGAAAGATAGACATTATTCCTGTCTTCAAGGGCCCACTAAGATATACAAGTATACGAAAAACAAGGCAAAATAGCGTAAATACTAAGTATCCCCAAAATTCAGAGAAGAGAGATTAGTGGGGTCAAGATATTTTACATATCACCTGAATCAAATATTCCCTCACGGTCTCCTCAAGTTTTATAATTCTGTAACTCATTTCTCCATTCATTTGATCCCTGGGTTTTCTCTCTATATTACTTATTCTTATATAAATCTTTTCTTAAAAAGTTTGGTTCAGTGATCACATCCTCAGAGTAGGCTATTCTAATCTCTCTCCGGCTTCCAAATAAAATGAAACAAAAATGGACTTACAATACTTTATATCTTTGAACCGTATCACAATATAGAATATTCTAGTGAGTAGTGGATATTAGCTTGTTTGTGTGCTTCTCAAGGCTAGATCTCATTCAGATTTATTTCATCCACTGAGGCTAAAACTTTCACAGAGTAGGTGCTTAATTAAGTAATGCTTTTAAAAAAATTTAATGTTTATTTTTGAGGGAAAGACAGAAAGAGACAAAATCTGAAGCAGGAAGTAGGTTCTGAGCTGTCGCACAGAGCCTGATATGGGGCTCAAACTTATGAACCCTGAGATCATGGCCTGATCCGAGGTCTGACGCTTAACAGACTGAGCCACACAGGTGCCCCAATTAAGTAATTCTTGAGTGAATGAATGCTTGGTAAGATATATGCTCTGATTGACTATTCATGAGGATGCAAATAATATAAGTGATATACTTAAGACTGATCCACTTACATTAGGTGGAAGTTACAGTCAAGCCACATGGAAAGAAAGCTCCCTCACAAAATCAGAATTCTTCAATCTGAAAGAATACTTTTCATGAGTTTGCTGAGGGGATTTGGTCTCACCATAAAGACACTGACCCCTGTATGAGTGTGCCCTGCCTTGTTTTTCACCAGACATCTGTTTGCTTCATTTACGAGCTCTTCAGTATGTTCAAGAACTCAAGTGCTATTTTAATCACTCCTGAAAGGAAATAACAGAGCGATTCCTTATTGAGCTCATCGACCCGAGGAACTATTGTTTCAGGTGTCATTAAGTATATTTCACTACAAGATGGTCTTCACATGATAACCAGCCCAGATAGAATTACATTGATCTAACTTTTTAGTTTGTTTTGCTGTACCCTGTATTAAATTCATCTGGGAGGTAGGCCGTGGCAAGAAAGATGGTGTTCAATTATTTACAAACTGGATGCAGCTGTGAGGTGCACGTTGCGGTAATCCCAATCATTTATATAGGATTTTTACCCCCCACAGGTCTTGCATATAATGAAATAACATTCATAACTGATCAAAACCCCAGAGACAGCCACAGATCACAACACATGAAGCATATACTTGTCAGATGGATGAGAAAATCCATCTTTACTCCGTCAGTACATTGACCTTCTGTTTTCTCTATGGCTGATGGTCTGCAAAAACACGCCTCTTGGCTTGGTATTCATGGCTTCAGAATTTTTCTAAATACCTAAGGTAATGATGATTTTTCCAAATTGTTTCTCAGATTTCTCTTTTTACCTTCCCTTTTCCTAGACCGTTTTGCTAATACTGATGACACTTAACAAATGCTTTTCCAACCAACTTTTCTTCACGCAAACCATTTAACTCTTGCTCTCGACAGGTGCATTCTCTTCCCACCCTGGGTGGTTTATTTCCTCCCATTCCATTGAACAGTATTAAAAGTTCTGTGAACTATACCCGTGATCATTTGGCTTTCTCTGTCCAATCTTGATCTATATATTCATAGAGCTGGCACCCTCTATTTCAGCTTGTACTTCCTATAAATAGAAAGTGCAGGGAAGATGGAATTGTTGGGCAAGAGTTATCCCCACTCCTGTATGGATGGTAACCCATATCCTCACTTGGAAACAACCAATGTGCTTGATGGTATAATAAGGGACTGCCTTTGCTCATCTCCCTTCCAAACCTGAATTTCATTAGTCTATGGGGTTTAGGCAGCAATTTTATTCTAGAAGCAGACAGGGGCAGTTGAATTCTCACACTCCTGCTACCCCCAGACTCCGGGTACTTGTCATCATTTTGTTTGTCCTCATAGGGCAGAGTCATTATGGAGTACTAATTAATCCTTTATATAGAGCAACAAGTTGAGCTTCCTCGTTAACCTAATTTTGAACATTGGCCCCTATATTAATGAAGGTTTCTGCCTCATTTTCAATATACTATCGTTTTCCTCAGCTTTGATTATTGTTTCTCATTTTATACCCCTCACATAAGCTCATTTCTAGTAATTTGCCTCGGTATTCCAGGTTCTCAAGATTGGTAGTTTTGGTATTGAATCTTTAGAATTACCTAAAAATCCTTGCAATACCATTTGCCATATGTTTTAAATCACACTGTATTATGTATTCCTATACCAATCCTCCGATAAGATACCTTGTCTTCCTGGATTTTTTTTTTCCATTTAAAAACATTGTCAGAAGATTGTAGTTAAAGTCATTGTTAAAACTTGAATTAGTGGTCTGAAAAATCAAGTGGTTACAAACCAGGAGAAAAGATTAAAGAAATGTAAATCTTGTGGTTTAGGATATTTCAAAAGGAGATAGGTACAATTAATATACCAGGATAGGAGTCCCATGATTGACAAAAAAATGGGGAAACAGATGGAGAAAATGCAATAATTAAGCAATTATAGAAGAAAATTTCCCTGGGCTAAATAAAGAATTCAGTAGGTAGATTGAAATAGCTCACTAAATTCCAGTCAAGATGAATGAGAAAATTGATACATATAGACATACCTTGGTAAAAATCCCTAACTCCAAAGACAAAGTTTTATAAGCTTGGAAGATTTAGGTTACTTAGCAAGGAAAAAAAATAGTATTCAACTGATTTGGATTTCTTTAATACTGAAAGGAAGCAAAAGGTGAAATTATACTAAGAAAATAGATCAGTGGATTATAACTTGAGAATCCTATACCCAGCCAAGATACTCATCGGCTATGATAAAAGACAAGTAGTTGTGAATAGAGAATATATCACCTATGTACACAATCTGATGAAAATACTCAAGAAAATATTCTAAGTAACAAATGGCTCAAATTGGAGTCCTCAAGAATGGAAAAATGATGAAGTAGCAAAACAAAGATATCTAGGATCTTTCTCCTAATAAGTGATAGGATATATTTCAGTCACAGGTACTGTAGAGAAGAGACTTGAACTACAAATAAACTATTTTAGCATAACCTAGGACATTGGAGGAAGTGAGTGATAAAATATGCTGAAGGTCTTGTTTTATTGGCTATGAACTGGAAAGTTGAGGGGGGTACAGGGCACCTTGGTGAGAAAAGAATAGTTAAATAGTTGGTATATTCATAATAGAAAATGTATATGAATATGAGGATTTGGAAATAAGGTAACACTAGTTGAAAAGAAAAAAAAACAAGACCTCACAAATTGTAAAGGGAAGAAGTTATAATTTGAAAAAAAGCTAGTCAAGGAAAATAGCAAAATAAATATAAGTGGAGATATACGGAATGAAATAAGTCTATCAATGGATATGCTAAATGTAAGGGGCCTGATTTTAGCTACTAAAAGATGCAACTTCTAGAAATGGAGAACAAATTGGGAGTCGCTAAAGGTGAGGGTGAGGGATGGGGGAAATGGGTGAAGGTCGTCAAACAGTATAAACTTCCAGTTATAAGATGAACAAGTTCTGGAGATGTAATGATGTAATGTACAGCATGGTGACTATAGTTAAAAATACTGTATTGTATATGTGAAAGTTGGTAAGATAATATATCTTAAAAGTCTCATCCCAAGAAAAAAAAAACTGTAAATATGGGGGGTGATAGATGTTTAACTAAAAGTATTGGCAATTATTAACAGTTTGTATATATGTGTGTGTGTGTGTGTGTGTGCATAATTATGTTGTACACCTTAACTTTACACAATATTATTTCAGTTATATTTCAGTATAACTAGGAAAAATACAAAAAGGGAGTTTCTCTAAAAAAAGATCACTACTATAATATTGTGTTGCAAGTCAAAATCCAGTTATATATTGTTCACAAGAATCATAATGACAGTTGAAAATAATGGAATAGGCTAAGATACTAAGAAATGCAAATAAAAAGAAGACTAGGGTTTAGTATGAATATTAAACAGGGTAAAATCTAAGAATAAAAAGACTCTAAACAGGATAAAGAGCAAATTTTGTGATCCCTAGAGCTATAATTTATAAGGAAGATATGAAGTCATAAATCTTTCATGGCCAAGCAACATCTAAATATATGTAGGGGAAGTATTAGGAACACAAAACATATATAAAAATAAACTGTTTTAGTTGGAACTTTTCATTGAAGCCTTTTAGATAATAGAACTTATTAGAAAAAGTAAACAGAATTAAATAATATAGTTATCAAAACTTTAATAGATACACTTACATCTTAACATCCTTTAAAAAGATAATATAATTATTATATGCCCTTAGAATATATAAAAAAAAAACTACCATGTATTGGCATAAATAACATTATACAGTATTAAAAGGAGACCTATGGCAGGCTATATCTTTGATTAAATAAAAATTAGAAAAAGAAAATAAAAATATTACTAAAAATTATTTAAAAATCAAATCTTTTATCCAGCCTTTGTTAAAAGAAATTTCAAACCAAAATTCTGAACCATTTACACAGCAATGAAATTAAACACAATATAGCAAACATAAGGACATAGCAAAAGCTTGATCAGAGGTTAATGTACAGTGGTCAATGCCTTTATAACAAAAGAAAAGTGACTGAAATTAAAGAAAATTTTAAAAAGTCCTTGTGAGGGGGCGCCTGGGTGGCTCAGTCGGTGAGCGTCCGACTTCAGCTCAGGTCACGATCCTCGCGGTCTGTGAGTTCGAGCCCTGGCGTCAGGCTCTGGGCTGATGGCTCAGAGCCTGGAGCCTGCTTCCGATTCTGTGTCTCCCTCTCTCTCTGCCCCTCCCCCGTTCATGCTCTGTCTCTCTCTGTCTCAAGAATAAATAAACGTTAAAAAAAAAAAAAAAGTCCTTGTGAGTTTGAACAAAAAGAGGTGAAGCATATATTAACAAGTAAAAAATTAGACCCAAGCAATAGCACTGTTAGGAATTTACCGAGGGATACAGGAGTACTGATGCATGGGGGCACTTGTACCCCAATGTTTATAGCAGCACTTTCAACAATAGCCAAATTATGGAAAGAGCCTAAATGTCCATCAACTGATGAATGGATAATGAAATCGTGGTTATATCACAATGGAATACTACTTGGCCATGCAAACAGAATGAAATATGGCCTTGTGTAGGCAACGTGGATGGAACTGGAGAGTGTTATGCTAAGGAAATAAGTCATACAGAGAAAGACAGATACCATATGGTTTTCACTCTTATGTGGATCCTGAGAAACTTAACAGAAGACCATGGGGGAGGGGAAGGGGAAAAAAAAGTTAGGGAGGAGGCAAACGTAAGAGACTCTTAAAAAAACTGAGAACAACTGAGGGTTTGATGAGGGGGTGGGAGGGAGGGGAGGATGGGTGATGGGTATGAGGAGGGCACCTGTTGGGATGAGCACTGGGTGTGGTATGGAAACCGATTTGACAATAAATTTCATATTAAAAAAGTACAAATTAATAAAAAACAAAAAATTATGGGTGCCTGGTGCCTCAGTAAGTTAAACGTCCAACTTTGGCTCAGGTCATGACCTTACAGTTTGGGGTTTTGAGCCCACGTCAGGCACTGTGCTGACAGCTTAGAGCCTGGAGCCTGCTTCAGATCCTGTGTGTCCCCTCTCTGCCTCTCTCCTGCTCAAATTCTCTATCTCGCTCTCTCTCAAAACAAACATTATAAAGGGGTGCCTGGTGGCTCAGTCAGTTAAGCATCGACTTCGACTCAGGTCATGATCTCACAGTTTGTGAGTTCGAGCCCGCATCAGGCACTGTACTGACAGCTCAGAGCCTGAAACCTGCTTTCAATTCTGTGTCTCACTCTCTCTCTGTCCCTCCCCTGCTTGTGCTCTTTCTCTCTCAAAATAAATAAACATTAAAAAAAACACATCAATCAGGGTGCCTGGTGTCTCAGTCGGTTAAGCGTCTGACTTCAGCTCAGGTTGTGATCTCCCAGTTTGTGAGTTCAAGCCCACATAGGGTTTTGTGCTGACAGCTCAGAGCTTGCAGCCTGCTTCGGATTCTGAGTCTGCCTCTCTCTCTGTCCCTCCCCTGCTCGCACTCTATCTCAAAAAAAAAAAAAAAAAAAAAAAAAAAAAAAAAAAAAAGAATAAATGTTAAATTTTTTTTAAATCAGAAAAATTTCAATTAAATAAAAAATTAGGAATAATAAGAAATGATTGTAGCAGAGATGACAAGAATTAAAGGAATATTATATGCAATTCAACAGTGTGCAATTTGAAGAACCAGAAGAAATATAACCAGTTGAATCAAGAATTAGAAAATACTGGGGTGGCGGGGTGGCTCAGTCCGTTAAGCATCCGACTTTGGCTCAGGTCATGATCTCACTGTGAGTTCAAGCCCCGCATTGGGCTCTGTGCTGACAGCTCAGAGCCTGGAGCCTACTTCGTATACTGTGTCTCCCTCTGTCTCTCTGCCCCTCCCCTACTTGTGCTCCGTCTCTGTCTCTCAAAAATAAGTAAATAAATGTAAAAAATTAAAAAAAAAGAAAATATGAAATATTCCTAGAAGAGATTGGAATGTTAATTAAAGATCTAAGATTTGAAAATAAACATCAATACAAACACTAAGACAAAATGGTTTACAGCTGGTTTAAAGGTCTACTAATCCTTTAAAGATTAGATACTTTTTATAATGTTGTTGGGTTTATTCTTTCTTTCTTTCTTTTTTTTTTTAGAGAGAGAGAGAGAGACAAAGCATGAGTAGGGGAGGGGCAGAGAGAGAGAGGGAGACACAGGATCCAAAGCAGGCTCCAGACTCTGAGCTGTCAGCACAGATCAGATGCAGGGCTCGAACCCACAAACCGCGAGATCATGACCTGAGCCGAAGTTGGACACTAAACTGACTGAGCCACCCAGGCACCCCTAAAGATGAGACGTTTCTGATGTTAACTAAATCTGAAACTCCTCAAATTTATTTTACGAACTGAGAAGACTTACTACCGAACCTGGTGAAGAGTCACAAAAACCCTGTAGGCAGATTTCACCTATGAATATAGAAGGAAAAATTCTCTATGTAAATGATCATGTAATATTCGTCAGTAGATCAATATAAAATGCAATATGAATAAATAAGGATAATTTGAGTAATGCAAAGGTAGTTTAATTTTAGGAAATCTGCCAAGATAATTGACTATATCAATACATTAAAGGAAAAAAAATCATAGACTAATTTGAAGAGATAAAAGAGCATGTGGTAAGATTATGCCGAAAGACCTCAAATAAACTCTACATAAAGTTGTCTTTTGAAGGGAAACTTCATAAGTTAACTGAAATATAATAATAGTTTAGCAAACAACTGAATAAACAGCAAAATCCATTTTAAAAACTCTGTCCTTCCATTAAAATTATGCATATGACAGAGATGCCCATTGTTTTCAAAGATACTCAGTAGTATTTGGTATGTTTGACGAACAGAATAGTTGCCAAGATCTTTAAATGTCCCAGGGCCTTGCATGTGAAAGTCACATACTACTTTTATCACTTCGTCCAATTCTGCATTCATCATACTTAGACATTTATTTAGCAAAATTTATCTAAAACTGTATGCAGCACTTGTACAATGAATACATCAAAATGTAGATGTTATAAATTATAAAAACCTGCTAATCAGCTTTCCCCAAATATTTTAAAGGTTAGAAACTTCCAATTTCATGTAAGTGCTTCAAATCCTTAAAAAGTGGACACAACAGACTATTTTTGCACTAATTACAAACTTGCAATTAAAGGACTTAACAAAAAAGCATTGGTGCTGTAGACTGATTGGTTTCTTTGTTGGCTTTATAATGTTGGTGATCAGATGCCTATTTGTTTGCAGAAAGCACATGTTCCATTTTGCTCGTCCGCCATGTTTACAGGGAAGCACTCCCGCGTACACAGAGAGAGGCGCACAGTAGTAACCACTGCCTGTGGGTAACTTTATCTTGTCCGTGGCTCAGTATCATGAAGTTCTCTGGTGCACAGATTTAAACCATATTCTCAAATGTCAGGCATACTTTTTTTCCCATTTGCTTGCTCATCTTTTAATTAGTTCAGAACCTGGACAGGTAGAAGATGTGATATTTACGAGGTTTTTTGTTTTTGTTTTTTTTTTAATTAGAAAAAAACACGAGTACAGTTCCAAACAACACCAGCAATAGTAATAACTAATTTTTGCTAATTAGAAAAAATAGAATTAAAGCACCAGAAAAAATAGCACATAATTTACGAAAGCAGTCGTTGTTATAAATGTATAATCCAATTGCATTATTTGGGAAGGGATAATATATTGTTTAAATCTAGAAATTAAATTGGCCTGTTGAAATGTCAAGGGAAATATCAAAAGAATAGAAGTTAAATATTTAACTTCCAAACTAGTAGAGGAATATTTTAAGGTGAAAACAACAGCAATGAAAAAATTCAATTTAAAAGGATGCAAGAAATGAGAAAAAAATAAGGAAAAATAAGACAAATAATAGGACAGAAATTAATCGAAGCAAATAGGTCATCCTAGTAAATATACAAACTTTCTATGTAAAAGAAGAATTTTCGGGCTGAATAAAAATTCTACAAAATCTAGCTCTGTGTTGGGGGTATAGCTCAGGGGTAGAGCATTTGACTGCAAAATCTAGCTCTGTGTTGTTTATAAAGCGTCAACTTAAAAAATAAGAGCACAGAAGGATTGAAATTGATGAGATGGAGTAAAGATATGCCAGACCAATACTATTCCAAGAAAGCTGCTATGCCCATATTAGTCTCAGATGAAATAGACACAAAGCCAAAAAAGTATGAGAGATGAATAGGATCACTACATATTGATGAAACATTCATTTACAAGGAAGATATAGTGAATCTAAAATTGTAGGCAACTGGATGAGTTTAAAATATATAAATTTAACAAAATTACAAGAAAATGATAAATCTCTCATCATAGTAAATGATCATAACTTTTCTGTCTCATTAACTGATGAATAAGGCAGCCCCAAATCAGTAAAAGTGGAGATTACTCCAACTACAGAATTAAAAAGCTTTACCTAAGGGCATTGACACCTGCTGGTGTTGTGTCCTAAACAACCTTGGTGAACAAGTTCCAGTGGGAACCAAACCAAGCTCTCCAAGCCCTATACGCTCGATGCCTATGAAGCCTAAAAGAGGGCTGTCTTTCATTTGGCATACTGTACTGCATCTTAGGGGTTTTGTCTTCTTTTATGTTTTTGTTTTTTGTGTGCACTTTACGTTCTTCACCCCCACTTTTAAAAAATACAGTATAATTGACATGATATTTTAGGTGTACATCATAGCAATTAGATGTTTTTTTCAATGTTACAAAATAAGCCTCATGGTAAGTCTAGTTATCATCTGGAGCTGAAATTATTGCAATAATATTAAGTGTATACCCTATGCTGGCATCAGATCTGCATGACTTTATTTATATATATATATTTTTTTTTTAATTTTTTAATCGTTTCTTCTTTGTGTGAGAAACAGAGTGCAAGTGGGGGAGGGGCAGAGAAGAAAGGGAGACACAGAATCAGAAGCCGTCAGCTCTGCTGACAGCTCAGAGCCTGCCGTGGGGCTCAAACCCATGGACTGTGAGATGACCTGAGCCAAAGTTGGACACCCAACTGGCCTGAGCCACCCAGGGTGCCCCATGACTTACCTTATTTCCTAACTATAAGCTTGTACCTCTTAATCTGCTTCCCCTATTTTACATTTTCTTCCCAACTGCTCCCCCACTCTGGTACCCAAAGTTTATTCCCTGTATCTCTGAATCTGTTTCTGTTTGTGTGTCTTGTCTTATTTTTAGATTCCACATATCATATGGTACTTGTCTTCCTCTGTTTGACTTATTTCACTTAGCATAATGCCCTCTAGGTCCATTCAGGTTGTTGGAAATGGCAAGATTTTGTTTTTTTATGGCTAATATTCCATTGTGCGTGTGTGTGTGTGTGTGTGTGTGTGTGTACCTACACATATCTTTCTTCATCTATATATGGACACTTAGATTGCTTTCATATCTTAACTATTGTAAGTAATACTACAACAACAGCAATGCATGTATCTCTCCAAAACTGATGTTTTCATTTTCTTCGGATATGTGCTCGGAAGTATAATTGCTAGATCATATGGTGGCTCTATTTTTAATTTTTTCCAGGAAACTTCCATACTGTTTGCCACAGTGGCTGCACCAATTTTACGTTCCCACCAACAATGTAAGAGGGTTCCCTTTAGTCCACATCCTTAATAACACTTTTTTTTTTTTGTCTTTTGGTAATAGACAATCTGAAAGATGGAAGGTGATATCTCTGTGGTTGTGATTATCAGGCATTTCCCTGATAATTAGTAATGTTGAACATCTTTTCATGTACCTGTAGGCCATCTGTATGTCTTCTTTGGAACACGTCCTATACAAGTCCTCTGCACATTTTTTTAATTGGGCTATTTTATCATGATTAACTTGTGTTTCTCATGTATTTTTGTAGATTAACCCTTATCAAGTGTATGATTTGCAAATATCTTTCTCCATTCGTAAGTTGCTTTTCATTTTATTGATATCCTTTATTGTATAAAAGCTTTTTAGTTTGATGTGGTCTTATTTATTTTTGCTTTGTTGCCCTTGCCCTGGGAATTGGCTCAAAAATCCTAAGGCTAAGGCCAGTGTAAAAGAGCTCACTGCCTTCTAGGAGTTTTATAGTTTCAGGTCGTAAATTCAAGTCCTTAATCCATTTTGAATTTATTTTTTTTGTATATGATACAATATAGGGGTCCGTTCCATTCTTTTGCATGTAGCTGTCCAGTTATCCCATCCCCATTTGTGAGAGAGACTTTCCTTTCCCCAGTGTATATCTGTGTCTCTTTTGGTCACACATTAATTAATCATATAGGTATGGCTTTATTTCTGGGGCTCTTCATTCTATTACATTGTTCTATGTGCTATGGTTTTGTTTTTGTGCCAGTACCATAATTTTTTGATTACAATAGCTTTGTAGATAGTTTGAAATCAAGGAGCATGATACCTTTGGCAATCGTTCTTCCTCTCAAGATTGCTTTGACTCTTCAGGCTCTTTCGTGGTCCACACAAATTTTAGGGTTATTATAATTCTGTGAAAAATGCCATTGAATGTTTAGGTTGCTTTGGATAGTATTGACTTTTAAACAATATTCTTCCATTCCATCAAATCCACCAACACTGAATATCTTTCTTTTTTTCTTTTTGCATCTTCTTCAATTTTTTTCATCAGTTTCTTATAGTTTTCAAAGTGCAGGCTTCTCATCTCCTTCGTTAAACTTATTTTGTGGTATTTTATTCTTTTTGATGCAGTTGTAAATGGAATTGTTTTCTTCTCTTTGTGATTGCTCATTATTAGTGTACAGAAATGCTATTGCTTTATGTATGTAAGTTGTTTTATTCTGCAGTTTGACTGAATTCATTTATTAGTTCTAACAGGCTTTTAGTGGAGTTTTTAGTGTTTTGTATATATAGTATCATGCCATCTGAAAACAGTGACAGTTTTACTTCTTCCCTTTTTTTTTTTTTTTAGTTTATTTTGAGAGAGAGAGAGGGAGGGAGGGAGAGAGAGAGAAAGGAAGGTTGGGATGGGCAGAGAGAAAGATAGGGGGAAAGAGAATCCCAAGCAAGCTCTGCACTGTCAGCACAGAGCTCGACACTTGGGCTCAAACTCACAAACCACAAAATCGTGACCTAAGCTGAAACCAAGAGCTGGACGCTTAACTGACTGAGCCACTCAGGCACCCCTACCTCTTCCTTTGAAATTTGGATGCTTTTTTTTTCTTGCTGAATTGCTAAGCTAAAATTTCCAATACTATGTTGAATAAAAGTGGTGAGCGTGTCTTGTTCCTGATCTTAAAGGAAAAGCTTCAGGCTTTCAGGAGTATGACGATAGTTGGGGATTTGTCATATATGGCCTTTATGTTGAGGTACGTTCCTTCTGTACTCACTTTGTTGAGAATTTTTATCATAAATGTTGAAGTGTATCAAATACTTTGTCTGCATCTATTGAGATAATCATATAATTTTTATCTTTGGTTTTGCTAATCTGCTTTGATTTGTAGGTGTTGAATCTTTCTTGCTTGATCATACTGTGGCCCTTTTAATGTATTGTTGAATTTGGTTTGCTAATATTTTGTAGAGGATTTTTGTATCTATGTTCTTCAGGAATATTGGCCTATAATTTTCTTTTCTGTGGTGTCTTTTTCTGGTTTTGATATCAAGGTAATGCTGACCTCAAAGAATGAGTTTAGACATACTCCTTTCTCTTCAATTTTTGGAATAGTTTGAGAAGAGTGGATACTCAATCTTTAAATGTTTGTAGAATTCACATGTGAAGCTATCTGGTCCTGGACTTTTGGTTTGGGGAGTTTTTAAATTATTGATTCAATTTCATTACTTTTAATCTATCTATTCACATTTTCTGTTTCATCGGGATTCAATCTTAGAATGTTGTGTCTTTCTAGGACTTTATCGCTTTCTTCTAGGTTTTCTGGTTTGTTAGTGTATAATTGTTTATGGTAGTCTCTTTGATCTCTTTGATCCTTTATATTTCTATATTGTCAGTGGTAACTTTTCCTCTTTCATTTCTGATTTATTTACTTGGCCCTCTGGTGACTTTCGCTAAATGTTATGTTTAGGTTTCTTGCTGTCATTTTTTTGTGTATCTATTGCAGGTTTTTGGTTTGTAGTTACTATAAGGTTCATATATATTAACGAAATATATATCAGCCTATTTTAAACTGATAGTCACTTAAATTCAAATGGTTTCTAAAAGCCCTACATTTTTACCCCTCTACACAGGTTTTATGTTTTTTTACATTGTACTTTATACTTGTTTTTAGTTTGTATATCCCTAACTACTTATTGTAGTTATAGCTGATTTAACTATTTTGTCTTTTTTTTTTAATTTTTAATATTTATTTATTTTTGACAGAGAGAGAGAGACAGAGCATGAGTGGGGGAGGGGCCGAGAAAGAGGGAGACACAGAATCTGAAGCAGGCTCTGGGCTCTGAGCTGTCAGCACAGAGCCCGATGCAGGGCTCAAGCTCACAGACCGCGAGATCATGACCTGAGCCTAAGTCGGACGCTCAACCGACTGAGCCACCCAGATGCCCCTAACTATTTTGTCTTTTAACCTTCATACTAACTTTTAAGTGGTTGATCCACTCTCTTTACCATATAGTTGCCTTTACCAGTGATATTTTTTTCTTTTATGTATTTTCTAATTTCTAGTTATGGCCTTTTCTGCTTAAAGAAGATCCTTTAACATTTCTTGTAGGGGCAATTTAGTGGTAATGAATTACTTTAGTTTTTGCTTGTTTGGGAAACTCTATTTCTTGTTCAGTTATGAATTATAAACTTTCCTTCCACTCCCTTCTGGCCTGAAAAGTTTCTACTGAAAAATCAGCTCATAGTCTTAGGGAGGTTCTCTTGTGTGTAACTATTTATTTTTCTCTTGTTGTCTTTAAGATTCTCTCTATATCTTTGCCTTTTGCCATATTAATTATCATATGTCTTGGTGAGCATCTTGTTTGGGACTCTCTGCGGTTCCTGGACTTGGATGTCTGTTTTCTTCCATCGGTTGGGAAAATTTTCAGCCATTATATTCTCAAATAAGTTTTTTTGTCCTTTCTCTGTCTCTTCTCCTGGGGCGCCTATAATGGGAGTTTAGTATGCTTGGTTTCTAGAGGTCCCTTAACCTATTTTTGTGTTTTAAATTTGTTGTTGTTCTAATTGGGTGATTTACACTATTCTATGCTCCCTATTGCTGATCCATTCTTGTGTATCATCTAATGCTTGTATTCCCTGTAGTGTATTTTTCATTTCAGGTATTTTATTCTTTAGCTCTGGTTCTATCATGTATGTTCCAACTCTTTGTGGCAGTTGTTACTGTGTTTCTTCATTCTTCTTTTGAGTCGTGAGGTATCATTATGACCATTACTTTGAACTCTTCATCAGGCAAATTTCTTACCTCAGTTTTGTTAGTTGTTTTTTTTTTTTTTTTTTTTCCTTAATGGGGTTTTAGTTTGTGTTTCTTTTGGAACACATTCCTCTGTCTCCTCATTTTGTTTGACTTTCTGTGTATGTTGCTGTGAATTACTTCTGCTGGGCTTCATGGGGGTAGCCTTGCATAGGAGTATTTTCTGCATAGACTTCTTGTGCCTAGCAGCTTTGACAGGTATCTGGCTGCAGGTGGAGAGGGCACAGACCTGGGCAGAGCATCCTAGGTTGCATTGTGTCTGGGCCAACTTTGTCTGGGACTGGAGTGGGAGAGTTCTCAAGAGTACCCCAAATAGGGCCATGCTGTCAAAGGATAGATGGGGCTGAAGCAGGTGCACACCAGTCATTCCTGGGGTGTATTGCATCAAGGCTGCCATGGTGGGACAGTAGGAGCTGGTGCATAGGCTGTCCCAGGGTCCTGGGGTATGTTGTACTGGGGCCACATTTGTGGGGCATTTGGAGGTGAAGTGAGCATGGGCCAATGTATCCCAAAGCACTCTGCACTGAGGCCACCCAGTGGGACAGCTGGCATTGAAGTAGGCATGGGCTGGGGTGCCCTGTGGTGCTTCACACTGAGTCCGTCCTAGAGGGATGGCTGGAGCTGGAGTGTGTGGGGGCCAGAGGTTTCCCAAGGCCACCTTGGAGTCATCCCTACTCTTTTATGTTTTACCCTGGCTTTCAGGGACAGAGAGCATGGCAAATCTCTTTTTTAAATTCCTTGCCCTAAGATTTCTAGCTTAGATTCTACTGTGGGAGAGCCCTGTCATATCTTGAAGACAGTTGGAGCAGAATCTTTTTACTGCTCTGGAGACAAGAGTGGTATGTGGCTTTGGAAGATAACAGAGGTGAAAGAGGAAAGAAGACTTGTATCTGGGAAAATCCCTCTGTTCGCTTCCTAGATTACTGGTTTTATTATAAGACAGTGTAAGTCAGAAACGGGCAGGAAAAAAGAGATGCATAGGGCATTGTAAGTGGGAAATAGTAGCTCATATGGGGCCTTTATTTTGTAGGCCTGATTCATAACATCATTGGCCTTTGGTGACCCCAAGTAATAATTTGACAATATGTACTTTTTCTTTCAAGCACATGCGCATTGTTTATGAAAACTGAATATATAGTAGGCCTGGAAGCAAGTCTCCAAAATATCAGAAAGATCATCCCTTCTTTCAGCTCTCTGGCCACAATGCAACTAGATTAGAAATTGATAATAAAAATACTTGAAAAAGATTATACCTCCATATTTAAAATCTTTTTCCAAATAATATGAGTCCAAGAAAAAAAAATCATAGTGGGAAATAGAAAGTAATGAGTGGTTAGGAATAAACTGTATATCAAAATATGGAGAATGACGCTAAAATGCTACCATGTTGGGGGCCACCAAGATAACCTTCCGTTCAGTAATTAGGAAGAGTTACAGGACTCAGCATATAGTTGTGCTTATGGCTATGATTTGTTATAACAAACCGTACCAAGTATAATCGGCAAAGTTGGGGCAGGAGATATCAAGAGCAAGTTTCCAAGGATGTGTTCACAGTGGAATCACGCAGAACATGCTTAACGTTCTTTGACTATACATATAAAATGCTGGCCATCAGAGAATCTCATTAGAGACCCAGTAATCAGGGTTTTTATTGTGAACTAGTTACATAGGTACCCCTTGCCTGGCAGGTACCCAAATGATGAAAGGCAATGTTCAGAATAAACCATATTGTTTGTACAGTTTAGGCACAGTGAGCCACTCATCAGTTAGTGGTGGGAACACTCTCAAAATCCAAGTTCTTCTACACTAGTCAAGGCCCAGACTTGTAAGAAGTTTTTCAAAAGATAGCACACAGGCTTGTTATGGTATCCCTTTTCTGCATTTACTTAAAGAGAACATGTGGGAAAATATATCACCTTATTAAATGCTTGTGTTAAAAGTCATCCAAAAGAAGAAATAAGAATAGTGGCAGAATTTACCTCAGAAAAATACATGAAATAAAACAATAAAAAAGAGTAATAAAATGGCAGAATTATAAAAAATCAACTAAGCTAAAATTTGATTCCATGAAAAGAGTGTAAGATAAAAATTAACGGGAAAGAATTTAAAAAAAGGTGGTGGGGAGAATAACAAACACTAATAAAAATGAAAGTGAAATGTTACTATAGACAGGATACTTAAAGGATAATAAATCTATAAAAATAATTTTATGTGAGTAAATGTGATAGAATAAAATTTTCTTGGTCTTCCTATCAAAAGATCTACGTCTGTTGTCCTTAATTCTGGATAGACTCTATGATAATTTGACCAACTGAATTGGAGAATGATAGTGTTCTCCTTTTCTCAGACTCAGACTGTAGGAGACTGGCAGCTTCCATTTGCTGTCTCTTGGAACACTCATGCCTGGAACCAATCCATTTTGCTTTATTAAATCCAAGCAATTCTGTGAGATGTCCACATGGAGAATAAGGGAGGCATCAGTCCAAGAGCCCCGGCTCAGGCCCCAGCAGAGAGCTTAGTAGCCGTGTGAGTGAGCCATCTTGGAAGCAAACCATTTAGCTTCAGTTAGCCTCCCCAGTTAATACCGTGTGGACAAGCCATCCAACTAAACCCTACCCAAATTGCAGATTAGTGAGCACAATAAATTATTGTGTTGTTTTAATCCACTAGGTTTGGAGATATTTTGTTTCACAGCAGTTATGGAAGAGTACAGAACTTGATGAAATTGACAATTACATAGAAAAATAGAATTTTCCAAAATTTACTCAAGATACATAGAAAGCCAGAATAGTCCCCAATGGTATTAAAGAAATCATATCAAAAGTTAAAATTTTCCCATAAAGAACAAATAAAATCCTGATAGATACATATATGCCTTCTACCAAACAGTGGACAATTGATTCTTATTTTATACAAACTCTCCTAGAGAATAGAAAAAGGAGATTTTTGTTACTTATGTCGGTCTGACTTTGAAACTAAGCCAAACTCACTATGAAAACAAAAATCAGAGACCAATGCCACTCATTGTCATGATCATAGATATATTTCCAAGGAAAATATGTGTAAACCAACTAATAAAATGTATTAAAATGTTAGTAAACCACAACCAAGTTTCATTTATCCCAGAAATGAAGAATAGTTCAGATAAAACCTAGAAATATCATTCACATATTAATATATATTAAAGTGAAAAAGTCAACTTGGTTGATCTCAGGCAAAACAAAAATAAAAACAACTCTGAAAATTATTCAGCATCTATTAAAAAACAAAAAGCAAACCAATAAAAGGCCCAGAAAACCAGGCAAAGAAAGAATTTCTTTAACTTGAGAAAGGTTATTTATAAGATAACAATTTTATGATTTGTTTTAAGTTTTAAATTTAATGTTTAAATTTTAAACATTTATTTAAATGTAATTGGTGCATTTGTAATAAAATTTTATAGTTTTCCAAATATTTTTCCTGTTCTCCAATTCCACTCATGAATATTTCCTCCATTATTTGAAATTCCATCTTTATCATTTATGAAGTCTCCATGATTTGCATATTTTTCTGGCACTTTCTAAATGTTTAAACTTACTGTTTGTTTTAAACAGTTTGTTTTAAAAGCTCTTAGAAATATACTTCCAAAATTCTTCTTCATTTTTAAGGGTAATTTCATTACGAACTTTAGAATTAATTTGCCAAGTTCAACAAAAATAAAACTACCTTTATTGTTATTGGGGTTGTAATACAGTTATAGAGTAAAATGGGGAAAATTGATACTTTTATGGTATTGAGTCTTCCTATCAAGAAATACGGCATGCTGTTTCATTTAGTTTTTTATTCCTCAGGAGAAATGTAAATTTTCTTCATACAAGCATGTCTCATCTTACTGTGCTTTGCTGCATGGTGCAGATAATATGTGTGTGTGTGTGTGTGTGTGTGTGTGTGTGTGTGTGTGTGTGTGGTTGTTTTTCAAATTGAAGGTTTGTGACAGCCCTGTTGAGCAAGTTTATTGGTACCATTTTACCATCAGCATGTGCTTATTCCATGTCTCAGAGTCACATTTTGGTAATTCTCTCAATGTTTTAAACTTTTTTATCATATTTGTTATGGTGATCTTTGATCTAGTGATTTTAATGCTATTATTATATTGTTTTGGGACACCATAAACCATGCTTATGTAAGACAGCAAACTTTTGATAGGTGTGTGTTTGGACTGTTTTTTCAACAAGCTGTTATTCTCCTTTTCCCTTTCCTCAGTCCCTCCCTATTCCTGAGACACAACACTATTAAAATTAGGCCAATTAATAACCCTACAATGCCCTCTAGGTGTTCAAGTAAAAGGAGAGTGTAACAATCTCTCACTTTAAATCAAAAGTTAGAAATGCTTAAGTTTAGTGAGGAAGCCATGTCAAAAGCTGGGTTAAGCCAAAAGCTAGGCCTCTTGTACCGAACAGTTAACCAAGTTGTGAATACAAGGGAAAAAGTTCTTGAAGGAAATTTAAAGTGCTACTCCAATGAACACATAAATAATTCAAACAAACAAACACTCTTATTGCTGTATGGAGAAAGTGTTGGTGGTCTGAATAGAAGATCAAATCAGCCACAACATTCCTGTAAGCCAGCCCAATCCAGAGCAAGACCCTAACTCTCCTCAGTTCTTTGAAAGCTGAGAGAAATGTGGAAACTGCAGAAAAAAGTTTGAAGCTACAAGAGGTTGGTTCATGAGGATTAAGGAAAGAAGCTGTCTCCACACAGAAAAAGTGCAAGGTGAAGCAGCAGGTGGTGATGTACAAGCTACAGCAAGTTCTCCAGAAAATGTAACTAAGATAATTAAAGAACGTGGCTTCACTAAACCACAGAGTTTCAATGTAGACAAAACAGCCTTCTATTGGAAGAAGATACCATCTAGGACTTGCATAGCTGGAGAAGAAAAGTCAGTGCCTGGCTTCAAAGTTTCAAGGGACAGACTGACTCTTGTTAGGGGCTGAATGTAGCTGGGGACTTTAAATTGAAGCCAGTGCTCATTTACCATCACAAAAATCTCAGGGCCCTTAAGAATGATGCTAAGTCTGTTTTGCCTCTGTTGTATAGATGGAACAACAAAGCCTGGATGACAGCACATCTGTGTACAATATGGTTTACTAAACATTTTAACCTCAGAGTTGAGACCTATTGCTCAGAAAAAAAAAGATTCCTTTCAAAGTATTATCATTAATTGACAATGTGCCTGGTCACCCAAGAGCTCTGGTGGAGATGTAAACAGACTAATGTTGTTTTCATTCCTGCTAACACAATATCCATTCCATGGCCCATGGATCAGGGAGTAATTTGGACTTTCAAGTTTTATTAGATAAGAAATACTTTTTTTAAGACTATAGCCATACGGATAATGATTCCTCGATCTGGGCAAAGTAATTGAAAACCTGGGAAGTATTCACCATTCTAGATGCTATTAAGAATGTTCATTATAATGCAAAGAGGCCAAAATATCAGCAGTGACATGAGTTTGGAAGAAGTTAGTTCCAACACTCATGGATGACTTTGTACGGTTCAGGACTTCAGTGGAGGAAGTAACTAAAGTGGTGAAAATAGTGAGATAATTAGAATTAGAGGTGGAGCCTGAAGATGTGACTGAATTACTGCAATTACACGATAGAACTTCAACAGATGAAAAGTTGATTCTTATGCATGAAACAAAAAAGTGGTTTCTTGAGATAGAATCTATTTCTGGTGAAGATGGTGTAAAGATTGTTGGAATGACAACAAAAGACTTGGAATATTACATAAACATTCTTAGTTGAGAGAGCAGCACTAGGGTTTGGGAGGATGGACTCCAATTTTGAAAGATGTTCTGTGTGTAAAATGCTGTCCAAAAGCATCACATGCTACAGAGAATTGTTTGTGAAAGGAAAAGCCCAGTGATGTGGCAAACTTCATTGTTGTCCTATTTTAAGAAATTTTCAGCGTTTTTGGGTAGCTTAATAAAGTTAAGTATCCAACTCTTGACTTCATCTCAGGTCATGATCTCATGGTGGTGAGATCCAGCCTCGCATTGGGCTCAGTGCTGGGTGTGGAACCCACTTAAGATTCTCTTTTCTTCTCCTTCTGCCCCTCTCCCCACAAATGTAAAAGAGATTTTCCACGCCACCACAACCTTCGCAACCCCCACCCTGATCAGTCAGCAGCCATCAACATGGAGCAAGACCCTCTACCAGCATAAGATTACAATTCACTGAAGTTCAGATAATGGCTAGCATTTTTTTTTAATGAGGTATATACTTTTTTTTTTGTTTAGAGGGATGCTATTGAACACTTATAGAGTGGAGTACAGTAACACATAACTTTTATAAGCCCTGGGAACAACAAAAGAATCATTTGACTCACTTTATGGCAGTGGTTTAGAACCAAACGCACAATGTCTCTGAAGTATGCATATATATGTGTGCCCCCACCCCCTTTTGGGCCAAATTCTCTGATATTCAATCTGTTTCCAGTTTTTTGTTGTCCACTGTACTTAGACTGATAAAAAAATGTGTATATATTGTCTAAAATTAAATGTATATTTAGATTAAACAGAAGACATGCACAAATTCTCTCATTAAACTATATAAATTCATCAATTATTTTTCCATTTCCATTTTTCTTCTTGAGTATCATTATAGATGGATGGATTTTTCCAAACACAACCTATTCCACTCAACTAAAATTTTTATTTTCCTTTTGATGCTTATTGTTACAACTGGCCACTGGAAAACCCTTTAGATGTTCCTTTGTGTCTTCAGCACTACCTCAGGCATTTTAAAAGCATCTTTTTTTTTCCTAGCAACATTTTCCAGGCCCATCTTGATTTTTCTCCTGCCCCAAATAACAGCGTTGCTTTGAATGAAGTATTATCAGGATTAAAATCTTAGGGCTAGAGGAACAAAACAGCTTAATTCACATGGATATTTTGTAAGTAATAGGACTCCCCTGGTAGAGCACTTAGTGATGAACCATGAAATATCTTCCGTTTTAAAAGTTTTTCTTTTATTGCAGTCTATTATTATACATAGTTTATCATTGCTAAATCCTAAATACAGTTCTAATATAACAATATATTTATATTCCTATTATATCTTTAGCTCCTCATCCAAGTGGAATTATGTTGCCTTCTATAATGTTCACCAAGATTTTGCATTACATTGACCACAGTAAGACAATAAAGTGAAATTTAACTACTAATATTTAACTACTGTAAAAAAGAGATACAATTATGTTTTATCCTACTGACATGACTGGATACCTTAAAACCGAATATTCTAGTAAAGAAAACTGGTAGGTTTAATATGGAAATTGATTAGGTAGCTAGAAATAAGGTTAATAGGCAGAAATTACTAGCTTCATCTTCACAGGCAGTAACAAGATAGAAATAGAATTGGGAAATAATCCAATTCTTTTTTTAAATATATTTTTATATTAAATATAATTTATTGTCAAATCGGTTTCCATACAACACCCAGTGCTCATCCCAACAGGTGCCCTCCTCAATGCCCATCACCCACTTTTCCCTCTCCCCCACCCCCCATCAGCCCTCAGTTTGTTCTTAGTATTTAAGAGTCTGTTATGGTTTGCCTCCCTTCCTCTATAACTTTTTTTCCCCCTTCCCCTACCCCATGGTCTTCTGTTGAGTTTCTCAGGATCCACATATGAATGAAAACATATGGTATCTGTCTTTCTCTGCCTGACTTATTTCACTTAGCATAATACTCTCCAGTTCCATCCACATTGCTACCAAGGGCCAGATTTCATTCTTCCTCATTGCCAAGTAGTATTCCATTGTATATATAAACCACAATTTCTTTATCCATTCTTCAGTTGATGGACATTTAGGCTCTTTCCATAATTTGGCTATTGTTGAAAGTGCTGCTATAAACATTGGGGTACAAGTACCCTATGCATCAGCACTCCTGTATCCCTTGGGTACATTCCTAGCAGTGCCATTGGCTGGGTCATAGGGTAGATCTATCTTTACTTTTTTGAGAAACCTCTACACTGTTTTCCAGAGCAGCTGCAACAGTTCGCACTCCCACCAACAGTGCAAGAGGATTCCTGTTTCTCCACATCCTCTCTGGCATCTATAGTCTCCTGATTTGTTCATTTTAGCCACTCTGAGTGGCATGAGGTGATAACTCAGTGTGGTTTGATTTGTAGTTCTGTGATGAGGAGTGACGTTGAGCATCTTTACATGTGCCTGTTGGCCATCTGGATGTCTTCTTTAGAGAAGTGTCTGTTCATGTCTTCTGCCCGTTTCTTCATGGATTATTTGCTTTTCGGGTGTGGAGTTTTGGTGAGTTCTTTATAGATTTTGGATACTAGCCCTTTGTCCGATATGTTACTTGCAAATATCTTTTCCCATTCCGTTGGTTGCCTTTTAGTTTTATTGACTGTTTCCTTTGCAGTGCACAAGCTTTTTATCCTGATGAGGTCCCAGTAGTTCATTTTTGCTTTTAATTCCCTTGCTTTTGTAGAGGTGTCCAGTAAGAAATTGCTGCGGCTGAGGTCAGAGAGGTTTATTCCTGCTTTCCTCCTCTAGGGTTTTGATGGATTCCTGTCTCACATCCAGGCCCTTCATCCATTTTGAGTTTCTTTTTGTGAATGGGGTAAGAAAGTGGTCTAGTTTCATTCTTCTGCATGTTGCTGTCCAGTTCTCCCAGCACCATTTGTTAAAGAGACTCTCTTTTTCCATTGGATACTCTTTCCTGCTTTGTCAAAGATTAGTTGGCCATACATTTGTGGGTCCAATTCTCTGGGTTTCTATTCTATTCCATTGGTCTATGTGTCTGGTTTTGTGCCAATGCTATGTTGTCTTGATGATTACAGCTTTGTAGTAGAGGCTAAAGTCTGGGATTGTGATGCCTCCCTCTTTGGTTTTCTTCTTCACTATTACTTTGGCTATTCAGGGTCTTTTGTGGTTCCATACAAATTTTAGGATTGCTCGCCCTGGCTTTGAGAAGAATGCTGGTGCAATTTTGACTGGGAAGGCATTGAATGTGTAGATGGCTTTGGGTAGTATTGACACTTTAACAATATTTATGCTTCCAATCCATGAGCATGGAATGTTTTTCCATTCTTTATATCTTCTTCAATTTCCTTCATAAACTTTCTATAGTTTTCAGCATACAGATCTTTTACATCTTTGGTTGGTTTATTCCTAGATATTTTATGATTCTTGTGGCAATTGTGAATGGGATGAGTTCTTTATTCTCTTTCTGTTGCTTTCCTATTGGTGTATAAAAATGCAACCGACTTCCGTACATTAATTTTGTGTCCTGCGACTTTGCTGAATTCATGCATCAGTTCTAGCAGACTTTGGTGGAATCTGTTGGGTTTTCCACGTAGAGTATCATGTCATCTGCATAAAGTGAAAGTTTGACTTTATCTTTGCCAATTTTGATGCGTTTGATTTCCTTTTGGTTGTCTGATTGTTGATGCTAGAACTTCCAACACTATGTTAAACGACGGCAGTGAGAGTGGGCATCCCTGTCGTGTTCCTGATCTCAGGGGGAAAGCTCTCAGTTTTTCCCCATTGAGGATGATATTAGCTGTGGGCTTTCTGTAAATGGCTTTTCTGATGTTTAAGTATGTTCCTTCTATCCCGACTTTCTCGAGGGTTTTTATTAAGAAAGGATGCTGAATTTTGTCAAATGCTTTTTCTGCATCTATTGACAGGATCATATGGTTCTTTTCTTGTATTAATGTGATGTATCACATTGATTGATTTGTGAATATTGAACCAGCCCTGCAGCCCAGGAATGAATCCCACGTGATCGTGGTGAATAATTCTCTTTGTATGCTGTTGAATTCGATTTGCTAGTATCTTGTTGAGAATTTTTGCATCCATATTCATCAGGGATATTGGCCTATAATTCTCTTTTTGCTGGGTCTCGTCTGGTTTGGAATCAAAATAATGCTGACTTCATAGAATGAGTCTGGAAGTTTTCCTTCCCTTTCTATTTTTTGGAACAGCTTGAGAAGGATATGTATTATCTGTGCTTTAAATGTCTGGTAGAATTCCCCAGGGAAGCCATCTGGTCCTGGACTCTTCTTTGTTGGGAGATTTTTGATAACTGATTGAATTTCTTCGCTGGTTTTGGTTCTGTTTAAATTTTCTATTTCTTCCTGTTTGAGTTTTAGAAGTGTGTGGGTGTTAGGAATTTGTCTATTTCTTCCAGGTTGTCCAGTTTGTTGGCATATAATTTTTCGTAGTATTCCCTGATAAATTGCTTGTATTTCTGAGGGATTGGTTGTAATAATTCCATTTTCATTCATGGTTTTATCTATTTGGGTCATCTCCCTTTTCTTTTTGAGAAGCCTGGCTAGAGGTTTATCAATTTTGTTTATTTTTTCAAAAAACCAACCTTGGTTTCATTGATCTGCTCTACTGCTTTTTTGGGTTTTGTTTTGTTTTTGGATTCTATATTGTTTATTTCTGCTCTGATCTTTATTATTTCTCTTCTTCTGCTGGGTGGGGTGTCTTTGGTATTTTGTTTCTAATTCCTTTAGGTGTGCTGTTAGATTTTGTATTTGGGATTTTTTCTTCTTTCTTGAGATATGCCTGGATTGCAATGTATTTTCCTCTCAGGACTGCCTTTGCTGCATCCCAAACTGTTTGGATTGTTGTATTTTCATTTTATTTCCATATATTTTTAAATTTCTTCTCTAATTGCCTGGTTGAACCCGTTCATTCTTAGTAAGATGTTCTTTAACCTCCATGCTTTTGGAGGTCTCCCAGACTTTTTCCTGTGGTTGATTTCAAGTTTAATACCATTGTGGTCTGAAAGTGTGCATGGTATGATCTCATTTCTTTTATATTTATTAAGGATTGTTTTGTCACCCAGTATGTGGTCTGTCTTGGAGAATGTTCCATGTGCACTCGAGAAGAAAGTATATTCTGTTGCCTTGGGTACAGAGTTCTAAATATATCTGTCAAGTCCATCTGATCCAATGTATCATTCGGGGGCCATTGTTTTCTTTATTGATTCTGTGTCTAGATGATCTATCCATTGTTGTAATTGGAATATTGAAGTCCCTTGCAATTACCCACATTCTTATCAATAAGGTTGCTTATGAGTAATTGTTTTATATATTGGGGGCTCCCGTATTCGGCACATAGACATGTATAATTGTTAGCACTTCCTGATGGATAGACACTGTAATTATTATATAACGCCCTTCTTCATCTCTTGTTACAGCCTTTAATTGAAAGTCTACTTTGTCTGATATAAGTATGGCTACTTCAGCTTTCTTTTGATTTCCAGTAGCATGATAGTTCTCCATCCCCTCACTTTCAATCTGAAGGTGTCCTCAGGTCTAAAATGAGTCTCTTGTAGACAGCAAATAGATGGGTCTTGTTTCTTTATCCATTCTGACACCCTATGTCTTTTGATTGGAGCATTTAGTCCATTTACATTCAGTGTTATTATTGAAATATATGGGTATAGAGTCATTGTGTTGGAAATAATCCATTTCTCATAGAGGCAAACTATGTGATAAAGGACTCCAAGAAAACTATGAAGTTACATTACAGAACATGAAAAAAAAAAGGATCTGAATAAAATGAAAAGGTATGCAATATAATTACAAATAGCAACTTAAATTTATGGGTTTTTCTTTTTTTTTAACCTTTGGATTATATGTGATAAAGTTTAATATGAAAGTTTATATAAAAGTTTTTATGAAAGAATATATATCTGAATATAGCTAAACATACATAAAAATGAATCGGTACAGATTCCCTTGTTACATATTAAGTGATAGTATAGTCCATACTGTACCACTTGTATTTTGTTGCCATGATGATACATAACAAACTACAACAACAAGAATTTATTCTCAAATGTCTGTGGGTTGACTGGGATGTCTTTACTTTATGCTTCATATTGGCTAGACTTGAATTCAGGTTTCAAGTTGGTTTCAGGTCTGTTCCATATGTCTTCACATTCTTCTTAGAGCATGTGGGATATGTTCTTCCTATGATGATTCATAGAAGGACAAAGGTCTTGACTTGAAACTAGGACACTGTCACTTCTGTCCACCTTGTATTAACCAAAACAAGTCACATGGCCAGGCCCAATATCAGTGAGTGTGGGAAATGTACTACTCACTCCTGTGCACTGTATGGTTACACAGCAAGAGAGAGTTGAGAACTGGAAACAACCAGCTGCCTCCAATCTCTATAGTAAAACAGTAGACGATTACCTTAGCCTTCCAATAATCAGGCAAATATATTTGTATATTGGCATGATTGTAATATATTACAAAGCTGGACAATCAGCTTGGTAGGATATATTGTTTCGATGTATAAATGATTCTGGCCCAAAGGGTTACCATCTAAAAAGAAATGCATTTGATTTTGTATTTCACACTACATTCAAAGCAATTTTAGCAACATTATAATTTAAATGTTAAAGAATAAAGATTATAATATTTCAAGAAATTTAGGGAACTTGGGGTAGAACCTATAAAATAAAAAGTATACTGTATCATTAAGAGAAAATAGAGCCATATTTGACTCTATAAAATTTTGAAAGCAAAATCAGTAGGTAAACATTTAGGAAACATATTTTCAAAGTATATGTCAGTATACATAGTTTATGATGAATATCACATAGAAAAAATTCTTAAACTATAATCAAAGAAATATCCACTAGGAAAATAAATACAAGTTCTAAACAGGCATTTTAGAAAAAAGCAAATTCAAATCACAAATACATCTATGAAAATAAGCTGAGCCATCCCCCCTGCCCATACAAAAATTTTAGAAAAATCACAGTAAAGTAATATTGAAAACTTCCTTCACACTCATCATACTGGCCAAAATTACAAAAAGAATATAACACTTGCCGGTAGAGATTCATTGAAAGAAAAACATTTTCAGACATTAATGGTTGGAAATATACATTGTTGTAGGCTCTTGTGGAAATCAATTGGGCAGCAGTTACTAAAATTAAAACCTGGGGCACCTGGGTGGCTCAGACGGTTGAGTGTCTGACTCTTGATTTCAGCTCAGGTCATGATCCTCACCATTTGTGGGTTTGAGCCCCACGTCAGGCTCGGCACTGAAGCACAGAGGCTGCTTGGGATTCTCTCTCTCCCTCTTTCTCCCCTCTCCACTGATCATGGTCAGTCTCTCTCTCTCTCGTCTCTTTCTCTCTCTCTCATCCCCCCCCCAAAATAAACAAACATTAAAAATAAAAAAAGAGAGGGGGTTCCTGGGGGCGGCTCAGTTGGTTAAGCATCTGACTTTGGCTCATGTCATGATGTCACAGCTTGGGGTTTTGAGCCCCACGTCGGGCTCCGTGCTGACCAGAGCCTGCAGCCTGCTTCGGATTCTGTGTCTCCTCTCTCAGCTCCTCCCCCACTCAGGCTCAGGTCTCTGTCTCTTAAAAATAAATAAACATTAAAAACAATTTAGGGGCGCCTGGGTGGCGCAGTCGGTTAGCGTTCCGACTTCAGCCAGGTCACGATCTCGCGGTCCGTGAGTTCGAGCCCCGCGTCGGGCTCTGGGCTGATGGCTCAGAGCCTGGAGCCTGTTTCCGATTCTGTGTCTCCTCTCTCTCTGCCCCTCCCCACGTTCATGCTCTGTCTCTCTCTGTCCAAAAATAAATAAATGTTGAAAAAAAAAATAAAAAAAAAAAACAATTTTAAATTAAAACCTATCTTTTAAGTAGATATACTATACAATGAGACTCTATCCAATAGAAATAAAAGCATTAATACATAAACACACATATACATTGATATTTTGGGGCTGGGTATTATTCATAGAAATAAAAACTGGGAACCTGATAAAAGTCAACAGGTAGGAGTTTACACAAATTATAGAAGCTTTAACAATATTGTTGTGGTACAATCGTACAGCATTATTTTTACAGCTATTAGTAAGCAGGAATTACAGGTACTGTGAGTAACAAGAAGTGGGTGTGGAAAGAAAGAGGACACGGAGGGGACAGTAAGCAAACAGACCCGGTGGGAATCAAGGGGGGTTGTGATTGTGAGGCAATTATTTAATTGTATTTAGGTACAACATAATATTTAGGAAGCACAGTAGTTAGGAATCATGGATTTTTTGTAACACTGGGAACTAATCACCAGTAATGACTGGGAGATTCATTCTGAATCCACATGAGCAAATCGGAGAGAACTCTGGGAGCTTTATGTGGTTGCAACCAGACTTGCTACAGGCTTGGTCCCCTCCTTGTAGGTTCTTTGAGGCCCTGGGTGGGAGGGTGGTGGGGGAGAAACAGAGATCACAACAGCTGCAAAGAGTGTTCAGCAGTCACTCAGTAGTTCAAGCAATGCTTGTATCTGGATTGACCTTCTTATTCTCCCTAAAAGGAACTTAAGGAAAATCATAGGACCTAAACTGAGTCCATCTACTTATTCTACTGAGAAGCATCTGAATCAACAGGTTAAATGTAATATATGTTCACCTCCTCTGTGGCAGATCCGGGAGTAAAGTCATATTTCTATATACTTTGACTCTGTATTTACAATCCTCTGATCAAATTTTAGCATTTTTTCATTCCTTATTTTGAATCTCATTTGTTTCTCAGAATTCATTACCATTCTCTTGAAGTAGCTATAACATGAATACAATTTAGTGAGTAGCTGTTATGTGCCAGATTCTTTGCATATATTGTCAGTTAAATCCTTGCAACAACACTCTTCATTTGGATAATACTCTGTTTTTAACACTGATGAAAACGCCATAGAAAGAGACAAAATTTGCCTAAGATCGCAGAGCTGGGAGATGGTGCAGAAGGGATCTGATGGCAGGGCCTGAGTTCTCTCCACTTACCACACTGCCTTCACGCCACTTCCCTCCCACCCCCCAATTCTAGTTTTTTCGCGCTTCGGGGTGATAGTGCCTCTGTTTTTTTTCTTTTAAAGAGTTAGTTCTCAGCTATGTGGCTATGGAGAATATTTCTAACATCAACATTTCTGATATCTGCTAGTGGTATATTTCAGTATTTGCAAGGTACTGAGAGAATAGCTAATGGCAATCAACTCCTATGAATTCAATATCACAATATATCTTTTAAATTAATTTATACTTGATTATCTTATAGTACCACAGACATTTGAAAAAGAATAGCTACACAAATATACGTAAGCATATAGCTCACACTGAAAATGCCGAAATATATATGGATCTGAATATTTCTTTTTTTAATATGAAATTTACTGTCAATTGGTTTCCATACAACACCCAGTGCTCATCCCAACAGGTGCCCTCCTCAATGCCCATCACCCACTTTCCCTCTCCCCCAACCCCCACAACCATAAGTTCTCAGTATTTAAGAGTTTCTTATGGTTTGCTCCCTCCCTCGCTGTAACTTTTTTTTCCCCCTTCCCCTCCCTCATGGTCTTCTGTCAAGTTTCACAGGAGCCAATATGAATGAAAACATATAGTATCTTTCTCTGCCTGACTGACTTCACTTAGCATAACACTCTCCAGGTCCAGTCCACATTGCTACAAAAGGCCATATTTCAGTCTTTCTCGTTGCCAGTATATTCCATTGTGTATATAAACCTAATTTCTTTATCATCGTCAGTTGATGGACATTTAGGCTCGTTCCATAATTTGGCTATTGTTGAGAGTGCTGCTATAAACATTGGGGCACAAGTGCCCCTATGCATCAGCACTCCTGTAATCCCTTGGGTAAATTCCTAGCAGTGCTACTGCTGGGTCACAGGGTTAGATCTATTTTTAATTTTGTGAGGAACCTCCACACTGTTTTCCAGAGCAGCTGCAACAGTTTGCACTCCCACCAACAGTGCAAGAAGGTTCCCGTTTCTCCACATCCTCTCTGGCATCTATAGTCTCCTGATTTGTTCATTTTAGCCACTCTGAGTGGCATGAGTGATAATCGAGTGTGGTTTTGATTTGTAGTTCCGTGATGAGGAGTGACATTGAGCATCTTTCATGTGCCTGTTGGCCGTCTGGATGGTCTTCTTTGAGAGAAGTGTCTATTCATGTCTTCTGCCCATTTCTTCAAGTAGATTAGTTGCTTTTTGGGTGTGGAGTTTGGTGAGTTCTTATAGATTTTGGATACTAGCCCTTGTCCGATATGTTACTTGCAAATATCTTTTCCCATTCCGTCGGTTGCCTTTTAGTTTTATTGACTGTTTCCTTTGCAGTGCACAAGCTTTTTATCCTGATGAGGTCCCAGTAGTTCATTTTTGCTTTTAATTCCCTTGCTTTTGTAGAGGTGTCCAGTAAGAAATTGCTGGCGGCTGAGGTCAGAGAGGTTTATTCTTGCGTTCATCCTCTAGGGTTTTGATGGATTCCTGTCTCACATCCAGGCCCTTCATCCATTTTGAGTTTCTTTTTGTGAATGGGGGTAAGAAAGTGGTCTAGTTTCATTCTTCTGCATGTTGCTGTCCAGTTCTCCCAGCACCATTTGTTAAAGAGACTCTCTTTTTTTTCCATTGGATACTCTTTCCTGCTTTGTCAAAGATTAGTTGGCCATACATTTGTGGGTCCAATTCTCTGGGGTTTCTATTCTATTCCATTGGTCTATGTGTCTGTTTTTGTGCCAATACCATGCTGTCTTGATGATTACAGCTTTGTAGTAGAGGCTAAAGTCTGGGATTGTGAGGCACTCCCTCTTTGGTTTTCTTCTTCACTATTACTTTGGCTATTCAGGGTCTTTTGTGGTTCCATACAAATTTTAGGATTGCTCCGCCCTGGCTTGTGAGAAGAATGCTGGTGCAATTTTGACTGGGAATGCATTGAATGTGGTAGATGGCTTTGGGTAGTATTGACGACCTATTAACAGAGTAGTTTATGCTTCCATCCATGAGCATGGAATGTGTTTCCATTTCTTTATATCTTCTTCAAGTTTCTTCATAAGCTTTCTATAGTTTTCAGCATACAGATCTTTTAGATCTTGGATTAGGTTTATTCAAGGTATTTCATGATTCTTGGTGCAAATTGTGAATGGGATGAGTTTCTTTATTTCTCTTCTGTTGCTTCACTATTGGTGTATAGAAATGCAAACCGACTTCTGTACATTAATTTTGTGTCCTGCGACTTTGCTGAATTCATGCATCAGTTCTAGCAGACTTTTGGTGGAATCTGTTGGGTTTTCCACGTAGAGTATCATGTCATCTGCATAAAGTGAAAGTTTGACTTTATCTTTGCCTATTTGATGCCTTGATATCCTTTTTTTTTTTTTTTTTAAAATTTTTTTTCACAACGTTTATTATTTTTGGACAGAGAGAGAGAGAGCATGAACGGGGGATGGGCAGGAGAGAAAGGGAGACACAGAATCGGAAGCATGCTTCCAGGCTCTGAGCCATCAGCCCAGAGCCCGATTCGGGGCTCGAACTCACGGACCGCGAGATCGTGACCTGGCTGAAGTCGGACGCTTAACCGACTGCGCCACCCAGGCGCCCCTCCCTTGATATCCTTTTGTTTGTCTGACTGCTGATGCTAGACTTCCAAACTAGTTAAACAACGGCAGTGAGAGTGGGCATCCCTGTCGTGTTTCCTGATCTCAGGGAAAAAAGCTCTCAGTTTTTCCCCATTGAGGATGATATTAGCTGTGGGCTTTCTGTAATGGCTTTTCTGATGTTTAAGTATGTTCCTTCTATCCCGACTTTCTCGAGGGTTTTATTAAGGAAAGGATGCTGAATTTGTCAAAATGCTTTTTCTGCATCTATTGACAGGAATCATATGGTTCTTTCTTGTATTAATGTGATGTATCACATTGATTGATTTGTGAATATTGAGCCAGCCCTGCAGCCCAGGAATGAATCCCACTTGACCATGGTGAATAATTCTTTTTATATGCTGTTGGAATTCAATGTGCCAGTATCTTGTTGAGAATTTTTGCATCCATATTCATCAGGGATATTGGCCTATAATTCTCTTTTTTGCTGGGTCTCTGGTTAGTTTGGGGAATCAAAGTAATGCTGACTTCATAGAATGAAGTCCTGGAAGTTTTCCTTCCCTTTCTATGTTTTTGGAACAGCTTGAGAAGGATATGATTATCTCTGCTTTAAAATGTCTGGTAGAATTCCCCAGGGAAGCCATCTGGTCCTGGACTCACTTCTTTGTTGGGAATTTTGATAACTGATTCAATTTCTTTGCTGGTTAGGGGTCGGTTCAAGTGTTCTATTTCTTCCTGTTTGAGTTTTGGAAGTGTGTGCATGCTTAGGAATTTGTCCTTTTCTTCCAGGTTGTCCATTTTGTTGGCATATAGTTTTTCAAATAGTCCTGACAATTGCGTGTATTTATGAGGATGGAATTGTAATTCCCACTCTCATTCATGATTTTATCTATTTGGGTCATCTCCCTTTCTTTTGAGAAGCCTGGCTAGTGGTTTATCAATTTTATTTATTTATTCAAGAAACCAACTCTTGGTTTCATTAAAATCTCTACTGTTTTTTTAGATTCTATATTGTTTATTGTTGTCGCTCGATCTTTATTATTTCTCTCTGCTGGTTTGGGGTGTCTTTTTGCTGTTCTGGTTCTATTTCCTTTAGGTGTGCTGTTAGATTTTGTATTTGGGATTTTTCTTATTTCTTAGGACTTGCTTGGATTGCATGTATCTTTCTCTCAGGACTGGCCTTCACTGCATCCCAAAGGCGTTTGGATTGGTGTATTTTGATTTCATTCTTGTTTCCATGTAGTTATTAATTTCTTCTTTAATTGCCTGGTTGACCCATTAATTCTTCAGTAGGGTATTCTTCAACCTCCATGCTTTTGGATGTTTTCCAGACTTTTCCTGTGGTTGATTTCAAGCGTCATAGCATTGTGACCTAAAAAGTGTGCATGGTATGATATCAATTCTTTTATACTTATTGAGGGCTGTTTTGTGACCCAGTATGTGTTCTATCTTGTAGAATGTTCCATGTGCCCTTGCGAAGAAAGTATATTCTGTTGCTTTGGGATGCAGAGTTCTAAATATATATGTCAAGTCCATCTGATCCAATGGATCATTCAGGGCCCTTGTTTCTTTATTGGTTCTGTGTCAAGGTGATCTATCCATTGCTATAAGTGGGGTATTAAAGTCCCCTGAAATTACCACATTCTTATCAATAAGGTTGCTTATGTTTGTGACTAATTGTTTTATATGTTTGTGGGCTCCCATATTTGGCACATAGACATTTGTAATTATTAGCTCTTCCTGATGCATAGACCCTGTAATTATTATATAATGCCCTTCTTCATCTCTTGTTACAGCCTTTAAGTGAAAGTCTAATTTGTCTGATATAAGTATGGTACTCCAGCTGTCTTTTGATTTCCAGTAGCATGATAGTTCTCCATCCCCGCACTTTCAATCTGAAGGTGTCCTGCAGTCTAAAATGCGTCTCTTGTAGATAAAATAGATAGTCTTGTTTTCTTATCCATTCTGACACCCTATGTCTTTTGGTTGGAGCATTTCGTCCATTTACATTCAGTGTTATTATTGAAAGATATGGGTTTAGAGTCATTGTGATGTCTGTACGTTTCATGCTTGTAGTGATATCTCTGGTACTTTGTGGTCCTTGCAACATTTCACTCATAGAATCACCCTTAGGATTTCTTGTAGGGCTGGTTTAGTGGTGATGAATTCCTTCAGTTTTGTTTGTTTGTTTGTTTGTTTGTTTGGGAAAACCTTTATCTTTCCTTCTATTCTGAATGACAGACTTGTTGGATAAAGGATTCTTGGCTGCATATTTTTTCTGTTCATCACATTGAAGACTTCTGCCATTCTTTTCTGGCCTGCCAAGTTTCAGTAGATAGGTCTGCTACTACCCTTATGTGTCTACCTTTGTAAGTCAGGGCCTGTTATCCCTAGCTCTTTCAGAATTCTCTCTTTATCCTTGTATTTTGCCAGTTTCGCTATGCTATCTCATGCAGAAGACCGATTCAAGTTACGTCTGAAGGGAGTTCTCTGTGCCTCTTGGATTCAATGCCTGTTTCCTTCCCCAGATCAGGGAAGTTCTATGCTATGATTTGTTCAAGTACACCTTCAGCCGTTTCTCTCTTCTTCTTCTGGTATTCCTATGATACAGATATTGTTCCATTTGTTTGCATCACTTAGTTCTCTATTTCTCCCCTTATACTCCTGGATTGTTTAATCTTTTTCGCAGCTTCCTGTTTTTCCATAATTTATCTTCTAATTCACTTATTCTCTCTTCTGCCTCTTCAATCCATGCTATGGCCACCTCCATTCTATTTTTCACCTCATTTATAGCATTCTTTCGTTCCTCATGACTATTTTTTAGTCTTTGATCTCTGTAGCAATAGATTCTCTGCTGTCCTCTATGCTTTTTTCAAGCCCAGCAATTAATTTTATGACTATTATTCTAAATTCTTGTTTTGTTACATTGCTTAAATAATTTTTGATCAATTTGTTCGCTGTCGCTACTTCCTGGAGTTTCTTTTGAGGAAAATTCTTCTGTTTTGTCATTTTGGGTAGTCCCTGCAGTAGCTCCAAACTGCAGGGCACTTCCCCTGTGCTGTCCGAAGTAACTTGTGTTAGTGGGCGGGCCTGCAGTCAGACCCGATGTCTGTCTCCAGCCCACCACTGGGGCCACAGTCAGACTGGTGTGTACCTTATCTTCCCTCTCCCAGGGGCAGGACTCACTATAGAGTGGGTGGTGTGGCCCTGTATGGGCTGCTTGCCCACTGCCAGACTTGTGGTGCTGCTTCGATGGGATCTGGTAAAGGGTGTATTAGCAGGGGTGGATCCGCAAGGTGCACAGGGGTGGGAGGGGTGAGCTTAGCTCACTTTGCCATTGGTGGTCCCCTGCAGGAGGGGTCCTGCAGCACAGGGAGGGAGGCAGGCCCGTCGGAGGGATGGATCCATAGAAGCATAGTGTCGGGCATTTGCGCAGTGCAAGCAAGTTTGGTGATGAGAACTGGCTCCGTTTGGTATGTTGGCTGGAGGGATGGGAGAGGGGATGGCGCTTGCCAGCAGGGCCTTTGTTCCCTCGCCGAGCTGAGCTCTGTCTTCTGGAGCTCAACAACTCTCCCTTCCGGTGTCCTCTCGCCCTCCCCACCATCTGAGAGCAGAGCTGTTGACTTTTCACATTCCAGATGTTAAGTCCCACTGGCTGTCAGAAGTCATGGAGTCCAGCTCCTCCGCTTTTGCAGGCCAGACTTGAGGGGCTCTGCCTTGCCAGGCGGGCTGCCCCTCCACTGCCCCGGCTCCCTCCCACCAGTCCCTGTAGCACACCACCTCTGGGCCCTTCCTACCCTCTTCCATGGGCCTCTTGTCTATGCTTGGCTCCAGAGAGTCCATTCTGATAGTCTTCTCATGGTTTTCTGGGTTATTTAGGCTGATGTGGGTGGTATCTAAGCAACCAGCAGGATGAGGTGAGCCCAGCGTCCTCCTATGCTGCCATCTTCCCCAGTTATCTAATCTGGATCTGAATATTTCTAACAGTAGTTTAGGTGCTCCCAGGGAGTCCACAGTTCTAATAGTGGAAGAGTATAAGATGTCAGCATCTGCTTTTTCTACTCTCTTATCAGCATCTAGTTTGCCCAGGATTGCTCTTATCTTTATTGATCTTTGACTTATTAATTAGTTCAGTTCCCACCTTCCTTTGCATTCATTATATGATTAGAGGCCTGATAAGATGATAAGTGGTCTGCTCAAGATATTAAAACAAGGTGATCCTGGACCCAGCATGTTGTTCATAAGCATTTCTGGTCCTAGAACAACTAGAGTCTGAGCACAGACCCTCCTTTGTGTCTTCTTTGCCTCTCAGCTTTGAGCCAACACTAAACTTTATTCCACCTATCCAGCCTCTTGGTAACTCATTTCAGATGTGTCTTGTCTCTGTCACTGGTCCCTGACTTGTTCCAGTTGGTCCATGCTTTCCACTAACACCACTCTGCCCACCTCAATTCTAACATAATTGAGTCTTTTAATTGAATAATCAATGATCTACATCAGTGTCTGCGGTTAGCATAAACTGGAATAATTTAGGCAGAGATAGGAAGTGGTAGGGAGTTCTAAAGTAGTGTTAATTAATCTTTGATATGGAGCCATGCTTCATATTTGTCTGATCTGTAGTTCTAATTCAAGTGATGACTTGTAGGCTCTTGTTAAGTTGATCTATAATTTTCAGACTTTCTCTGAGTCACAGAATATTCCTATAGGCAGCCATTCATATGAGAAAACCCCACGTCAGAACTCCTGAACCCAGAGGCCACTAACTTAACCACGTGTGCCATCACATGGCAGTGTGGTTCAACTCAGAGTAGTAAAATTCTGTTCTGGTACCTTTCTGATTAGGTTCCAGAAGCCAACCTTTTCTACCTCTTCTCTCACTACCCAACACACACTCACTTTACCTGCTTTGCTTTGCCTTTTCTAGTCTCCTCTAGGTGATGAATTATAGCTTCTAACACACATTAACTTATCAGGAAAATTGTGCTATTTCATATCGAACCTCCATTCTACTTACCCAAACTATGAATGAAGTTGACCACAATCCTAGAAAATCGTGCTTAGTATCTCAGTGTGAGAGAGCAACTCTGTAGAGCAGCAATTGTCAACAGTTGGTGAGGGTAAAATTTTTCCTGGCTATAGTACATATGAGTCAATGGGAAGACATTGATGGATATTGAATTCTTAAGAGACTTGGGTCAAAGCTGAGGAAATGGCCATGTTATAATTAATAATCCCAGAATGGGTCAAAAACAGATAAAGCCAACTATGAATAAGCAATAGAAATGCAGGCTGTGAGATCCAAGGGGGTCATATAAAATACGTGACATTTAGATAGAAAGTCAGAGTCTAAAAGGAAACCAAAATAGTATACTAATGGGGACCATAGCTAATTAACCTGCTGTGGGAAGTAGGATTCTTCCAGAGCCCAATTAGTGGACACTACAGCAGTTCCAGTGGTCATGGATGGATGTATATGCATGGTACTCAAAAAATATACTAGAAAATGCCAAACTTGCCCACTTAGATGCTATAAGTTTTGTCTGCTGACCAGCACCTGCCTACCACCTTGGTGGGGGATTCAGTGCCAGGCCCCATATTATGCCTTGCTGTGAATAAACATCTATGTTTTGCCTGTGAATGCTGAGATATGTTTTCAAATATTTCACCTGCAACCTATAGTAAACACTATATTTTCTATACTTCATCATACCTTTCTTTGGTAGGGATGTGTGTATATGTATATATCTATATCCATATATAATAAAAGTAAGTTTCCCAAAACAGTGCTTACCATTTTTACAAGAAATTATTTGATATATCTAATGTTTTTCTTTTTAGATTCTTACTGTGATTTAATAAATGATTTCAATATCCACTAGTGTAAAACATCTGTAATTTTATTTTATTTTTTAAAAATTTTTTTAACGTTTATTTATTTTTGAGACAGAGAGAGACAGAGCATGAACAGGGGAGGGGCAGAGAGAGAAGGAGACACAGAATCTGAAACAGGTGCCAGGCTCTTAGCTGTCAGCACAGAGCCTGACGCGGGGCTCGAACTCACAGACAGTGAGATCATGACCTGAGCTGAAGTCAGACACTCAACCGACCAAGCCACCCAGGCGCCCCAAAAAACATCTGTAATTTTAAAAAACACTGGTGGTAGACATGATCTATGAAGGAAATAATTGATAAGCTAGACTTCATTAAAATTAAAATCTTTTCTGTTAAAGATAGTATGAAGAGAATTAGACGACAAGCCATTATCTGGGAGAGAAATATTTGTAAAAGATGCATCTGATAAAAGACTGTTTAAAAAGTATACAAAGAACTCATAAAATTCAACAATAGAAAATAAACAACCCAACTCAAAGTGGTCCAAAGTCTGAGAGAGTTCACCAAAGAATATGTGCAGATGGCAAATAAGTGTATGAAAAGATGCTCCACATCATATATCATCTGGGAAATGCAAATTAAAACGGAGAACACTACACATCAACAAAAATGGCCATTTCTAGAACACGATAATACCAAATGCTGACAAGGATAAGAAACAAAAGAAATTCTCCAGCACTGCTGATGGAACGCCACTGCTGATGGCACAGATACTTTGGAAGAGTTTGGCAATTTCTTACAAAGTAAACGTACTGTTACCATATAATCTAGCAATTGCTTTCCCTGGCATTTACTCAAGAGTTGAACACTTATGTCCACACATAACACACACACAAACTGTAAACAGATGTTTCCTAACAGCTTTATAAATAATTATATAAAGCCATGAAAAAGACTTTTTGGGAGAACCTTACATGTATTTTTGGTATGTAAAAGAAGCCAGTCTGAGAAGCTGCAAACTGCATGATTTCAACTTTTTGATATTTTGGAAAAGGCAAAACTGGGGAGACAAAAAGATCAGTGGTTGCCAGGGATGAGATGAGGGAGAAGAGATGAAGGCAGACCACAGAGGATTTTTTTTAGGACAGTGAAAATCTCGTTATGGATATATGGATACTCTATATGGATATAATGATGGACCATACTAGTCATTATACATTTGTCCAAACCCATAGAATGTGTAATACCGGAGAGGGAACCTAAGATTAATTATGGACTTTGGATGATTATAGTATGTAATACAGGTATGTCCCTGTTAAAAAATGTACCATTTCTGTGAGGACTATTTCTTTTTGAGAAACTGTTTTAATCATTACAATATTTATCACTTATTCATCATTTGTAACACATACAGACTTTTCAATTTCTAGTTGATTAAAGTCTCTCATTTCTAAAGTTTAAAATGTGAGATAACATTCTTTTTTTAAATAACTCTTTGAGATAAGTATTTTTATTTCTTTATTTTTATTATGGAAGCGTAGTTGACATATAGTGTTATATTAGTTTCATGTGTACAACACAGAAGTTTGACAATTCTATACTCAGTGCACACCAAGAAGTATAGTCACCAGCTGTTAACATACAACATCATTATAATTTATTGACTTTAATCTCTATGTTGTACTTTTCACCTCTCTTCCTTATTATTTTATAACTGGAAGTTTATACCTCTCAATCACCTTTATGTATTTTGCCCCTCCCCCTAATTCCTTCTCTCTGGCAACCATCAGTTTGTTATGTTATATAATATTATATAACAGTTTGTTATAGAAGTTATATAATATTATATAGTCTGTTCTGTTTATTTTTTCAGATTCCACATATAGATGAAATCATGCGGTTCTTGTCTGTCTTCATCTGATTTATTGCACTTAGTATAATATCCTCTATGTCATCCCTGTTGTCACAAATAATAAGATTTCATTCCTTTTATGGCTGAGTAATATTCCATTGCATCCATTCATCTACCAATGGACATTTAGGTTGCCTCTCTGTCTTGGCTTTTGGACACAATGCTGCAATAAACAGTAAGGTGTATATATATATATATATATATATATATATATATATATATCTGTTATAAATAGTGTTTTTGTTCTTTAGGTACATGGCTAAGGGTAGAATTAGTGGATTATATGTACTTCTCAATTTTTTAATTTTAGAGGCACCCCTATACTATCTTCACGGTGGCTGCACAAATTTAAATTCCCATTAACATTGCATAAAGGTTCCTTTTTTCCACATCCTCAGAAACACTTGTTTTTCTTGCCTTTTGGACACTAGCCATTCTGCAGATATATGATAACTCATTGTGGTTTTGATTTGCATTTTCCTGATGATTAGAGATTTTTAGCATCTTTTCCTATATCTGTTGGTCATCCATTATGTCTCCCTTGGAAAAATATCTATCCAGGTCTTCTGCCAAGATATAATTTGATTATTTTCCCCCAGTGTTCAGTTGTATAATTTTAAACATATTTTGGATATTAAATCCTTATTGGATATATGATTTTCAAATATCTTCTCATATTCAGTAGGTTTCCTTTTTGTATGGCTGATGGTTTCCTTTGCTGTGCAAAAGATTTTATTTTGATGTAGCCCTTTTGGTTGGTGTATTTTGCTTTTGTTTCCCTTCCCTGAGAAGACATATCCATACACATGTCGCTAATGCCAATGGCCAAGAAATTACTGTTTGTGTATGTTTCTTTTTAGGAATTTTATGGTTTCAGGTTTTACTTTTAAGTCTTCAGACTATTTTAAGTTCGTTTTTGTATGTGGTGTAAGAAAGTGGTCCAGTTTCATTCTTATGTATGTTAACTGCCCTGTTTCCCAATGCTATTTATTGAAGAGACTGTCTTTTCCCCATTGTACATTCTTGCCTCCTCTATTGTAGATTCATTGACACATAAGCGTGTGGATTTATTTCCTGGATTTCTATCCTGTTTCATTGATCTGTGTCTATTTTTGTTCCAGTGCCATACTATTTTGATTACTTTAGCTTTGTAGTATATCTTGAAATCTGAGAGTGTGACACATCCAGCTGTTCTTTCTCAGGATTGCTTTGATTCTCTGAGAGCTTTGTGTTTCCATAGAAACTTTAAGATTATTTTATCTAGTTCTGTGAAAAATGCTATTGGTATTTTTATAAGGATTATATTGGATCTGTAGGTTGCTTTGGATAGAATGGATATTTTAACAGGATTAATTTTTCCAATTCATGAGCATGGTATATCATTTCATTTGTTTGTATCATCTTCAATTTCTTTTATCAATCACTTACAGTTGTCAGACTATAGGTCTTTCACATCTTGGTTAAATTCATTTCTAGTACTTTTTTTTGCTGCAGTTACAAATGGGATTGTTTTCTTAATTTCTTTTTCTGCTACTTCATTATCAGCATATGGAAATGCAACATACCTCTGTATATTAATTTTTCATCTTAAAACTTTACTGAATTCATTTATCCTAAAAGGTTTTTGGTGGAGTGTTTCAGATTTTCTGTATATAGTATGATGTCATCTGCAAATAGTGACAGGTTTACTTCTTGAGTACCAATTTATATGCTTTTTATTTCTTTTTCTTGAGTGATTGCTGCACCTAGAACTTCCAGTAACATGTTGTAGAAAAGTGGTGAGAGTGGACATCCTTGTCTTGTTCTGATCTTAGAGGAAAACCTTTTAGGTTTTCACCATTGAGAATGATGTGGTAGTGACTGTATCACATATAACCTTTATTATGTTGCAATATGTTTCCTACAGATCCATTTTTTGAGAGTTTTTATTATTAGGGTTGCATTAATGTCAAGTACTTTTTCTGCGTCTGCTGAGATAATCATAGAGTTTTCACCCTTTTTCTAGTTAAAGTGACCTATCACATTGATTATTTTGCAAATACTGAACCATGCTTGGATCCCTGGAATAAATTCAACTTGTTCATGGTAATTAACTCTTTTTTTGAAATGTTTATTATTTATTTTTGAGAGAGGGTGCATGAGTTAGGGGAGGGGCGGGAAGAGGGAGACAGAGAAAATTCCAAGCAGGTTCTGTGCTGTCAACACAGAGCCTGATGTAGGGCTTGAACTCATAAACTGTGAGATCATGACCTTAGCCAAAATCAGGAGTCAGATGTTTAACTGACTGAGCCACCCAGGCACCCCTGGTAAGTAATTCTTTTAATGTATTGTTGAATTCAGTTTGCTATATTTTGAAGTGCACGTGGAACATTTTCCAGGACAGATCACATGTTAGGCCACAAAACAAGTGTCAATAAACTCAAAAATATTGAGGATTTTTGCATTGATGCTTATCGGGGATATTGGCCTTCAATTTTCTTTCTTTCTCTCTCTTTTTTTGAAGTGCTTTTGTCTAACTTTGGGATCAGGTTAATGCCTTGTAGAATGAATTTGGAAGCTTTATGTTCCTCTTCTATTATTTGGAATAGTTTGAGGAGAATAAGCATTAACTCTTTTTCAAAATGTTTGATAGAACTCACTTGTGAAGCCCTCTGGTTCTGGACTTTTGTTTCTTGGGAGTTTTTTGATTACCTATTCAATTTCACTACTAATAATTAGTCTATTCAGATTTTCTATTTCTTCCTGATTCAGTTTTGTATATTTTGTTTCTAGAAACTTATCTTTTGGCTCTAGATTGTCCAATTTATTGGCACATAATTTTTCACAGTGCTTACTTATAATCCCTTTGTATTTCTGTGGTGGCAGTTGTTATTTTCCCTCTTTAATCTATGATTTTGTACAGTCCTCTTTTTATGTTGATGAGTCTAGCTAAAGATTTATCAACTTTATTAAAAAATCAGTTTTTGGTTTCATTTTTATTTTCTATTTTTTAATCTCTATATCTGCTCTAATCTTTATTATTTTATTTCTTCTAACTTTGGGCTTTCTTTCTTTCTTTTTTTTTTTTTTTTCTAGTCTCTTTGGGTATAAGGTTAAACTGTTTATTTGGGATTTTTCTTGTTTCTTGATAGAGGCCTACATCACTAAACTTCCCTCTTCACACTGCTTTTTCTTCTCCCCCCAAATTTTGGGCCATTGTGTTTCCATTTTCATTCATCTCCATGTATTTTTTTATTTCCTCTTTGACTTATTCATTGACACATTGGGTGCTCAGTAGTAGATTTTTTAGCCTCCACGTATTTGTGTTTTTTTCCAGTTTTTTTTTCTTTTCTTGTAATTCTAATTTTATGCCATTGTGGTTGGAAAAGATGGTAGATACAGTTTCAAAATTTTTGAGTTTATTGACACTTGTTTTGTGGCCTAACATGTGATCTGTCCTGGGGAATGTTCCATGTGCACTTGAAAAGATTGTGTATTCTTCTGGTTTTGGATGGAATGTTCTCTCTCTCTCTCTGGGTATGTATGTATATACATACATACATACATACATACATACATACAATCTGTTAAGTCCATTTGGTCTAATGTTGTTTTAAAGCCACTGTTTACTTATAGATTTTCTGTCTGTATATTCTATCCATTGGTGTAAGTGAGGTGTTAAAGTCCCCTAATATTATTGTGTTAGAGTCAACTTCTTCCTTAATATCTGTTAATATTTGCTTTCAATATTTAGGTGCTTCTATGGTGAATGCATAGGTATTTACAATTGTTATATCCTCTGGTTGAATTGATCCTTTTATCATTTTGTAATGCCCTTCTGTGCCTTTTGTTACTGCCCGTTGTTTTAAAGTTAATTTTGTGTGATCTAAGTATTGCTACTTTAGCTTTTTTCCCCCAGCTTGATTTGCATGGAATATCTTATTCCATCTCTTCACTTCTAATCTGTATGTTTTTGTAGGTCTGAAATGAGTCTCCTGTAGGCAGCATGTGGATAGGTCTATCCATTCAGTTACCCTGTCTTTAAACTGGCACACAGTCCTTCTCTTGCTCTCTTTCCTTGTGTTTGATGGCTTTTGTTAGTGTTACACTGATTTTTTTTCCTGTTTGCTTTGTGTATATTTATGATACTTTTTGATTTGTGGTTGTCATTGGGTTTATATATAACATCGTATGTTTATAGCATTATATACTAATTTGATGGTCCCTAAAGTTTGAACACATTCTAAAATGGCTACATTTTTACTCCACATTCCACATTATATATATGTAGTCATATGTTACATGTTTTGATTTTGTATACCCCTTGACTAATTTTTGTAGATATAATTGATTTTACTACTTTCGTGTTTAACTTCTATTCTGGCTTTATGTGATAAACCTACTACCTTCACTCTATGATTGCCTTTACCAATGAATATTTTCCTTTTTATAATTTCCTTCTTGTTATGGCTTTTTTCCCCCACTTGAAGCATATCATTTAACATTTTGTAAGACTTGCTTAGTGGTGATGAACTCCTTTAACTTTTATTGTCTGGCAAACTCTTCATCTCCTTTTATTCTGAATGATAATCTTGTCATGTAGAATATTCTGGGTTGTAGATTATTTTCCCCTTCAACACATTGAATACATCATGTCAGTCGCTTCTGGCCTTCAAGGTTTCTGCTGAAAAATCAGCTAATAGACTAATGGAGTTTCCCTTATATGTAACTGTTTGCTTTTCTCTTGTTGTTTCCTACCCTTCTTGTTTGCAGATCCATTCTTTTGTATCTTTTAATTTCCCTCTAGTGTATATTTCATTTCATTTGTCCTATTTTTCTGCTCTGATTATTTTTTATATTTTCCATCTCTTTCTTTGAAGATATCACTGGTTCATCTACTATTCTAAGTCCAGTGAGTATTTTTAAGACCACTATTTTGAATTCTTTATCAGGCATGTTTCTTATATCTGTATTATTTAGCTCCTTTTTTTCTGCAAATTTGTTTTGTTCTTTCATTTGGGATGTATTCCTCTGTCTCCTGGTTTTGTCTAACTCTCTGTGTTTGTGTCTATGTACTAGGTAGGTCAGCTGTGTATCCTAGTCTTGAAAGTAGTGGCCTTATGTGGAAGAGGTCCTGTGGTGCCCTATTATCACCAAAACTATGTTCTAGTGAATGATCTTGATAATAAGGAAGCATATGCATGTGGGGAGGCCGTAGATATATCAGAAGTCTCTATATCATCTTCTTGATTTTATTGTAAAACTTAGACTGTTTTTAAAAGTTACATTGCCTAGGCTCCTTTGCCAGAAGTCTGATATTAGTGCTTTAAAAAATACTAATGCTGAGACCCCACATGGACATGAAAACAAAAGCACCCTAGTGATTCTAATACAAAATCACTGTTGAAATCTCTGCATTTTTGGGTAGAATAGCAGAACACAAAACAAAAACCCCTAAAAAGCCCAAAGTGTTTATTTTGAGATAAAATAAATAAAAATGAAAAAAAATCAGTATATAATTTGCTGCAACAAAATACTGCTTCCAGGGCATCTTTATTTTGTTATTTTTTAGAATTATTCTTATTATTCAGATTTGCAACTTTTATTTTCTTCAGTGACTTACACTTTTAAATTTAGATAGAACCCTATTTATTCAGTTTGCAGTGCTTATAAATATTCTGAATGATGTATTACTACTTCTAAGCTACTATAACAGCTATAAACAGTTATAAATTTAACTTATATTATCAACTTCAAAACAACTGAATGTTACTACTTTAGGTATTCTAGAAAAATTAAGCAAGACTTCCACAATTACTTTAGGGTATCTTCCTTTCTTGAGCTTCCACTGACAATTTCTTTTCTTGGTGAAGAAATGGCCAGAGCATTAATGAAGAATGATCTACGGGCTCCTGGGTGGCTCAGTCAGTTAAGCATCCGACTTTGGCTCAGGTCACGATCTCACAGTTCATGGGTTTGAACTCTGTGTCAGGCTGGGTGCTGACAGCTCAGAGCCTGGAGCCTGCTTTGTATTCTATGTCTCTATCTCTCTTTGCCCCTCCTCTGCTCATTCTCTCTTTCTCTGTCTTTCAAAAATGAATAAACATTAAAAAAATTTTAAAAGCATGATCTAACATCTACTTGAATAAGTGCTTAAGGAATGTTAATTGGTGAAGTTATTAGTTCAAGCAAAGTTTTCTAACATTTCACTAGAAAGATTTATAGTTATCCTAGTCAGAGTAACTTATTCCTAGTTAATTTATTGATCAGAGATATAGATGATGTGGTAAGCAAGTATTAGGTGGGACAAAACTGGAAATGATTTTTGAAGTTTTGAATAACATATTTTAAAGTGTGAGCAATAAATGTAAAGCTTTGTGATAAAGTGCTAGGTTTAACTAATTAAAACCTAAATACAGAATTTGATTTCACTGATGGTTGTGATGTAACAGGTAGTGGCAAGCTCTAATTCCTGTTATGACAACTAATAAAAGAAAAACCATAAAAATACTTTATCAGTACTCTATACTTTATCAGAGTACTGATAGAATTTATATTTTCACAGACATAGGAGAAATTTATAAGAAAAAAAAGTGAACTAAAATTCTATAGATACATGAACTTTCTTTGGTAAATTTAGCTCACCAGATATTTTCTTACATGGGATATTTACCACGTCTGGAGATGGGCTGAGGATGTGCTTGCCATATGGGAGAAGCATTCAACAAGGGAAAACAGAAACCAGCAGAGCTTTTGATGGTTGCAAGCTGATGGGAAAGATTAAAATCTAGGGGGATCCCAAACTCCTAGCATGTTTTCTCTACAGGATATTTGAGCGATTGGATAATTGGGACATTGGAGGGCTGGATTAGAGAGAGTAAAATGTCCCACAAATTCATGGTACTTTAAAAGAAAGTCCCACTAGAGGGAGGGGTCTGCAACAATATAGAGATGATGAAACGTTTCGTGGAGACACTTGAAAATAGAGGTAGAATGACTTTAATTAAAGCAAACCCCAGTTTTTATTTCATTTTTAATTGAAATGTCATTGGCATACAATATTATATTAATTTCAAGGGCACCACGTAATGATTTGACATTTATATACATTACAAAATGATTATTGTGAGAAGAGTAGTTGATACCTATCATCATACAATGTTTTAAAATATTTTAACTATATTCCCTATACTGTACTTCACAGCCCCATATCTCACTTTTTTTATAACTGGAAATTTGTACCTCTTGATCCCTTTCTCCTATGTCACCCATCCCTGCAGCCCCAGCCCTCCTGGCAACCACTAGTCTGTTCTCTGAATTTATGAGCCTTTTTCTCTTTTGTTTGTTTTGTTTTTGTTTTCAGATTCTACATATGAGTGAAATCATAGAGCATTTATCTTTCTCTGACTTATTGCACTTAGCATAATACCCTCTGGGTATGTCTATGTTGTTGTAAATGGAATGATTTCATGGCTGAGAAACATTCATGTGTGTGTACACACACACACACACACACACACACACACACACACACACACTATCTTCTTTATCTATGAATGAACACTTAGGTTGCTTCCATAGCTTGGCTAGTGCAAATAATGCTGCAGTGAATGTAGGTGTGTATGTATCTTTTCAAAGTAATGTTTTGTTTTCTTTCAGGTGAATACCCAGCAATGGAGTTGCTGGAGTATGGTATTTTTATTTTTAATTTTTTGAGGAACTTCAATATCACTTTACATATTGGCTGCACCAATTTACATTCCCAAGAAGAGTGGACAAGGGTTCCCTTTTCTCTACATCCTTGCCAACATCTATTATTTCTTGTCTTTTTGATTAGTTATCTTAGTTATTCTGACTCATTTGAGGTGATATTTCATTATGGTTTTGATTTGCATTCCCATGATGATTAGTGATGTTGAACAATTTTTTTTTCATGAGTCTGTTGGCTCTTTGTATGTGTTTTTTGGAAAAAGGTCTATTCAGGTCCTCTGCCTATTTATCAATTAGATTTTGTGTGTGCACGTGTGGGTGTGTGCATGCATTGAGCTGTATGAGTTCTTTACGTATTTTGGATACTAACTCTTTATTGGATATACCATTTTCAAATACCTTCTCTCATTCAGTAGGTTGCTTTTTTGTTCCATGAATGGTTTCCTTCACTGTGCAAAAAGTTTTAGTTTGATATAGTCCCCATTACATATTTTGGCTTTTATTGCCCTTGCCTGAAGAGACAGCTCAAAAAGATATTGTTAAGACCAATATCCAACAGTTTATTGCCTATGTTTCATTTAGGAGTTTTATGATTTCAGGTCTCACATTTAGGTTTAATCAATTTTGAGTTTATTTTTGTATAGGATGTGAGAATGTGATTGAGTATCATTTTCTAATATGTAGCTGTCCAGTATTCCTAACACCATTTATTTTTTTAATTAATTAATTGACTGTTTAATTTACATCCAAGTTACTTAGCATATAGTGCAACAATGATTTTAGGAGTAGATTCCTTAATGCCGCTTACCCATTTAGCCCATCCGCCTTCCCTCAGCCCCTCCAGCAACCCTCTGTTTCTTCTCTATATTTAGGAGTCTCTTATGTTTTGTCCCCCTCCCTGTTTTTATATCATTTTTGCTTCCCTTTCCTTATGTTCTTCTGTTTAGTATCCTAAATTCCTCATATGAGTGAAATCATAGAATATTTGTCTTTCTCTAATTTCGCTTAACATAATACCCTCTAGTTCCATCCACGTAGTTGCAAAAGGCAAGATTTCATTCTTTTTTTAAAATTTTTTTTTTCAACGTTTATTTATTTTTGGGACAGAGAGAGACAGAGCATGAACGGGGGAGGGGCAGAGAGAGAGGGAGACACAGAATCGGAAACAGGCTCCAGGCTCTGAGCCATCAGCCCAGAGCCTGACGCGGGGCTCAAACTCACGGACCGCGAGATCATGACCTGGCTGAAGTCGGACGCTTAACCGACTGTGCCACCCAGGCGCCCCAAGATTTCATTCTTTTTGATTGCTGAGTAATACTCCATTTTCTCTGTGTGTATTTGTGTATACACACCACATCTTCTTTATCCATTCATCCATCGATGGGCATTTGGGCTCCTTCCATACTTTGGCTATTGTTGATAGCGCTGCTATAAACATTGGGGTGCATGTGCCCCTTCGAAACAGCACACCTGTATCCCTTGGGTAAATATTTAGTGGTGCAATTGCTGGGTCGTAGGGTAGTTCTATTTTTAATTTTTTGAGGAACCACCATACTATTTTCCAGAGTGGCTTCACCAACTTGCATTCCCACAAACAGTGCAAAAGAGATCCTCTTTCTCCGCATCCTCACCAATATGTGTTGTTGCCTGAATTGTTAATATTAGCCATTCTGACTGGTGTGAGGTGGTATCTCATTGTGGTTTTGATTTGTATTTTCCTGATGATGAGTGACTGAGCATTTTTTCTTGTGTCAGTTGGCCATCTGGATATCTTCTTTGGAGAAGTGTCTATTCATGTCTTTTTCCCATTTCTTCACTGGATTATTTGTTTTTTGGGTGTTGAGTTTGATAAATTCTTTATAGATTTTGGATACTAACCCTTTATCTGATATGTAATTTGCAAAAATCTTCTCCCATTCTGTCAGTTTCCTTTTAGTTTTGCTGATTGTTTCCTTTTCTTTGCAGAAGCTTTTTATTTTGATGAGGTCCCAGTAGTTCATTTTTGCTTTTGTTTCCCTTGCCTCTGAGACACCTAACACCATTTATTAAAGAATTTTTTTCCCATTGTATAGTCTTGCCATCTTTGTCATAGATCAATTCACATGTAAGTGTGGGTTTATTTCTGGATTCTCTATCCTGTTCTATTGATCTATGTGTATTTTCTACTAGAACCATACTGTTTTGATTACTATAGCTTTGTAATAGAGTTTGAAATCTGGGAGTGTGATACATCCAGCTTTGTTCCTCTTTCTCAAGAGTGCCTTGGTTATAGGGGTCTTTTATGTTCCATACAAATTTAGGATTGTTACAATTCTGTAAATTATGCTATGTTATTATGATAGAGTTTCCTTTGAATTCATAGATTGCTTTGAGAAGTGTCAGCATTTTAACGACATTCATTCCTCTAATCTGTGAGCACGGTGTTTCTTTCCATTTATTTCTGTCATCATGAATTCATTTGTCAATGTCTTATACCTTTCAGAGTACATAACTTTCACCTCTTTGGCTTAATTTATTCCTAGGTATTTTATTTTATTATTTTTGTTGCAATTGTAAATGAGATTCTTTCTTAATTTCTCTTTCTGCTGTTTTGTCATTAGTGTATGGACATGCAACATATTTCTGTATATTAATTTTGTGTCCTACAACTTTACTGAATTTACTAATTCTAACAGGTCTTTGGTAGAGTTTTTAGTGACAGTTTTATTTCTTTCTTGCCAATCTTGATTCCTTTTTCTTATATGGTCTTGTGTGATTGCTGTGGCTAGGACTTCTGTATTATGTTGAATAAAAGTGATGAGAGTGGCCAACCTTGACTTTTTCCTGATCTTAGAGGAAAAGCTTTCATCTTTCACCACTGAGTATGCTGATAGTGTAGATTTTTCATATATAGCCTTTATTATGTTGATGTTTGTTCCCTTTCAACCCCCTTTGTTGAGAGTTTTTATCATGAATGACTGTTGAATATTGTAATATGCTTTCTCTGTATCTATTGAGATGGTCATATGATTTTTATTCTTCATTTTATAAATGTGATGTATCATGTTGATTGATTTACAGGTGTTGAATCATCCTTGCATCCCTGGAAAAATCCCATGATTGTGATGAATGATCCTTTAATGTGTTGTTGAATTAGGTTTGCTAGTTTATTTTTCCTTTGATGATTTTTCCATCAGTGTTCATCAGAGAAATTGGCTTTTAATTCTGTTTTATTGTAGTGTCATTGTTTACTATTAGTGTCAGGGTAATGCTGACATGGTAGGATGAATTTGGAAATGTTTCCTCTTGTATTTTTTTCTAATAGTTTGATAAGGATAGGTACTAGCTCTTCTTTAAATGTTTGGTAGAATTTTCCTGTGAAGCCATTGGCCTTGGACCTTTGTTAGCAGTATTTTTTAAATAAATTTTTTAATGTTTATTTTTGAGAGAGACAGACAGGCTGCAAGCATGGGGAAGAGCAGAGAGAGAGAGGAAGACACAGAATCCGAAGTAGGCTCCAGGCTCTGAGCTGTCAGCACAGAGCCTGATGCGGGGCTTCAAGACATGAACTGTGAGATCATGACCTGAGCTGAAGTCAGTTGCTTAACCAACTGAGCCACCCAGGTGCCCCTGTATTTTTTTTTTTTTATTACTGATTAATTTCGTTACTAGTAATAGGTTTGCTCATATTTTCTATTTCTTTTTTTTTTTTCAACGTTTATTTATTTTTGGGACAGAGAGAGACAGAGCATGAATGGGGGAGGGGCAGAGAGAGAGGGAGACACAGAATCGGAAACAGGCTCCAGGCTTTGAGCCATCAGCCCAGAGCCCGATGCGGGGCTCGAACTCACGGACCGCGAGATCGTGACCTGGCTGAAGTCGGACGCTTAACCGACTGCGCCACCCAGGCGCCCCTCATATTTTCTATTTCTATTCAGTCTTGGAAGGTTGCATATTTGTAGGAATTTACTCATTTCTTCTATGTTCAATTTTTTGGTGTAAATTGTAGTCTCTCATAATCCTTTGTATTTCTATGGTGTCAGCTATAACTTCTCTTTCACTTCTTTTGTTATTTGAGTACTCTGTCTCTTTTCTTGACTAGTCTGCCTAAAGGTTTATTAATTTTGTCTTTTTAAACAAGATTTTGGTTTCATTTATCTCTTCTATTTTTTTTCATTCCCCGTTTTATTTCCACTCTGATTATTATTTCCTAACTTTAGGCTTTCTTTTTCTTATTCTTTTAGGTATAAGATTGTTTGGGTTTTTCATGTTTTCCAATGTAGACCTGTATTGCTATAAACTTCCCTCCTAGAACTTCTTTTGCTGTGTCCCAAAGAATTTGGAACATTGTGTTTCCCTTTCACTTGCCTCAAGGTATTTTTTGATTTCCTGTTTTATTTCTTCATTGACTTATTTGTTGTTAGTAGCATGCTGCTTAGCCTCTATGTGTTTGGTTGTTTGTTTCCAGGTTCTTGTAATTGATTTCTAGTTTCATACCATTGTACTAGAAAAACATACTTGATATGATTTCACTCTACATAAATTTAGTGACTTTTTTTGTGGTTTTAATGTGATCTGTTCTGGAGAACGTTATATGTATACTTGAAAAGAATGTATATTCTATTGTTTTAAGATGGAATGTTTTGTATATCCATTAAGTAAACCTGGTGTCATGTGTTATTTAACACCAATAATGTGTTTCCTTATTGGTTTTATGTCTGGATGATATATCCATTGACACAAGTGGGGTGTTAAAGACCTCTGATATTATTGTAAATTTCTTCCTTAATATCTGTTAATATTTCCTTTGTATATTAAGTCCTATGGTGGGTGTGTAAATACTTACAATCGATATATTCTAATGTTGGATTGAACCTTCATCATTATGTAATGCCTTTCTTTGTCTCTTGTGATAGTCTTTGTTTTAAAATGTATTTTGTCTGATATGAATATTGCTACTCCAGCTCACTTCTCTTTTCCATTTGGCTAAAATATCTTTTTCCATCCCTTCACTTTAGTCTGTATGTATGTTTAGGTGTGAAGTGAGTCTCTTAGGTGTGCAGCATACAGATGGGTCTTTTTTTTTTTTTCTTTTTACCCATTCATTCACACTATGTCTTTATTTTTCTTCCAATATTTTATTGAAATTCAAGTTAGTTAAGATATAGTATAGTCTTAGTTTCAGGAGTAGAATTTAGTGATTCATCACTTACATACAACACCCAGTGCGCATCACAAGTGCCCTCCTTAATGCCCATCACCCATTTAGCCCATCCCTCTACACATCTCCCCTCCAGGAACCCTCTGTATGTTGCTGTAGTTAAGAGTCTCTTATCGTTTGCATCCTCTTTGTTTTTATCTTATTTTATTTTTCCTTCCCTTCCCTTCATCTGTTTTGTTTCTTAAATTCCCCATTTGACTGGAATCGTATGGTATTTCACTTTCTATGACTGATTTATTTTCCTGAGCGTAATACACTCTGGTTCCATCCATGTCATTGCAAATGGCAAGATTTCATTCTTTTTGATGGCTGAGAATATTCCATTGTATATAAACACCACATCTTATTTTTCCATTCATCAGTCAATGGACTTTTGGGCTCATTCCATAGTTTGGCTATTGTTGATAGTGCTGCTATAAACATTGGGGTGCATGTGCTCCTTCGAATCAGTATTTTTGTATCCTTTGGATGAAAACCTAGTAGTATTCATAGGCTAGTTATATTTTTAACTTTTTGAGGAAACTCTGTACTGTTTTCCAGAGTGGCTGCACCAGTTTACATTCTCACCAAAAAGTGTAAGAGGGTTCACCTTTCTCCACATCCTCACCAACATTTGTTGTTTCCTGAGTTATTAATTTTGGCCATTCTGACAGGTTTGAAGTAGTATCTCATTGTAGTTTTGATTTGTGTTTCCCTGATGATGAGTGATGTTCAACATTTTTTCATGTGTCTGCTTGTCATTTGTATGCCTTTGGAGAAATGTCTGTTCATGTCTTCTACCTATTTCTTCACTGGATCATTTGGTTTTTGGTTGAGTTTGGTAAATTCTTTATAGATTTGGGATACTAGCCTTCTATCCAATATGCCATTTGCAAAAATCTCCCATTCCATAGGTTGCCTTTTAATTTTTTTTTTTTTTTTTTTTTTTGCTGTGCAGAAGGTTTTTATTTTGATGAGGTGCCAATAGTTCATTTTTACTTCTGTTTTTCTTATCTCCAGAGACATGTCAAGTAAGAAGTTGCTATGGCCAAAATCAAGGAGATTGCTGTCTGTTGCCCCCTCTAGGATGTTGATGGTTTCCTGTCTCATATTTAGGTTTTTCATCCATTTTGAATTTATTTTTGTTTATGGTGTAATAAAATGGTCCAGTTTCAGTCTTCATGTCACTGTTCAGTTTTCCCAACACCATTTGTTGAAGAGACTGTCTTTTTTCCACTGGATATTTTTTCCTGCTTTGTCAAAGATTAATTGACCATATAGTTGTGGGTCCACTTCTGGTTTCTCTGTTCTGTTCCATTGATCGATGTGTCTGTTTTTGTGCCAGTACCATTCTGTGTTGATGATTACAGCTTTGTGTAATACAGCTTGAAGTCCAGAATTGTGATGCCTCCCACTTTGCTTTTTATTTTCTACATTACTTTGGCTATTCAGGGTCTTTTCTGGTTCCATACACATTTTAGAATAGTTTGTTCTAGTTCTGTGAAAAATTCTAGTGTTATGTTGACAGGGTTTGCATTGAATGTGTAGATTTCTTTGGGTAGTATTGACATTTTAACAGTATTTTTTCTTCCAATCCATTAGCATGGAATGTTTTTCCATTGCTTTCTCTTCTTCAGTTTCTTTCATAAATGTTTTATTATTTTCATAGTACAGATCTTTTACCTCTTTGGTTAGGTTTATTTCTAGTATCGTATGTTTTTTGGCACAATTGTAAATGGGATTGATTCCTTGATTTCTTTTTCTACTGCTTCATTATTGTTTTATAGAAATGCAACCATTTGTGTACATTGATTTTATATCTTGCAACTTTACTGAATTCATGTATCAGTTCTAGCAATTTTTTGGTGGTCTCTTTTGGGTTTTCCACACAGAGTATCATGTCATCTGTGTAGAGTGAAAATTTGACTTCTTCCTTGTCAATTTGGATGCCTCTTATTTCTTTTTGTTGTCTGATTACTAAGGCTAGGACTTCCAGTACTATGTTGAGCAATGTGGTAATAGTGGACATCTTTGTTGTGTTCCTCAAAAGCTGTCAGTTTTTACCCATTGAGGATCATATCAGCTGTGGGTCTTTCATATATGGCCTTTATGATGTTGAGATGTGTTCCTTCTATCTCTTCTTTATTGAGGCTTTTTATCAAGAAAGGATGCTGTATTTTGTCAAATTTTTTTTTTCTGAGTCTATTGAGAGGATCATATGGTTCTTATTCTTTCTTTTATTAATGTGGTGGTGTATCGTGTTGTAAATCCCACTTGATCATGATGAATAACTCTTTTTTAATGTACTGTTGGATTTGATTTGATGGTATCTTGTTGACAATTTTTGCATCCATATTCATCAGGGTATTGGGTCTGTAATTCTCCTTTTTAGTGAGGTCTTTGTCTCTTTTTGGAATCAAGATAATGTTGCCCTCATAGAATGAATTTGAAAAATTTCCCTCCCATTTCTGTCTTTTGGAACACTTTTAGAAGAAGAGGTGTTAATTCTTCTTTAAATGTTAGGTAGAATTTCCCTTGGAAGCCATCCGGCCCTGGACTCTTGTTTTGGGGAGATTTTTTATTACTCTTTGAATTTCTTTGCTGGTTATGTGTTTGTTCAAAATTTCTATTTCTTCCTGTTTCAGCTTTGGTAGCTTCTATGTTTCTAGGAATTCATCCATTTCTTCCAGGTTGCCCAAAATGCTGGCATGTAATTGCTCATAATATCCTCTTATAATTGGTTGTATTTCTACTGTGTTGGTTGTGAGCTCCCTGTTTTCATTTGTAATTTTATTTATTTGGATTCTTTCTCTTTTCTGTTTGATTAGTCTGCTAGGGGATTATCAATTTTGTTGATTCTCTCAGAGAACCAACTCCTAGTTTCATCGATCAGTTCTACTGTGTGTGTGTGTGTGTGTATGTGTGTGTTTTGGTTTCCTTATAATTAATTTCTCCTTTAATCCTTATTATTTCCCTTCTTCTGGTTTTGGGCTTTATCTGCTATTCTTTTCCCACCTCCTTTACATAAAAATTTAAGTCTGTATTTGAGACTTTTATTGATTTTTTAAGTTTATTTATTTTGAGAGAGAGAGAGAGAAAGAGAGAGAGAGAGATTGGATCCCAACCAGATGATCTCTGCACTGGCAGTACAGAGCCCGACACAGGGCTCAGTCTCACAAAATGCAAGATCATGACCTGAGCTGACATCAAGAGTTGGATGCTTAACTAAGTGAACCACCAGATGACCTGAGACTTTTCTTGCTTCTTGAAGAGGACTTGTATTGCTGTATGCTTCCCTCTTATGGCCACCTTTGCTGTATCCCAGAGGTTTTGGGTTGTCATGTTTTCATTTCCATTTGTTTCTTTTTTAATTTCCTGGTTAACCCATATATTCTTCAGTAGTATATTTTTTAACCTCCATGTATTTGTGATTCTTCCAATTTTTTTCTTGTGGTTGACTTCAAGTTTCATAGCATTGTGGTCTGAAAATATGCATGGTATGATTTCAATCTTCTTATACTGGTAGAGGCCTGATTTGTAACCCAGTATGTGAATTATTTTGAAGAGTGCTGCATGTGCATTCAAAAAGAATGTGTATTCTGCTGCTTTATGATGAAATGCTCTAAATATATCTGTTAAGTCCACCTGGTCCAGTGTGTCATTCAAAGCCATTGTTTCCTTGTTGATCTTATGCTTACATGATCTGTCAATTGTTGTAAGTAGGATGTTAAAGTCCCCTACTATTATTGTATTAATATCAGTAAGTTTCTTCGAGTTGTTAGCAATTGATTTATATGTTTGGTTTCCTCCAAGTCTGGGGCATAAATATTTACAATTGTTAGATCTTATTGCATAGACTCCTTTATTACGATATAGTGCACTTCTTCATCTCTTATTGTAGTCTCTGATTTAAAACCTAGTTTGTCTGATATAAGTATCTATTCTAGCTTTCTTTTGATGTCCAATAGCATGATAAATTGTTTTACACCCCCTCACTTTCAATTAGGAGGTGTGTTTGGGTCTAAAATGAGTCTCTTGTAAATAGCATATTGATGGGTCTTGTTTTTTGTTTTGTTTTGTTTTGTTGTTTTTATCCATTATGATAACCTATGTATTTTTGTTGGGGCATTTAGTCCATTTATATTCAGAGTAATTATTGATAGATGTAAATTTAGTGCCATTGTATTACTTATAAAGTCACTGTTCCTGTAGATTGCCTCTGTTCCTTTCCAGTCTTCGTTGCTTTTGGTCTCTCCCACTCAAACCATCCCTGTTAATAATTCTTTGTTTTTTAAAGATTATTTATTTATTTACTTATTTTGAAAAGACAGAGATAGCACAAGTGGAGGAGGGGAGAGGGAGAGAGAGAGAGAATCCCAAGCAGGTTTGTACTGCCAGTGCAGAGCCCAACATAGGACTTGAACTTATGAAACCAGGAGATCATGACCAAAGAAACCAAGAATCGGACATTTAACTGACTGAGACACCCAGGCGCCCTTCCCTTTAATCATTCTTGCAAAACTGGTTTAGTGTTCACAAACTCCTTTAATTTTTACTTCTCTCGGAAACTATCTATCCTTGTATTCCGAATGATAGCCTTGCTTGATAAGGTATTCTTGGCTGCATACTTTTCTCATTCAGCATATTGAATATATTATTTCACTCCTTCTGACCTGCCCAATTTCTGTGGGCAGATATGCTGCTAATCTCATGTATCTACCCTTGTAGGTTAAGGATCTTTTGTCCCTAGCTGCTTTCATAATTCTCTATCTGTATTTTCCAAGTTTCTCTATGATATATCCTGATGTTGACCACTTTTTGATTTTTAGGGGAGTTCTTTGTGCCCCATGGATTTGAATGTCTGTTTCCTTTCCAAGATTAGGAAGTTCTCAGCCTCTGCCCCTTTTTCCTGCTCCTCTTCTTGTGGGACTCCTATGATAGGAATATTATTTTGCTTTATGGAATTGCTGAGTTCTCTAAGTCTATGTTCATAATATAATAGTTTTTTTGCCTTCTTTCCCCCTCTTATTTTCCATAATTTTATATCCCCTTTTCATTCCTGTTCTTCTTCTATCATTGTTGTGATTACATGTGGTCAGTTTTGCATCTGAGCTATAGAATTTTCATTTGAGCCTGACTAGTTTTTAGGTCTCTTATTTCTTTGGCAAGGGTTTCTTTGGTGTCCTCTATGTCCACACCTGCCCTAGTAAAGATGTCCCTGCAGGGTGCAAAGGGGCAGGGTTTGGTGTAAGCAGCTTCAGTCTCCACCAGGGGCATTGAAGTCAAACCATGCTGGTGGGCAGCGGGAGATGGCATCACCCCCGCTGTCTCCTTCCCAGGGCAGGGAGTTCACGCCAGCCACTGTTGAGGAAACCCTCCCAGATGAGCAAACAGTCTCCCCTCCTGTACACCAGACTTCCATCAGATCCCTGCCCTCAACCTGTGTATGCCCAGGCTGTCAACAAGCCCTGTGGCACAGCTCTCCTGTGTTTTATCTGTGGCACATGACTGGGATTCAAAACCCCAAATCTTAAAGGGCCCGGTAAGGTGTGGATCTGTTCCCCTCCTCTAGAGGAGAGCCTCGGAGCACTGTGCGTGGCTCCATTCTGTCCCAGAAAAGCTACGCAGGTGCCTGGGGCTTATGGTGAAGCAGAGCAAACAGCTGCCATCGGGTTATATGCCCTCTGGGCACACCTCTGTCTCCTGCTTAAAGGCACCAGCTAGGTCTTTTGTGCTTGGAGAGGCAATATACGCTCTTCCTAGTGCACTCCAGGAAGGGGGAGATTCTCTCCCAGTGTGCCTCAGGAGATCCCCACACCATGTTGTCCATTGTCCACTCCTGCGCCTCTGCCCTCATCCTCCCACTCCCTAGGAGCACTGCTGCTCATCAGGATCGATTCGGCCAAATGGTGCAGAGTCCTCAAACCTCAGAATTTGAGTTCCACTGTTTTCAAAAACTTGTGATAGTTCCTCCTGATGGCCCAGCCAATCATTTTGGGGGAGTGCTTTTCTTTCATGAACTCAACCCGATGCTCTCTTTCCCCCCTCTCTTCTTCTCTCCGCAAAAGGTGCTCTCTATCCTCCAAGGCAACACGGCTTTTCTCTCTCTCAATTCACATCTCTGTACCTTGTACGTGCCAGGTTTTCTGTAACTATGCAGACTGTTCTCCCAGTCCTCAGATTGATTTCCTAGGTGTTCAAAATAATTTGATGTTGGGGCATCTGGGTGGCTCTGTCAGGTAAGCACCTGACTCTTGATTTTGGCTCAGGTCATGACCTCATGGTCCTGAGATTGAGCCCCAGGCCAGGCTCCACAATGAGCATGGAGCCTGCTTGGGATTTTCTCTCTCTCCCTCTACCCCTCCCCTGCTCATGCACTCTCTCTCTCTCTCTTTCAAACAAACAAACAAACAAACAAACAAACATTAAAAAATGATTTGAGAGATGAGGCAAGCCCAGGGTCCCCCTACTACTTCACCATCTTAATTCCTCCCTCCTATTATGTCTTTTGGAGTATTTGGCCCATTTAAATTTAAAAGAATTATTGATAGGTATGTGCTTACTGCCAGTTTGTTCATTGTTCTCTAGTTGTTTTTGTAGTTTTCCTCTTTTTTTCTTGTTTTCTTCCCTTGCGATTTACTTTCTTCAGTGTAACGCTTGGATACTTTTTCTCTTTATTTTAGTGTATACATTATAGGTTTTTGGTTTGTGGTACCACAGAGTTTACATATAACACCTTATGTGTATAGCAGTCTATTTTAAGGTGACAGTCACTTATGTTTGAACACATTTTATTTTTTAAATTTTTAAATGTTTTTTTTTAAAAAAAATTTTTAACGTTTATTTATTTTTGAGACAGAGAGAGAGACAGAGCATGAACGGGGGAGGAGCAGAGAGAGAGGGAGACACAGAATCAGAAGCAGGCTCCAGGCTCTGAGCCATCCGCCCAGAGCCCGACGTGGGGCTCGAACTCACGGACCGCGAGATCGTGACCTGAGCTGAAGTAGGACGCTTAACCGCTTAACCGACTGAGCCACCCAGGCGCCCCTTAAATGTTTACTTTTGAGAAAGAGAGGGGTGGAGGAGGGAGGGGGAAAGGGAGGGGAGAGGGGCAGAGAGAGAGGGAGACATAGAATCCAAAACAGGTTCCAGGCTCTGAACTGTCAGCACAGAGCCTATGAACCCACGAACCGCGAGATCATGACCTGAGCAGAAGTCAGATGCTTAATGGACTGAGCCACCCAGCTGCCCCTGTTTGAACACATTTTAAAAGCTCTACATCTTTGCTCCCCCTCGCCAGTATATATGTATTGGATGTCATAGTTTATATCTTTTTATTCTGTATCCCTTAACTAATTGTTGTAGATATAGTTAATTTTGCTACTTTTGTCTTTTAACCTTCATACTGGCTCTAGAAGGGATTGAAGTACTACCTTTACTATATATTTGCTTTTACCAGTGAATGTTTTTTTTTTCCATAAATTTCCTCTACTTATGTCCTTTTCTTTTCTGCTTAAAATAATCTTTTTAACATTTCTTGTAAAGCCAGTTTAGTGGTGATGAGCTCTTAAGTTTTTGCTTGCCTAACTCTTTATCTCTCCTGCAATTCTGAATGATAACCTCCAAGGAGAATAATCTTGATTATAGGCTTTTTCCTTTCAGTAGCTTAAATATATCCTGTCACCTCCATCTGGCCAAAGTTTCTGCCGAAAATTTTGCTAATAGTCTTATGGGTGTTCCCTAATATGAAACAGGTTGCTTTTCTTTTGCTTTTAAGATTTTCTCATTTATTGTTAATTTTTGACAGTTTAATTATTTTGTGTTGTGGTATGGATCTCTCTGTGTTCTGGACCTTTATGCCTATTTCCTTCTCCAGATTAGGGAAATTTCAGAATTATTCCTTCTATTATGTTTTCAGTGTTTCAAATATGCTTTCTCTCACTCTTCTTCTGGTACCCCTATAACGTGAATGTTAGTATGTTTGATGTCCCAGAGTTCCCTTAACCCATCTTCTTTTAAAAGTTCTTTTGCTGTTCTAATTGGGTGATTTCTAGTATTTTGTCTTCCAAATTGCTGATCTGTTTTTCCGCATCCTCAAAGCTACTGTGCATTCCATCAAAAGTATTTGTTTTCCAAATCAGTTATTATATTCTTCAGCTCTGATTAGTTATTTTTATTTTTTCTCTCTTTTTTGAAGTTCTTACCGAGTTCATCCACCTTTCTTTCATGTTTAGTGAAGCTCTTTATAACCATTGCTTTGAAGTCTTTATCAGGTAGATTAGTTATCTCTGATTTGTTCTTTTTCTTAGGTGTTTGTCTTATTCTTTTGTTTCAGACCTATTCTTCAGTCTCCATCATTTGTCGGACTCTGTGTTTCTATATTAGGTATGTCAGCTGTGACATATGGTCTTAAAGATAGTGGTTTTAGGTAGAAGGCCTGTGGGGCCCCAAAGTGCCATTCCTTATGGTTATGAAAATCAGGTGTTCCAGGGCTGTCTTCTGTGTGGGCTACCTGTGCCCTCTTATTATGACTTGGCTACAACTGCTGTGGGTATACTAGGGACAGGGTCTTCCCCCACCCTATGGCTGGGAGGCCTGACTACAGTCACCGTGGGCTTTAGCAACCAGGGTAGCTGTCTCTGAGGCACAGTTGTGACTCCTGCAGGCATGATAGTGGCCAGAGCTTCCCTCCTCCAGCAGAAACTCCTTTTGGAGTCCCATCTGAGGCTGCTACCAAGTATGTAAAGGTGAAAGCTGCTTTGGTGGGGGCAGCTGCCTGGGAAAGCAGGTTGGATGGGGTTGGTCTGCAGGGGAATGCCAGGGTGAGGTAAATAGTGTTAGCAGTGTAGATTGGAAGAACTGGTACACTGGCCAGCTAGGCTGAAGGACAGAAAGAAAGACGGCTTCCACCAGTGCCTGTTCCCTGATAAATCTCCTATGAATTTGACCCTTTGGCATCTGCCCTACAATTATTCAGTAAATCTTAACCTATGGCCGAGGTGCCTTTCAAACTGCTGCCTCTGTGCTGGTTCTGAGAGAATGAGATCATATGCAGGACCTTTAAGAGCAGAACCTCAATTTCCTATAGCACTCAGGCTCCCCTGGAGTTAAATCCTGCTGATGTTTTCTTTTCTTTTCTTTTTTTTTTAATTGAAGCATAGTTGGCACCTAGTTACATTAGTTTCAAGTGTACAACATAGTGATTCAACAGCTCTACACATCATGCTATGCTTACCACAAGTGTTGCTAACCATCTGTCACCATACAACACTATTACAACTCCATTGACTATATTCCCAATATTGTACATTTCATACCTGTGACTTTATCTCCCACTCTCCGCCTATTTTGCCCATCCACCCTCTCCTCTCTGGTGACCACAAGTTATTTTGTATTTGTGGATATGTTTGTTTTCTTGATTCTTTTCTCAGATTCCACATAAAAGTAAAATCCTATATCTATCATTGTCTGATTTATTTCACTTAGCATAATACCCTCTAGGTCCATTGATGTTATCCTAAGTGGCAAGATTTCATTTGTTATGGCCAATATTTCATCACACACACACACACACACACCTCCTAACCTCTTTATCCATTCATCTATTAATAGATACTTAGATTGCTTCCATATCTTGGCTATTGCAAATAATGCTGTAATAAACAAAGGGGTGCATGTATCTTTTAAAATTAGTGTTTTTATTTGGGTAAACAACCAGTAGTGGAATTACCGGATTGTGTGACATTTACATTTTTAAGTTTTGGAGTAACCTCTATACTGTTTTCCGCCATGGCTGCCCCAATTTACATGCCCACTAACAGTGCAAAAACATTATTTTTTTTCCACATTCTTTCCAACACTTATATTTTAAGCTATTCTGACATGTCTGAGGTGATATTGTGGTTTTGATTTTCATTTCCCTGATAATTAGTGATGTGCATTTTTCCATGTGTCTTGGCCACCTGTAGATCTTCTTTGGGAAAATGTTTATTCAGGTCCTGTTCCCCCCCCCCCTTTTTTCTTTATTAGTGTTGTTGGATAAGTTTTTTGTGTACTTTGGATATTAATCCCTTATTGGGTATATCATTTGCAAATATCTTCTCCAATTCAGTAGGTTGCTTTTTTGTTTTGTTGATGGGTTCTTTTTCTATGAAAAAGCTTTTGTTTTGTTCTAATAATTTATTTTTGCTTTTGTTTTCCTTGCCTGAGGGTACCTATCCATAAAAATGTTATTAAAGATGGTGTCCAAGAGATTACTGTCTATGTTTTCTTTTAGGAGCGTTATAGTTTCAAGTCCCACATTTAGGTCTTTAATTTCTTTTCAGTTTTTTTTTTTTTGTGTATGGTATAAGAAAGTGGTTGAGTTTTATTTTTTTTGCATGTAGCTGCCCATTTTTCCCAAAACTGTTTATTGGAGAATCGGCCTTTTCCCCATTGTATATTCTTGCCTCTTTTGTTCCAGATTACTTGACCACATAGGTGTGGTTTTCATTTCTGGGCTCTCTATCCTGTTCCATTAATCTGTGTATCTGTTTTTGTACAAGTACCATACTGTTTTGGTTATTATAGCTTTGTCACTGTTCGTGTTGTCTGGATCTGTGTCTGGTATGGCCAGGGTCCCAGGGCACTCCTTGCTGTGGCTGCCTTGGTAGGATGGCCAGGACAGTCCCAGAGCTCTCTACACTAACGGTGCTCTTGCAGGAAGGCTGAAGCTGAAGTGGGTGCAAGTTGGCAGGACCTGGGGCTTTCTGCAAGGAGGGTATCCTGGCGGAACAGCTGAAGCTGAAGTGGTTATGAGCTGGGACATCCCAGGGTGCTCAGCACAGGGGTACCCTGGGTGTATTCTAGAGCAGTCTGCACTGGGGGTGCCCTACCAAGCCATCTGAAGCTGAAGTGGTGTGAGAATGGAGTTTTCTGGGGTACTTTGTGTCTGTGTCACCTTGGTGTGATGTCTGGAGCTATAGTGAGTGTTTCCAGGGTGCTGTGCTAAGGGCACTAGGTTTACAGAGGCAGTAGGCTGGCTAGGGCTCTGGACCCTGCTCCTATTTATACCATCAAGGTGGAGGAGGTAGATGGCACTCTCCAGCCCCTCCATCCCAGAGAGAGTTTCAGCAGTTCACCTGCCTTGTGGCAGGGTTCTAAGGCTAGTTCCTTTGTATTATAGTTGCTCTTTTAAACAACACCTTCCCTCCGTCCCCCCCGCTCCAAGTGAGAGGAAAGCACCTGGAACACTGCCCTTGTCTGCCCTATCAAGGTGGAGGGTACCAAAAACCATATGTTCACCAACCCTTTTGACCTGGGGAGAGTTCAAGCAACTCCCCTGTCATGTGGCTGTTCTAAGGCTGGATATTTTATACTTAGTTTCTTAGACTGTGGCTTTTTCCTCTGCCCCAAGGCAGATGAATCTGCTTATGGTTTCTCAGTTCGATCTCTTCTCACTGCAGTTTGAAGCATTGGGGGTGGGAGGTTCCTTTTCATCGCCGTGTATTTCTCTTGTGTTATGCAGAAGGAGTTCATGGTCTTCCTTCCTCCAAAAAATCGTGCTGATCTTCAAAGCCAGGTGTTATTGGGGCTCATTTTCCTGGTACAGACACCCCAGTTCAGGGGTTCCCAACATGGAGCTTGAACCCCTCATTCTTCAGGAGGACTTTCTATGATATTCCTTCTGCTTGTGGGTTGCCACTAGACTTTTCAAATTGCTATTTTTTTCACCACATCTCAGGGTGAACAACATTGTATGTGAGGCCCCCAAGAGGTGAATCTGTTTCCTATAGCACTTTGAACCCCTAGACCTCAGCCCCATTTGTTTTCTAAGCCAGATACTCTGAAGAATTACCTCTCTACTTATAGTCCCAGGGGCTGGGGTGTCCTATGTGGGGGATCAAACATAGTCTTTTTTGTGGTGGAAATCTTCAGAGGAAGAAAGATTTGGTGTGTCTGTGGGAGGGGATGAGTTCAAGATCTTTCTATAAACCTTGGTTTGTCTAAGCTCAATTCCTAATAGGATAGTTAAAATTAGCCTCTCAACTCATCTCCTCAAAACAGGAAAGGGTAAACCCTTTTCTGGAAAAAAAAATTAGATAGCTTTTAGACTGGTTATTTTACATGGGAGGTCTAGTACATAATAAAAAAAATGAAAAGACCTGTGAAGAGGCAAGAAAATGTGTCCCATAATTTAGGAAAATATCGGTAGAAGTAGATACACATATCTACTTGATATGTCAAATACTTGATTGACAAAAACTACAAAATAACTACCATAAATTTTAAAGAAATAGAAAATATTGACAAAAAAGTACAGATTGTATAACTAAAATATCTAAGGTTTTATTTATTTATTTATTTATTTTTTCAATGTTTATTTATTTTTGGGACAGAGAGAGACAGAGCATGAACGGGGGAGGGGCAGAGAGAGAGGGAGACACAGAATCGGAAACAGGCTCCAGGCTCCGAGCCATCAGCCCGGAGCCTGACGCGGGGCTCGAACTCACGGACCGCGAGATCGTGACCTGGCTGAAATCGGACGCTTAACCGACTGCGCCACCCAGGCGCCCCTAAAATATCTAAGGTTTTAAATGAATTTTAGCATCAGCTTGAACAAGACAAAACAATGTATGAAACTCAAAGGTGGGTCAATAACACAAATGGAAGCACAGAGAGAAAAGAACTAAAAACAATAACAAAGCATATGGGACCTAACACAGGGATATTGACATGTGGTTTAATATGTTTGTAAACAGAGTATCAGAAAAAGGATGAGACACAGCATGGGATAGAAGCAGTATTGCTGAGAGGTTTCTAAAATAGATAAAAGACATCAACCCACATAGTCAAGATTCACAGTGAACAAAACACCAGACAAATACAAAGAAAACTACTAAGCATGTGTCATGGCACGTTGATATGAAGTTCACATTTCATTAGCCAGAACTGGTCAAAAGAACACACATAAATGCAAGTGTTTAAGAAGGAAGGAAAAGATAAAATATATATTGGTGACAACGAACCTCAACGTGTCTCCAGAGGCATATTACAGTATAGTTTTAATCTCACTGAATCTGTCCCTTAAGGAATCTTTTCTATAGTCACCTAAATTTGACTTGTGTGTTTAATGATAAAGTAAATCTGCATTTGGTAAATTTCAAAAATGTGAAGTGCTATAGCCTTTACTTGTTCAGCACTTGTGTTCTACCATGACACTTATTTAGTCCATCACTGCCAGAACCCTTGGAGTCACTTGTCCCCTTTCTGAATTCTCTATAGTGCTGTCATTTGGCAATAGTGAAGTAAAAGGCTGTGCCTCTGTTAATAATTACTATATATAAGGTATTTATTGGGCACCTACTAATCGTCATGCTCTGGTTTAGGTTCCAGAGACAAAGTTTTTAATACAGAGAAAGATTTTTACCTCTGTGAATTTTATGTTATTTGGGGGGGAGACAACTTAAAAAATAAGTAAAATGTAGATCATTGGGTAATAATCCTGGCAAGGAAAGTGGAGGGTTGCAGTTTAAAAATGGTAACCATGGACGCAACTGAGAAAGTAACATCTGAAGACAGTAGAGAGTAAACAAGGAAGCTTTTGGAGGGGAAAAAAAAAACAAAAGAAAACATTTGAGGAGACAGGACTTACAGGTAGAGAATCCCTGCAGTAGGTAAATGTGTGCTTGATGTGCTCAAGGAAGAATAAATCAGCAAATGTGGCAGAAGGGGAATGAACAGCATGTGTTAGGGAGCAGGGAGTGTTGGGGATGAGGTCAGAGAAGCAATGCAAGCCAGGCACTGGGGATGGGGTTTGTGAGCCTGGTTTGATATTGCAATGCCTGGGCTTTTTCTCTGATCTAGATGAAAGCCCATTAGAAGGTTTTAGACAGGTGATATAATCTGAATTAAATTTTATCAAGATCACTCTGACTTATGTGGAAAGTAGGTTGAAAAGGGACCAGAACAGAAGTAGATTCAATAGTTAGGAAGCAATTGAAATAATGAATGATGGTGGTGGTTTTGATAAAGTAGGAGCAGTAGAAGTAGTGAGATAATGTTGATTTTCTTCAATATTTGAAGATTGTGCTGATGACTCTGCTTATAGAGTTATGTATGGGCACAAGAGAAAGAAGGAATTCTGTTAACTCTAAGTTTTGGTGTGAAAAATTAAAATGATGGAAACACCATGATGAATAAGGAAGAGAGTGGTAACTCAGTCTTTGGCCTGTTACCTCAAATGCCTCAGAGGCAGCTGGAAACAGGAGTTGGAATTCATGGGAGGGGCCTTTTAAGAAATGCTGAAAGGAGTTCTTCAAGCTGTAATAAAAGAATGCTAATTAGTAACATGAAAATATACAACACACTGGTAACTGTATAGTCAAATTCAGAATACTCTAATACTGTAATATGATGATGTATTAACCACTTAACTAATATAACTTAATCATTAGGATAGAGGTTAAAAGTATTAAAAATAACTAGCTATAACAATTTGCTCATGAATACACAATATGGAAAGTAGAGTAGTTTTTTTTAATCAGTGTAAAATAGACTATTATAAGATACTTTATGGTTACCACGAGGCTTATATAAGATAATATCCTATAGTAGATACACAAAAAATAAAGAGAAGGGAGGTAAACCATACATAAAATCATCAATTCATAAAGGGAGACAGCAAAAGAGGAAGAAAGGAACAAGAGAATTACAAGAAAAAGCCAAAAAACAATTAAATCTTTACCTATCAATACTTTAAATAAAAATAAATGAAATTCTACAATCAAAAGGCATAGAGTGGCTGAGTGGATAAAAACAAGACCCAAATATAATGACTACAAGAGACCCACATAGGCTCAAAGTAAAGAGATGGGAAAAGATATCATATGCAAATGGAAAACAAAAGAGAGGAGTCTATATATTTCTATTAGACCCACTAGACCTTAAATAAAAAAAAAAAAGTAACAAGAGACAAAGAAGGTCAGTATATAATGCTAAAGGGGTTAATTTACAAGAGAACATAAAAATTGTAAAAATATATGCACACCCAACATCAGAGCACCTAAATGTATTAAGAAAATACAAAATAGTGAAGGGAGAAATTGACGATTATACAATAACAAGGAAATTTATACCTTACTTTCAAGAATGGATATGTCATCCAGACAGAAAATCAATAAGGAAACACTGGACTTGGAATATACTTTAGACCAAATAGACCTAACCTGTATAAAGAACATTCCATTCAACAGCAGAATACATATTCTTCTTAAGTGCACATGGGATATTCTCCAGGATAGATCATATGCTAGGCCATAAAACAAGTCTTAGCAAATTTTAAAAGGTTGAAATCTTAGCAAGTATCTTTTCTGACCACTATTATATAAAACTAGGAATCAGTAACAGGAAGAAAATGGAAAATTCACAGAAAAGTAGAAATTAAAACATTCCTGAAAACCATATAGAAAAAGCTTCTTGATGGGAGCTCAGTCAGTTAAGTGTAGGACTTCAGATTGGGTCATGATCTCATGATTTGTGAGTTTGAGCCCCAAGTCAGGTTCTGTGCTGACATCTCAGAGCCTGGGTCCTGCTTCAAATTCTGTGTCTCACTCTATCTCTGCTCTTCCCCTACTTGCACTCTGTCTCTAGAGAGAGCACTCTAAAATAAATACAAATAAAAAAAGAAAAGAAAAAGCTCCTTCACAGTGGTCTCAGTCACTTTTTTTTTTTTTTTTTTTTTTGGCTAGGACACCAAAGCACAAGCAAAGAAAGCAAAATTAAATGGTAACCTATGGAATGGAAGAAATTTTTCATCAAGTGTCTATTTGATAAGGAGTTGACATCCAAAGGTATCAATGGCAAAAGCCCCAAAGACAAAGGACCAGCAGGTACATGGGAAGGTGCTCAACATTAATAATTATGAGGAAAAATGCAAACCAAAATCACCATACCACTTTATATCTGTTAGAATGGGTAGAAAGACAAGAAATAATGAGTGTTGGTAAACCCATGGAGGAAAGGCAACCGTAGTGCAAGTGTCCATTGACAAAGGAATGGATAAAGAAAATGTGATATGGATATAAAGATATGTGATACACACAGTGGAAAGCTATTTGGCTATGAAGAAGGAAATCCTGCCATTTGCAATAACGTAGATGGAACTTGAGGCATTATGCTCAACGAAATAAGTCAGAAAAAGACAAATACTATTAAAAATGCAGTACTATCAACTACACTCACCATGTTTGACATGAAATTTTTAGACCTTGCTCATTTTATAGCTGAAGGTTTGTAAAGTTTTACCAATCTCTCCCTTTTCCTCTACCTTCCAGTCCCTAGCAACGACTTTTCTACTCTGTTTCTATGAGTTTGATTTTTTTTTTTTTTTTTTTTTGCTTTAGATTCCACATATGTCAGAACGCAAAGTATTTTACTCACAGAGATAGAAGAATGGTGGTTGTCAGGGGCTGGAAGAAATGGGAAGATGTTCATCAAAGGGTACAAACTTCTAGTTATAAGTTCTGGGGAGTCTAATATATGGCACAGTGATGATAGTTAACAAGACTGTTAGGAGAGATTGCTGGGAGAGTAGATTTAAAATGTACTCACCCCATACACAAAATGATAATTAAGTGAGGTGTTAATCTTATTGAGGTAATAATTTTACAGTATATACATGTATGAAATCATCACATTCTATACCTTAAACTTATACAGTGTTCCATTTGAATTATATCTCAATAAAGCAGGAGTGGGAGAAAGGAACCAACAAGGAGAAATGGATTAAAAAGGGAGTGTGTTGTGAAGAAAGTGCTTCAAAGAGAAGGGAGTAATTACCTCTGGCATATGTTGCGGGTAATGCAGGCAAAATAAGGACTAAAAATTAGTGGCTTTAACCACATGGAACCCATGGGCCATCACGAAAAGCAAGACCACAGTGGATGTGCTGGTCATGCATTGTTTGAAGGCGCCCATCCAATTGGGTGAGTGGTCGCAAAATGCTACCTGCATTGTGCTCCATTCCATGGAGGGTACAGATATCTGTAATTCATCCATCCAGAGGGGTACCATTATCTAATTCGCACACAGTGTTTGCTAGCTGAGACCCTGTTGACAAAAAAATTTCTGGATCAATGCATTTTTTGGAGTGGATTCAAAAGAGGAGAGGGGAAGGAATTGGAGACACTGCGTGCCTGTAGAGGAGCCAATAAACCAGGAGAACAATGAGTTGGTACCTGGCTGGAGCTAGGGAAACAAAAGCTTTATTTTTATTATTTAGAAAATGAGAGCTTTAACCATTAAGTCTGAACACTGATGGGAAAGATTCAGTACAGAGTAGTTCTGTGTACTCATTTTATACTGGACATACTATGGTATGTCATTTACTCTGGTGAGTAAAAAAAAAAAAAAAAAAAAAAAAAAGGAAAAGGTTAAAAAAAGTTATCTTAGGCCATACACTTGTGTGTTCACTGCTGTTTTCCTCATACTTAGAAAATGCCCAGCATGTAGTAGGCAGTCAATTACTATTTGTTGAATATTAATCAGAATTTGAAATCATATCATCTAATTTCCTATCCTGAACCTTCAACAGCTGGACTCTGATACCTTTTCATGCAGGTCTATGTACACAGCAGTAATTCATTTGGACTGCTTTTGTAGAGAGAGGAAAGGGCACATTTATTCATAAAACTAATAATCTCCCTGCAGACCGAGAGCATGTCTTCCCAAATCTGTATGTGACTTAAGCACGATGTTTGGCACAACTTAAGTATTCAGTATAATCAAGGATTTGTATGTTCCAAAGCCACTTGATTATGTGAGTTGGATTAACATTTATTATACTGCCAAATAATTCATTCAATAAATTTAAATTTAAAATCTGTTTTAAATGCTGATGTTTTACTGATTAATAATAATATATGCTTAATATAGAAAGTGTAGAAAAATGCAGAAAAGTAGAAGAAAACCATTTCACCTCTAACCCCAATATCCACAGACCATCGCTGTTGATCATTTTGGTATGTTTTCTCCCACCCAATATTAAAAGTTGATGGTTCTGGAGATTGTTGCAATAATAATAATAATGACAATTACATTGCTTATGCACATACAAGATGCATTATCTCATTCAAACTTCACAGCCAACCTGTGAAGAAGGCATTAGTTCTGTAGCATTTTATAAATGAGAAAAATGAGGCTCAGAGAGATTGAGTCATTTTCCCAAGGCTGTAAGTGCAGCCATATTTTAATGCCCTTTAGTTCCCCCCTCTGGTTTCAAGTGCTATTAAATCTAATTTTCTCTAAGGTTGGAAAGGGTCGGTTCTGCTTTTAAGTGTCTGTCATGCACCCTTTAACAATTAAACATTCTTCTTGAAAGACTTCATTGATTGAGTCCCCTTGAAGACTCTGGGACTCCCTTTGCCTCTGCTCTCTGATCTAAGCAGCCTGCTTTGTTTACATTTTTTTTAACGTTTATTTATTCATTTTTGAGACAGAGAGAGACCGAGCATGAGCAGGGGAGGGGCAGAGAGAGAGGGAGACACAGAATCTGAAACAGGCTCCAGGCTCTGAGCTGTCAGCACAGAGCCCGACGCGGGGCTTGAACTCACGGACTGTGAGATCATGTCCTGAGCCGAAGTCGGACACTTAACCCACCGAGCCACCCAGGTGCCCCTAAGCAGCCTGCTTTGTAAACATAAATTTGCTTCATGGGTCTATTGTTCTTTTTAACAATCCTCAACCCATCACCCACCCTCAAATGTTTATTTGAATTTTTTTTTTTCCCACAGAATCTGATACAAATTCTTGACACAATGGAGGTGATGAATAAATATACTTGCCTGAGTGGTAAGTTCTTCCATACCTGTAGTCTGATCTTTATCCTACATTTTGGGTTTATTTACTCTGTTTCTGATATTGGGGGTCAGCATAGTGTGAGGTGAGAAAATAGCAGAGGACCTTCCTTTCTGTTGACTAACCTCTTCTAAGATTTTATGGGGAAAAGAAACAGCACTTTGAAGGCAGAGGTGGGAAGACTGATGTAAGGCACAGTTTGGGTATAAACTGCATTGTGTGGATAATGACAATGGTCAGTTCTTAACAGAACAGTGGTTCCCACATGGGAGCATTGTTAAGCTTATTTGCTATAAGTGATCCCTGCTGTGTTAAAAGGGGAAATAAATATCCCACTTTTATTTTATTTTTGCTACAGAAGAGAGAATAATTTTTTTTGAGATGCCTAGCTTTTTTAGCAGCCTGCCAAAGTTACTATTACCATCATTTGTTACAGTGGCTTTAAAAACATAAAACAAAAAATTCTTACATTCACCATGTCTGTTCAGAACCTATTTTAACATTCAGTCATGTCTCTTTGCTGATCTTTTGTTACTGCTGCTGTGTTGGCATTAGCTTTGCTATTTATGATTCTGCATTCCTAGTATGACTCTCACATGTTCTTTATTTCAGTACAAAAATATATTTGACCTGTCCTAAAAAAACTTAATTTAAAACCAACCCTTCTGAAGTTGTTTCTGCCTGTGTCTTCTAAATCTTGATGACCAAATCCAGAACTGTAAAATGGGAATTTCCATTTCATTTCTATTCCATTGAGATGAAATGTTCTTTATTCCTTCTCCTGTCTCCAGGAGGGCAGTAATCAATTTGGGGGAGATATTTATCACTGATTCATGAAGGTGACCCTTGTGTCTATCTGTATTTTATGTGAGGATGTGGGAGTACCTTCCTGGCCTCATTTTGTACATACTTTCAGACCGGTCAGCTCCAATCATGTTTATATAAGGGGGGGATCTACAATAATCTTTTTCTTTTTTTTTAACGTTTATTTATTTTTGAGACAGAGAGAGACAGAGCATGAACGGGGGAGGGTCAGAGAGAGGGAGACACAGAATCTGAAACAGGCTCCAGGCTCTGAGCTGTCAGCACAGAGCCCGATGCAGGGCTCGAACTCGTGGACCGTGAGATCATGACCTGAGCCGAAGTCGGTCGCTTAACCGACTGAGCACCCAGGCACCCCTACAATAATCTTCTTCTTAAGGATAAAGGCCAGAGTTCAAAATCTGGCTCTATGTGTACTCACTTAGATTTCTTTTGTAAAGAGAACAGAAGAAAACACACATTCACAATGTGTGCTTTGATCTCACAGAGTCCCCTTTTCCCCCACAGCCTCCAAAATTGTGGCCTCTACCTTGCCCCACTTCACCCCTTTATTCTCAAGACAAATTATGGGATGATGTGTTAAGTTCTACCCTCTCTTGTCATTGTTTGTCACCCCTAAAAACCAATATATATTCTTATTTCATATGCTTTTATATGCCCAGATATGTGTTAGGCCAGTAGTTCTCAGCCAGTGTGATTCACCCTCCTCCCCCGCCAGGGGGCCTTGGCAATGGCTGGAAATCTTTTTGATTGTCATGACTTTAGTGGAGGAAAGTACAACATAGTGGTGGAAGCCAGGGATACTACTCAATATCCAACATTACATAGGAGAGCTTCCCACAACAAAGAATGATCTGGTCTAACATGCCAAATTTGAGATAGCCTGTGTGGGCCCTGAATATAGATGTATAAAGCACAAGACATTTAAAGTAAAAACATCTTATATATATGGTAGCATAAAATAATAACTGGTTAGGGTACAGAGGACGTAGATGAATTATACTAGGGTTGGAGAGGGGAGATTTGTTAGAAATTTTCTGTTGACAAGATAGTGTTTTCAGACTTCAGAAATGGAAATTTTTCTTGGTGTGAAGGAATGTGAAGAGTGTGGTATATAGGCTGAAGTAGCGAATGAAGCAAAATCTGGAGGGTAAATCAGCATATCAAGTTTAAAGAATAATAGAAGGTAAAAACAAGGCATGAGCATCTATCAACAATCCTAGATGGATGGCTTCACATACAGTCCTAATCATTGGTCCTTTTCCTTTCTAGAAAGAATATTAGTGGAAAGGTGGGGAGAGGTGTCTGAATTAACTATTTGGACACTAGAGCCTGGAAGGCAATTGGGAATTTATTTTAACAGGTTCGTAAAAGACGATGGGGCTCAAGGGAAACTGTCTTGGACTGGGAGCGAGTGGAAGCCCATGATGACCATTCAAGGATATGGCAGTTTTCTTTCTTTTCCTCTCTTTCACAGACCATGTGGGTGGCATGCAGCCTCACTATAGGTAAAAATTAACTAGCTCATTTTCTTTTGGGTCAAAGAAACAGCTACCAGAAGGAGACGGTAAAGCATGTAGTGTAAGATTGTTCTTTGCCCATCATATTCTGGATGGACTTCCTAGTTTCTGGCAAATGGGTCACATGAATAATAGTGTCATTCAACAAGGAAGTGAACACAGGCAAGGAGCAGATTGGGAGAATTCCTGTGGGACCTTCAGGAAGAGAGACTCTAGTGTTTAGGGACTGTGTGTGTCAAGGATAGCAGAGATGGAAACGATCAGGTTGGAGGTAATAAATGCAAGATCAAGCAAGAGGAATATAGAGAGCTATACAAGAGAAAGGTTTGGTACAGAATAGTGAAAAACACTGCTATTTAGGCTCCAGGAGACTCAGAATTGCTACGGAGAAGGCTGGTAAACAACAAAAATGTTGTGTGGAGGAATTTAACAGAAAGGAGTCGTTTAGCTGCAGTTTACTCCAGGGAAGTAGATTTTGGATGGGGTGGAGTGTTACACTTACTTATACATGTCTATTTAAATTGTTACAATGAGTGTTTTTTTTAAATACAGTCTAATTTTGCTAGAGTATATAATTTACATACAAGAAAATATACTTTTTAAAGTGAATAGATTAATGCTCTTTAATATTTTCACCCATGTAATCTGACTATAATCAACATATAAAATATTTTGCCATCCTAGAAAATTCTATTGTGAGCCATTTCAATCAAGACTGCAACATCAATTTCTGCCTGCATTTAAAGCTTGCTAATCTGCCTACAGTTTTCACCAGCGGCTCCCACACTTGTGTGAGCCAATTCTTAAAAACAAAAAACCCTCTTTATATAAATAGGAGTTTGATTGTATTTTCAGCTCTGTTATTGGCTAAATACACATTTCGGATTGTTATGCTTGGTGAATTGACACTCCCATCATTAGTATGCCACATTTTTTTTATATTCATTTATTTTTTATATTTGTCTCTTTATGCAATCTAAAACAATTGCCTATGAAATATTAAGTTGGGTCTTTCTTTCTTTCTTTTTTTTTTAAGTCAAATCTGACAGTCTCTGCAGAGCAGTCCAAGAAAGCAGCATAAAAAGATTCCTAAACTCACCTCCTCCTGTGGACAGCAATATAAAGCATATTTTTCCTGAGGAGGAACTGAAGGCTGATTAAACAGCTTCTGCACAACAAATGATAGCAGAATCACATAGAGAAGAGATGAAGCCATAGTAACTACAAAACACCTATGCTAGACACAGTGACATACAGAAGGGAAGACTATCATCAAGGAGTCTGTGCACAGATTTGCCCACCCTAAGGCACAGTAAAAACAACAACAATGGTTTAAAGGACAACTGGACTGTGAAAGTTTTGAGAAGATGGTGGACTAGAAGAATCCTGAGCTCGGGTCCTCTCATAGAAGTATCAAGATAAGAGCTACATCTGTGAGACTAACTCTGAAATGACCTCAAGACTGGCAGAACAGACCTTCCATAGCCAACTGTAGATAGAAGGCCACCTCAAAACGGGTAAGAGGGGCAGAGACAGAGTTGGGAACCATAACCCTGGGTAGGACTAACCTCAAATAGAAGGGACATTACAAGCTCAGAAGAGTGAGAAAATCAGACTCCTATCAGACACTGGGGACCTGCACTGGAAGGACCAGTTTCTACAACATTTGGCTTTGAAAACCAGCACAGTTAAACTCTAGGAGAGCTGGAGGGTGATATGAAAATGAGCTCCTGCACACGAAAATCCAGCAACTAAATATCTCAGCCTGAGACACAGCACAGGAAGAGGAGTTTGAAAGATCCTGGGGTATACATGAATGAGATTCATTGAATAATCTTAGAACATGTGTTGGAGTGGCAAGGATCCCCAAGAGATTCCTCTGGGAAAAAAATGCAAGGTGGAGCCATTTCTCTTCCCCTTCCCCGGCCTAGAGAGCCAGATACTTGTGGGAGCCAATGGGAATACTCTCCACCTACCTTGCTAGCGCCACAGGACCCACCCTGGCATTCTCTGTGGCCCAGGCTATCTAACCTGCCTGCCTGCATAGGCATCCATCCAAAGTGGCTCCTGCCCCATAACACCTTGCAATCAGCCTAGGCTTGGACCACTGCCACTCCAAAATGACTCCTGCCCTGGGGAAAGGGGAAGATAAGTCCATACATCAGTACACCCACAGTTCATAGAGCCTGGCCTCTTAGCTGGCTCATGCAGGGAGCAAGCTCTGCCCTTGGGTACACTTGCCATAGTGACAGAAAGGCTAACTACAGACAGACTGAGATAGCCCACCAAAGAGCTTGTGGCTGTTACAGGCCTCTCAACAGTGTGGGGAGCAAACTGTCCAGTGTATCCAAGAAAAGAAACGGGTCATTGCAGCCAGCTGGGCTCAATGCAACAGGGGCTTTCCCACAACAGGAAGGTTCACAAGGGACACTTCTGGTGTGCCTGGTTCTAGTGACTAGGGAGATTTCACTATAGGGCACCACAAGGTCTTTTCTTTCAAGACCAGGAGATGTAGCTGGCCTACATAATACATCCCACATGAAAGAACAAGACAAAAATCACACTAATAGGGCTAAATGAAATGGAAGCAAGCAGTATGCCTCATAACGAATTCAAAATTATTTAGATCATAAAGATACTCAACCACACCTGAGAGAAAAAAAAGGATGAACTCGGTATGAATGTTAACAAAGAGATACAAAACATAAAAAGGAGCCAGTTAGAGCTAAAGAATTCAATAACTAAAATTAATAGCAGATTACAGGATACAGGAAAACGGATCAGCAATCTGCAAGGCAGGGTAATAAAAAGCAACCAAACTGAACAGTAATAATAATAACAATAAAAAAATAGCTTCAGTGACCCTGTGGTATTAAGCATAACATTTGCATTATAGGGATCCCAGAAAAAGAAGGGGCAGAAAACTTTCCTAAGCTTGGGAAGAGAACACATCAGGTCCAGGATGGATACACAGAAAGCCCCTGACAAAATGAATCCAAGGACAGCTATACCTGGACACACAATGAAAATGGCGAAAAGTAATGATAAAGATTTTTTAAAGCAGTGAAAGAAAGACTACAGTGACATAAAGGAAAACTCATAATGCTATCAGATATTTTTTCAGCAGAAACTTTACAGGGCAAAAGGGAGTGGCATGGTATATTCATACTTCTGACAGGAAAAAACCTACAATCAAGAAAATTCTACCAAGCATTCTATTCAGAATAGAGGAGAGAGAAAGAGTTTCCCAGACAAGCAAAAATTAATACTCGTCATTACTAAAACGGTCTTACAAGAAATGTTAAAGGGATTCAAATGGAAAAAAAATCCACCATCAGTAAAAATAGGAAATTATGAAACAAAGAGAATTAATGGCAAAGAAAAACATATATTAAAGTAGAGCAATTATAAATGTATGGAAGCTAAACATAAAAATCGTAAAATCAGTTATATCTGTAAAAATTAGTCAAGGGATACACAATATATAAAATATGTATACATAAAATGTGGACATGGGAATAAAGTGCAGTGCTTTGTGGATGTGGTCAGACTTAACCATGAATTGAATAAACTGCTATAGACATAGGTGGTTATATCTAAACCCTCTGGTAACCACTAATTGAAACCTGTAACAGATACACAAAAAATAAAGACAAAGGAATCCAAGCATTACATTAAAGAAGCCCTCAGACCACAAGGGAAGAGAGAAAGAGATGAAGGAACAAAGAAGAATTACAAAAACTGTAAAACAAGTAACAAAATGGCAGTGATTTACATACCTATCAACAGTTTCTTTAAACATAAGTGGACTAAATGCTCCAATAAAATGATATAAGGTGACTGAATGGAAGAAGAAGACAAGACCCATTTATGTAACCTACAAGAAACTCTCTTCAGATCTGAACACATACACAGTCTGAAAATAAAAGGATGGAAAAATATATTCTATGTAAATAGAAGCAAAAATAAAAAGCTGGCGTAGCAATTCTTATTTCAGGAAAAAAAGAAGACTTTATTTTTTTTTTTTTTTTTAATTTTTTTTTTTCAACGGTTTTTATTTATTTTTTTGGGACAGAGAGACAGAGCATGAACGGGGGAGGGGCAGAGAGAGAGGGAGACACAGAATCGGAAACAGGCTCCAGGCTCCGAGCCATCAGCCCAGAGCCTGACTCGGGGCTCGAACTCACGGACCGCGAGATCGTGACCTGGCTGAAGTCGGACGCTTAACCGACTGCGCCACCCAGGCGCCCCAAGAAGACTTTAAAACAAAGACTGTAGAAAGAGAGAAAAACATCTACTGAAAAAGGGATCCAATCCAACAAAAGAATGTAACAGTTGCAAATATCAACATAGAACCTAAGTTCGTAAAGCAAATGTTAACAGACTAAAAGGGAAAAATTGACAGTAATACAGTAATAGTAGGGGACTTTAACATCCCACTTACACCATAGACTGATCACCAAGGCAGAAAATCAATAAGCAAACAGTGGCTTTGAATGGCACATTAGACCAGATCGACTTAACAGATATGTAGAATAGTGCAATACACGCTCTTTTCAAGTGTACACGGAACATTCTTCAGGATAGGAGAGTTAGGCCACAAAACAAGTCTCAATAAATTTAAGAAGACTGAAATCATATCAAGAATCTTTTCTGACCACAATGCTATCAAACTAGAAATCAGTTACAAGAACTGAACAAAACACAAGTAGATGGAGGCTAAACAACATGCTACTACACAACCAATGGATCAATGAAAAAATCAAAGAGGAAATCAAAAGTTACCTTGAGACAAATGGAAGTGGAAACCCACATCCAAAACCTGAGGAATACAACAAAAACAGTTCTGAGAGACAAGTTTATAGTGATACAGGTCAACCTCAAAAAATAAGAAAAATCCCAAATAAACAATCTAACTTTACAGCTTACGGAACTAGAAAAGAAGAAGAAGCAGAGCCCAAAGTTAGAAAGAAACAGTAAAGATTAGAACAGAAAAAATGAAATAGAGACTAAAAGAACAGTGGAAAAGATCAATAAAAACTAAATCTGGTCTTAAAAAAGATAAACAAAATCAATAAACTTTTAGCCAGACTCTTCAAGAAAAAAGAGACAGGATTCAAATAAAATCAGAAATAAAGGAAAAGAAATAATAACTGACACCACAGAAATACAAAGAATTATGAGAATATTATGAATAATTATGTGCCAACACACTGGAAAATCTAGAAAAAATGGATAAATTGCTAGAAACATACAATCTTCTAAAAATGAATCAGGGAGAAACAGAAAATTAGAGCAGCTGAGGACTAGTAATGAAATTGAATCAGTAATCAAAAAACTCTGAATAAACTAAAGTCCAGAGCTAGATGGCTTCACAGGTGAATTCTACCAAACATTTAGAGAAAAGTTAGCAACTTCTCCTCAAATTATTCCAAAAAAATAGAAGAGGAAAGAAGACTTCCAATTTATTTTGAGACCAGCAATACCCCGACACCAAAATCACACAGACACTACAAAAGAAAACTACAGGTTGATATCACTGAGGAACACAGACGCAAAAATCCTCAACAAAATATTAGAAAACCAAATTCAAAAATACATTTAAAAATTACCACAATTAGGTGGGATTTATTCCAGTGATACAAGCATGGTTTAATATTTGCAAATCAATGTGATATAGCATATTAACAAGAGGAAGGATTAAAAACCATATGATCATCTCAATAGATGCAGGAAAGGCATTTGACAAAATTCCTCATCTGTTCATGACAAAAACTCTCAACAAAGTAGGTTTACAGGAAACATACCTCAACACAATAAAAGCCAATATGAAAAATCCACAGCTAACATCATACCATATGGTGAGAAACTAACAGCTTTTACCCTAAGATCAGGAATAAGACAGAATGTCCATTCTTGCCACTTTTTTCAACATAGTACTAGAAGTCCTAGCCACAGCTATCAGACAAGCAATAAAAGGCATCTGAATTGGTAAAAAGAAGTAAAGCTGTCATTTTTTGCAGATGTCATGATAGCATAAATAAAAAAACTCTACAGACTCTACCAATAAACTATTAGAATAAATAAATTCAGTAAAATTGTAGGATACAAAAATTGATAAACAAAAATCTGCTGTGTTTCTACACACTAATAATGAAGTAGTGGAAAGAGAAATTAAGAAAATCCTATTTACAATTGTGACCAAAAGAATTTAAAAACCTAGGAAAGCATTTAAGAAGGTAAAAGACTTACGTTCTAAAAATTTTAAGACATTGATAAAAGAAATTAAAAATCACATGAATGGAAAGATATACCATACTCATGGAAGAATTACTAAAATGTCCATATTATCTAAAGGAATCTACAGATTAAAAGCAATCCCTATCAAAATCTCACATTTTCCACAGAACTATAACCAATAGTCCAAAGATTTGTACAGAACCACAAAAGACCACCAATAGTCAAACCAATCTTGGAAAGAACAAAGCTGGAGGCATCACAATCCCAGATTTCAAGATATACTACAAAGCTGTAGTAATCAAAACAGTACATACTGGCACAACAATAGACACACAGATTAATGCAACAAGATAGCCCAAAAGTAAATCTTCACCTATATGGCCAATGAATCTATGAAAAAAGAGGCAAGAATATACAATGAGGAAAAGAGTCTTTCAATAAATGATGTTGGGTAAACTGGATCACTTTCTTACACCATATACAAAAATAAACACAAAATAAAATACCTAAATGTGACACATGAAACCATAAGATTCATAAAAGAAAACATAACAGTAAACTTTTGGACATTGTCCTTAATAACATATTTATGATTATGTCTCCCCAGGCATGGGAAACACAAGCAAAAATAAACTACTGGGACTACATCAAAACAAAAAGCTTTTGCACAGCAAAGGAAACCATCAACAAAACAAAAAGGGAACCAACTGAAAGAGTAGATATTTGCAAATAATATACCCAATAAGCGGTTAATGTCCAAAATAAATAAAGAACTTATACACCTAAACAGCAAAAACATACCAAAAAAATAACCTGGTTAAAAATGGGCATAGAAACTGAATGGACATTTTTCCAAAGAAGACATACAGACGGCCAACAGATAAGTGAAAACATGCCCAACATCACAATCATCAGGGAAATACAAATAAAAATCACAATGACATGCACCTAGTATCAACCAGAATGTCTAGAATAAAAAAAATAACAAGTGTTAGCAAGGATGTGGAGTAAAGGAAACCCTTAGTGCACTGTTGGGGGGAATGTAAGTAGATACAAGTACTGTAGAAAACAGTACGGAGACTTCTCAAAAAATTAAATGCCTTGTGATGCGATAATTCCATTATTGGGTATTTCCCAAACAAAATGAAAATGCTAATTTTAAATGCATCCTTATGTTTATTGCAACATTTACAATGGCAAAGATATGGACACAATCTAAGTGTTGATTGATAGAGACATCAAAGAAGATACACATATAGACACACACTCGTCTATTACTCAGCCATAAAAAAAGAATGAAATCTTGCCATTTGTGACAAGAGGGATGGACCTAGAGGGTGTTATGCTAAGAGAGATAAGTGAGACAGAGAAAGACAAATACCATATGATTTAACTTGAAACACATCCTTAATTAGAACCAACTGGCGGGGGCGCCTGGGTGGCGCAGTCGGTTAAGCGTCCGACTTCAGCCAGGTCACGATCTCGCGGTCCGTGAGTTCGAGCCCCGCGTCAGGCTCTGGGCTGACGGCTCAGAGCCTGGAGCCTGTTTCCGATTCTGTGTCTCCCTCTCTCTCTGCCCCTCCCCCGTTCATGCTCTGTCTCTCTCTGTCCCAAAAATAAATAAACGTTGGAAAAAAAAAATTTAGAACCAACTGGCGGTTGTCAGATAGGAGGTGGTGGGGAAATGGGCAAAGTAGATAAAAGAGATGAAGAGGTATAGACTTCCGGTTTTAAAATAAAGCAGTCACAAAAATAAAAGGCATAGCATAGGGAATTATAGTCAATAATATAATAACTTGGTATGGTGACAGAGGGTAACTACACTTTTGTGAACACTGAGTAATATTTAGAATTGTTGAATCAACACAGTATACACTTGAAACTAACATTGGATGTCAACTATATTCAATTAAAAAATAAATGGGCAATTTGAATGTAAGTGAAGGAAATCCATTTGCTAGCGCTGGGGCTTCCACCCAACTGGCAGGAAACTGCTGCAAGTTTATCTGGAATCGCAGGTGCTGGCAACTTCCATTTTTTTTTTTTTTTTTTGGCATTCCTTTTCCTCCTTGATAATAGCGATAGTACTATGGTTCAGGAGCTCTAGCAGGCCTACGAGGGCCGTGCCAGTGAGTCCCAGGTCCATACGCCACACCACCTCCAGCTGTTGCTCCCAAAGCTCTGGCAGCCTGTCCTGGGTCTTAGGTCCACAACTGCTCCAGCACCAACCATCCCACCAGAGTGGCCCTGACATTGAATGTGCTGGAACACCCTGATTGGTATACTGGGAACCTCCCACCCTCCATCTCCCCACTGCCCAGGTCCCACCTGCTCTAGTTTCATCTGTCCCATTAGGGTGCCCTGGAACTGAGCTCCGTGGATCCCCAGCCTGCAGTCCCTCCTGCTGCAGCCATCCCAACAAAGCTGCCAGGCACACACAGTCTACAGAGGGGATGTTCCTACAGAAGGCCAGCCTTTAAGGACAGGAGATTCTGCCTGATTCATAGAAACAAACACAAAGTCAAACAAAACGAGGAGAAAAATATGTTCTGAGAGAAAGATAAAACTTCAGAAAAAAAAAAAAAAACCTAATGAAATGGAGATAAGTAATTCACTTGATAAAGAGTTCAAAGTCACAGACAAGGAGATGCTCACTGAACTCAGAAGATTGGAGAAACACCGAACTTCAACAAAAATTTAAAATATATATATGAGAGAACAAATCAGAGCTGGAGAATACAATAACTGAAACATAGGCTAAAGGGAATCAAGGGCAGATTATATGATACAGAAGGATGGATCAGTGATCTAGAATACAGGGTAGTGGAAAGCACCCAATTAGAACAGCAGAAAGAAAAAGGGATTTAAAAAATTAGGACACTTTAGGAAACTTCCAACACAAAATCGAGCATACTAACATTTGTATTATAAGGTTCCTCAAAGGAGAGAGAAACGTAAGAAAACTTATTTGAAGATTTAATGGCTGAAAACTTTCTTTACCTGGGAAAGAAGAACATGTCTAGGAAGTCCAGTGTCCCAAACATGATAAAACCCAAGAGACCCTCACCAATATATATTATAATTAACATGGGAAAGATAGATATAGAATCTTAAAGGTACCAAGAGAAACAAATAGTCACACACAAGGGAATCCTTGTAAGATTATGAACTGATTTTTCAGCAGAAACTTTGCAGGCCAGAAGGGAGTGGCAGGATATATTTAAAACGCTGAAAGAGGAAAACTTACAACCAAGAATAATCTACCCAGCAAGGTTATTATTCAGAATTGAAGGAGAAGTAGTTTCTCAGACAAGAAAAAAACTAAAGGAATTCATTACTGCTAAACTGGCCTTATAAGAAGTGCTAAAGGGTTGTCTTTAAGTGGGAAAGAAAAGGCCATAACTAGCAATTAGAAAATATATCAAAGAAAAAATATCACTGATAAAGGTAAACATATGGTAAAGGCAGTAGGCCAGTCACTTAAAAAGCTAGTAAGAACATTAAAAGACAAAAATTATAAAATCAGCTATAACTACAAGGGTTTTGTGTTAAGGGTTACACAAAATTTAAAACTGTAAAATAAGTCACTAAACACAAAGAACATGTCCGGGGATAAACTGCAGTGTTTTTAGAATGCTTTTGAACCTAAGTCACTATCAGCTTCAAATGGACCGATACATATGTAAGTTGATATATATGAACCTCATGGCAATCATAAAACCAAAATCCTAAAACAAACAAACAAAAATACACAAAAAATGTAAAAAGAACCAAAACACATTAGAGAAGTTCCAGTCTAAGATAGCAATGTAGGAAGACCCTGAACTCACCTCCACAGACACACCAAATCTATACGTATTTACAGAGCACTTCTTCCTGAAGCACTGAGGGCTGATTGAACAGCTTCTGCACAACAGAAAATAGACCACATAGAGAAATGGCAAGAGAGTTGGAGACACAATAACAAAGGAAACCCCCACCTCAATGCTGCAAAGTGCAATGGAAGAGACAGTATTGAGGGACCCTGAGCAGGTTCATCTGTCCTTGGGCACAGGGAGAAAAAAATAAAGCTACGGTTTATAAGAAAAACTAGAATATAAAAGATCCAACCCTAGAACTCTACCAAGTAGTGGGAGAACTTCTGGAATACTTTTCAGATCTGAGAGGCTGCCAAGCACCACAATTTTTGTTCCCACTCCACCCTGATAGCATAGACAGGAGCAGGGTTGCAGGCACCATGGCTGGCCTACAGCCTTAGTGAGCACTGGTCCCCTAGCCCACATCAGCTCTGGACATCCTGGGGCACAGGGGGAAAAAGCTGCAGTTTAAAAATGTGACTAGAATATGAAGGAACTAGCCCTAGAACCCTGCCAAATGGCAAGAGAGCTGCTGGAATTCTCGCTGGGTCTGAGGGGCTGGTGAGCACCAGGGTTTATATTCCTTCACCACCTTCACCACCATGGATGGAAGAGAAGTCCTGGTGCCATAGCTGACCTACCAACTCAGTGAGCCCTGGGGCCCTAGCCTATACTAGTCCTAGAGATCCCACCAAGGTGGCCCTACAATGGCACACACTGAGATACCCCTGGTCAATGTTCTTACCATCATACCAAGGTGACAGAGGTGCAAAACACCCCAGGACACTCCAGGCGTATGCTGCTTTAGCTCCAGGCAGCTTGTTAGGCACCCCCAGGACAGAGCATTCTGGGCCCACCTGGCTAATACTACTTCAGTTCAAGCCAGTTAGGTAGGGCACCCTGCCTCATATCTACTTGCCCCTTCAGGGTCCCCCTGGGACACCATGGTTTCCACACACTTCAGCCTCAGCTGTCCTCCCAGAGCACCTTCTTCATGAAGAGTATTAGGACTATTCTGGCCTATGCCCACTTTAGCTACAGCTAAATTGCCGGGGTACCCGCTATGCAGAGCACCCCAAGACTTGCTGGTCCACACTCCACGTGATCTTCAGCCATCCCACCAGGGTACTCTCTGCATGCAGAACCCCAGAATTCCCTGGCTTGTACCCCTTTAGCTTCAGCTATCCTGCCAGGGTACCCTCTGCTCAGGGGCACTTGGGACTGCCCCTGCCCACACTCACTTCATTTTTGGTCATTCCACTAGGGAAGCCCCAACACAGAGTATCACAGGACCCCCTGCCCATGCCAGACACAGCCAGCCAGCCAAAGTCACCAGACACAGAGTCTACACAGGGAATGACCATACACAAGAGCACTCCTTCAAGTTTGTAAGTAGCTGTTCTGCTTAATTCATGGAAACAAACACAGTAAGTGAAGCAAAATGGAGAGATAGAGGAATATGATACAAATGAAAGAACAAGACAAAACCCCAGAGAAAGAAGTAAATGAAACAGAGATAAGCAATATGCCTGATAAAGAATTTAATAATCATAAAGATACTTACCAAACTTGAGAAAGGAGTGGAAGAACTCAGTGAAAACTCTGATAAAGAGAGAAAATATAGAAAACAACCAGAGTTGAAAAATACATGAGGGAAATGAAAAAATGAAATGAATGAAATGAAAAATGAAAATACATGAGGCAAATGAAAAAATGAGGGAATCAATAGTGGATTAGCAGATGTAGAAGAAGAGATCAGTGAGATGGGAGATAGGGTAATGGAAAGCAACCAAGCTGAACAACAACAACAACAACAAAAATAATTTTAAAATGTGAGGATAGGCTAAGGGATCTTGTGGACACATTTGCATTATAGGATTCTCAGAAGGAAAAGAGAGAGAGAAGGGGGTAGAAAACTTATTTGGAGAAATAATAGCTTAAAACGTCTCTAACCTGGGGACAGAAATAGACATCCAGGTTCAGGAAGCACAGAGAGATCCAAACAAGCTGAACACAAGGAAGTCCATAAGACACACAATAATTAAAATGTCAAAGGGAAAAGATAAAGAAAAAAAAAATCTAAAGCAGCAGGAAGGAAGCAAAAAATTACAGTGAAAACCCTTAGGTCTATCAGATGATTTCTCAGCAGAAACTACAGGTCAGAAAGAAATAGTGTAATATATTCAAAGACCTGAAAAGAAAAAAAACAAAAACCTACAACTAGGAATACCCTACCCAGCAAGGTTATCATTCAGAAGAGAAGGAGAGGTAAAGAGTTTTCCAGGCAAAGAAAAGTTAAAGGAGTTTATCACCACTAAACTACCATTAGAAGAAATGTTAAAGGGACTTCTTTAAATGGAAAAAAAAGCCCTAATTGGAAGAAATTTATGAATAAAAATGTAAAAAATGACAACATATACACAAAATGTGGAGGAGGGAGTACAAAAGTTCTTTTAGAAAGTGTTCAAACTTAAATGACTATCAATACAGACTGTTACATAATTAGGATCCTACATATGAACCTCATGGTAACCATAAGCCCAAAATCTAATTATTCACAAAAAAATGAGAATGATAGCCAAGCATAACACTACAGAAAGTCCTCAGTCGCAAGAAAAGAGAGCAAAAAAAAAGGTAGACAGAAGAACTACAAAAACCACCAGAAAACAATTAATAAAATGGCAGTAAGTACATACGTATCAATACTTATGGTCTAAGTGTTCCAATCAAAAGACATAGGTGGTAGAATGGATTAAAAAATAAATAAAAAAATAGCAAGACTCATCTATATGATGCACACAATAGACTCATTTCAGACCTAAAGACAAATACAGACTGAAAGTGAAAGGATGAAAAAGATATACCATGCATAGAGAAAAAACAACAACAACAAAAAACAAAACCAAAACCAAACAAACAAAACTCTAGGGTATCAGTACTTATGTCAGACAAAATAGATCTTAAAACAAAGCCTGTAATAAGAAGAAAAGGATATTACATAATGATGAGTTGGTCCAACATAAGGATATAACAATTGTATCTATTAATAAGTATCTATTAATTGTAAGTAAGTCTATTAATAGACTAAGGGAAAAATTGATAGTAATATAGTAATAGTAGGGGACTCTAATACCTCATTTATATCAGTGAATAGATTATCCAGGCAGAAAATTAGAAGGAAACAGTGTCTTTGAATGATACATTAGAGCTTATGAACTTCACAGATCTAAACAGAAATGGAATATTCCATCCAAAACCAAAATACTTATTCTTCTGCAATGTATGTGGAACATTTTCTGGGATACATCATGTTAGGCCACAAAACATGTCTCAATTAACTGAAGAATATTGAAATAACATCATGCCTTTTTTTCTAACCACAGGAGATGAAACTAGAAATCACAAGGACAAAAGAAACTGGAAAAAACACAAACATGTGGCAGGTAAATAACATGCTATTAAACAGCCAATTGGTCAATGAAGAAATCAAAGAAGAAATAAAAAAAAAAATACATGGAGGCAAATTAAACTGAAAACACAAAATGGTCCAAAATCTTTGCGATGCAGAAAAAGCAGTTCTAGGTGGGAAATTTATACAGCAACACAGGCCTGCCTCAAGAAATAAGAAAAACCTCCGAAAAAAATCTAACCTTTCATTTCAAGTAACCAGAAAAAGAAGAATAAACAAAGCCCAGAGGCAGTGGAAGAAAGGAATAATAAAGATCAGAGCAGAAACAGAGACTTAAAAAACAAAAACCAAAAAAAAAAAAAAAATTAAGGAAACGAAGAGTTGGATCTTTGAAAACATAAACAAAATTGATAAACCTTCAGTTAGACTCATCAAGAAAAAAAAGGCAGGACACAAATAAAGTCATAAATGAAAGAACAGTAACAACTGATACCACAGACATACAAAGAATTATAAGAGAATACTATGAAAAATTATGTGCCAGAAATTGGACAATATAGAACAAGTGGAACATATGCAGTAGTCTTCCAAAACATCAAAACGAAATAGAAAATCTGAGAAGAATTACTAGTAACAAAATTGAATTTGTAATAATAAAAAAAAGCAACTCCCAACAAACAAAAGTGCAAGACCAGATGGATCCAGAGGTGAATTCTACCAAAATTTAGAGTTGATACCTGTTTTCCTCAAAGCACTCCAAAATAATAGAAGAGGAAGGAAACCTTCTAAATAAATGAGGCCAGCGTTACTCCAATACCAAACCACAAAGAATACTACAAAAAATAAATAAATAAAAAAGAAAAGAAAACTATATACAGAGATGCAAAACTCCCGAACAAAATTTTAGCAACCACATTCAACAATACATGAACAGGATCATTTACCACAGGGAAATCCTAAAGAGTCCACCAAAAACTTTTAGAATGAATGAATTTAGTGAATTTAGTAAAGTTCGGCAGAGAAAATACACAGAAATAGTTGCATTTCTATACACTAATAACAAAGTAGCAGAAAGAGAATTCAGGCTACGATTTCATTTTCAATTGTACCAATTACAAAATAAGAATAAACTACCCAGGAATAAACTTAACCAAGGAGGTGAAAGACCTGTACTCTGAAAACTTTTAAAATGTTGGTGAAACAAACTGAAGACAAAACAATTGGAAAGATAGTCTATGCTCGTGGATTAGAATTACTATTGTTAAAATGTCCTCATTACCCAAAGCAATCTCATAGATTCACTGCAATCCCTATCAAAACATCAATAAAATTTTTCACAGAACTAGAACAAATAATCCTAAAGTTCCTGTGGAAACACAAAAATCCCCTAATAACCAAAGCACTCTTGAGAAAGAAGAACAAATCTGGAGGTATCACAATCTCAGATTTTAAGATATACAACAAAGCTATAGTAATCAAAGAGTATGGTTCTGGTACAAAAATAGAGACATAGGTCAGTGGAACTGAATATAGAGCCCTGAAGGAAACCCACACTTATATGGTCAATCTAAAACATGTAGGCAAGAATATACAATAGGGGAAAGACTGTCTCTTCAATAAATGGTGCTGGGAAAACTGGATAGCTATATGCAAAAGAATGAAATTGGACCACTTTCTCATACCATACACAAAAATAAACTCATAATTGTTTAAAGACTTACACGTGAGACACGAAACCATAAAACTCCTAGAAGAAAACATAGTAATTTCTTTGACATATGCTATAGCAATGTTTTTCTAGATATGTCTCCTCAGGCAAGGGGAACAAAAGTCCATATAAACTACTGGGACTACACCAAATGAAAAGTTTTGCACAGCAAAGGAAACCATGAAAAAGTGAAACAAAGGAAACCATGAACAAAGGCAATCAAAAGAATGGGAGGAGTTATTTACAAAAATATATCCCATTTGGGTAAATGAGTTAATACCCAAAATACATAAAGAATTTACACTACTCAACATCAAAAAACCCCCAAATAATCCAATTAAAAATTGGGCAGAAGATAGACATTTTTCCAAAGAAGACATACAACAAACACATGAAAAGAGATGCTCAACATCACTAATCATCAGGAAAATGCAAATTAAAACCACAAGGTATTACATAACACCAATCAGAATGTCTAGAACCAAAAACAAACAAACAAACAAACAAAAAAAAAACAAAAACAAGAAATAACAAGTGTTGGCAAGGATTTGGAGAAAAAGGAACCCTTGTACACTGTTGGGGGGCATGTAAATCAGTACATTCTTGAAACCAATATGGAGGTTCCTTAAAAAATTAAAAATATAAACACCACACAATCCAGTAATTTCACTGCTGAGTATTTACCCAAAGAAAATGAAGACGTTAAGGGACAGATACAGGCACCATGTTTATTGCAGCATTATTTACCATAACCAAGATATGAAAGCAACCCAAGTAACCATTGATAGATGAATGGATAAAGAAGTGGAATGAATATATATATATATACATATATATATATGTATATATATATATATACACACATATATTGATATATATCAATATTCCATTGTGTGTGTGATATATGTATCTATGCATATATATACTGTGTGATATATGTATATATGCATAGATACGTATATCACACTCACAATGGAATATTACTCAACCACAAAAAAGGATGAGATCTTGCCCTTTGAACAACATGGATGTACCTAGAGGGTATTAGATCAAGTGAGGTAAGTTGGACAAAGACAAATGGCATATGATTTCACTTATATGTGGAATATAAAAAAGTAAACAAATATAAAAAGTATACTATATATTGTATAATATATACAATATATAAAAATATAAATATTTTTATTATATATAATATAAAATATATTTTTATAATATATAAATATAAAAAAGTAAATATAAATATAAAAAAGTAAACAATATAAAAAAGTTTACATATATAAAAAATATAAAAAAGTAAACAACACAGAAACAGACTCATAGATACAGAGAAGTGGCTGCCGGAGGGGAGGGAAGTAGGAGAATAGGCAAAATGATTGAAGAAGAGTAGAAGATACAGGCTTCCAGTTATGAAATGAATAAATCATGAATTTATTTATGAAAGAAATCAGTATAGGGAATATTGTCAACAGTATTGTACTAGCACTATATGGTGACTGATGGTTCCTTCAGTGTGGTGAGCATAACAGTTTCTGAATAAACATGTTGAACACCTGAAACCAATGTAACATTGTTTGTCAAATATACTTCAATTTAAAAAAAAAATCATTAAACTACAAGGGAAGAGACAAAGAGAAGAAAGGAACAGAGAAGAAGTACAAAAACAACCAGAAAGCCACAAAATGGCAGTAAGTGCATGCCTTTCAGTAATTATTTTAAATGTAAATGGTATAAATGCTCTAATCGAAAGACAAAGTGACAGAATGGCTGAAAATCATACCTATCTATGTGATGCTTACAAGAGACTGATTTCAGACCCAAAGACACATGTGGAGTAAAAGTGAAAGAATGGGAAAAAATATGAAATGCAAGTGGAAATGAAAAAAAAGCTGGACCAGCAATAGTCATATCAGAAGAAAGAGACTTTAAAACAAAGACAGTAGCAAAAGAAAAAGTAGGACATTATATAATGGTGAACAGGTCTATCCAAAAAGAGGATATAGCATTTGTAAGTATTTATGCACCCAACATAAAACACCTACATATATAACACAAACATTAACCAACATAAGGGGAGAAGCTGACAATCATACAATAGCAGAGGATTTTAATACCCCACTTACATTAATAGATCATCTGGACAGAAAACTAAGAACAGTGGACCACACGTTAGGCCAGATTCACTTAGATATAGATCATTTCATCCAAAAACTGAATATACGTTCTTTTCAAGTGTGCATGGAACATTTTCCAGGATAGACCATAGGTTAGGCAACAGAAAAGTTCATCTATATATTTAACCGAAGTCAATAAATTTAAGAAGATTGAAATCATGTCAAGCATATCTTTTCTGACCACAATGGTATGTGGTCTAGTTTCAATTAGAAATCTGTTATAGTAATTGGACAAAATATAGGTGTGTGGAGACTGGACAACATGCTACTAAACAACCAATGGGTCAGAAAGAAATCAAAGAGTAAATAAAATACCTGAGACAAATGAGAATGGAAACACACTTTCCAAAATCTATGGAATATAGCAAAAGCAGTTCTGGGAGGGAAGTTCATAGTGATACTGGCCAACCACAAGAAACAAGAAAAATCCCAAAGAAACGATCTAATTTTATACTTGAAGGAACTAGAAAAATAGGAAAAAAAACCGCTGAAAGTTAATAAAAGGAAGGAAACAATATAGACGAGAATGTAAATAAATAAAATAGAGACTAAAAGAGCAATGGAAAAGATGAGTGAGCCTAAAACTTCATTCTTTGAAAAGGTAAACAAAATTGATAAACCTCTAGTCAGACACATCAAGAAAAAACAAAAAAGAGGCCCCAAAGAGAAAGATAAATACCATATAATTTCACTCATAGGTGGAATACAAAAAAATAAGTTAACAAAGTAAAGAGGAACAGATTCATAGATACAGAAAAAAAAAACCTGTTGGTTCACAGAATAGGCACAAGTCAGGGAGGAGAGAAAATAGGTAAAGAGGATTATGAGATACAAACTTTTAATTATAAAAAAAATGAGTCATGGAGATATGATGTACAGCATTATGAATATAGTCAATCATGCTGTAATGACTTTGTGTGGTAGCAAATGGTAACCAGATTTATCATAGGGATCATTTTATAATATATAAAAATATCCAATTACTCTGATGTACCTCTGAAACTAATAAGATATGGTATGTCAATTGTACTTCAATACAAAAAAATCTGACATTGTCTGCCTTTTGTTTAGGGTGTTCAGAGTATATTTAATAAGATTATTGATAAGGCTAGGTACAAATCTACCATTTTGTTGTTTTATATTTATTCTATTTGTTCTTATTTTTCTGTTCTTGTTTTATTTTGGAATAATTCATTATTTAACAAACTGTAGAAATGATCCCTCTAAATACAGTCTTAATAATTCAGTATTTAAAAATTTACCTTACCTCCTTTTTTGAGATTATTACCTGTAATAGTTGTTTTGTTACTTTTTTTTTGGCTTTGTTATTCTAGTGGTTGTTTTAGAATTTAGAGCATACAATTTTATGTAAAAAAAAAATTTTAATGTTACTTTATTTTTGAGAGAGAGACAGAACATGAGTGGGGGAGGGGCAGAGAGAGAGGGAGACACAGAATCTGAATCTGAGCTCTCAGCACAGAGCCTGACTCGGGACTCAAACCCGCTGACCGCAAGATCATGACCTGAGACGAAGTTTAATACTTAACCGACAGAGCCACCCAGGTGCCCCTATAGCAAACAAGTTTAACTTATCATAGATTATCTTCAAGTGGTGTTATCCAACTTTACATACAGTGTAAGATCCATACACGAGTAGAATTCTGTTACTTTCCTCAAGCCTCTATGCTACTATGTTTTGTTTCGTTTGGTTTTACATATGACTCATACCACACTGCATTATTTTTTTGGTTTAACTAGTTGATTATCTTTTAACAATATGTAAATAGAAGGAAATCTTATATATTTACTCCTGTCCTATTATTTCCAGTCTCTTCATTACTTTGTGTAGATCCCTATGTCCCTCTGGTATCATTTTACTTCTTCCTGATGTTTTTTGTTTTTTGTTTTTTTAATTGAGGCATAGTTGACATACAATGTTATATAAGCTTCACGCCTTTCAGATTTTTTATAGTCTGAGTCTGCTGGTGATACATTTTTTCAGTTTTGGTATTTCTGAAAAACTTTTTTCACTTTTAGCTTGAAGATATGTTTGCTGGGTATAGGATTATCAATTATGATGGTGATTTCTTAATTTTAGTTCTCTAAAGATACTACTTCATTTTCTCTTTATTTGTATCGTTTTCAGTTAGAAAAGTAATGTAATTATTTCTAGATTTCTCTTCATATAATGTGTCTTTTCCCTTCTGTTGGAATTAAAGTTGGCTACTAAGTACTGGTCTTGACCTATTTGACTATGATGTGTCTTGGTATAGTTTTCTCTGTGTTTCTTGTGCTTGAGATTCATTGAGCTTCTTGGATCTGTGGGTTTACAGTTTCCCTCAAAATTGGGAAATATCGGCTATTATTTCTTCCAATATTTCTTCCTTTTTGGGGGAATTTTAATTGCATGCATATCAGGGCACTTGAACTCCTCCCACAGCTCACTGTTCAATTTGAATTTGCTATCTTGGTTTAATTGGGTAAGTTCGGTTGGTATGTGTTCAAGGTCATTAATCTTTCACTCTTCCCTTTTTCATATTTAATCTTATATAATCCCATTCAATGTAATTTTTATCTCTGATATTAGAGTTTTCACCTATAGAAGTTTTTTTGAATCTTTTTCACATTTCTACTTAGCTTTTCATATTTTGACTTAACCTTTTGAACATATTAAATACAGCTATAATAACCATTTCAATGTCCTCTGTTAATTCTAACATATATATTACTTCTGTGTCCATTTCTTTTGATTGCATAGTCTCTTCATTATGGATTTTTTTTGTTGTTGTTGGTGGTGTTGTTTTGTTGTTTTTGCTTCCTTGAAAAAGTACCCTGCGTTATTTCCTCTAATATCTTTGGCTGGTTTTTTTTTGCCTAGCCTCAGTTAGTTAACTTCTGCCCATGCACCAACCAGAATTCTGCTGAATAGCCAAGCATAGTAATGGTCAATTTTAAAGTTCCTTGATCTTCTCCAGGGAATTCAGAAGACTTTTAAAATAGTTTCTTGCAGGGAGTGATTACACATGTCTTGGACGGTCAGGATAAAGGGCTCAAATGCCACTGCCTATATCCCATATCACTTGCCTTCACTAATTTATATTGGGATGGGAGCTCTCATGGGACAAAATAAAAGACTTAGATCTGGACACCAATGAGGTTCCAGGGTATACTCACATATCAAATAGACTGCTGTAACTCTAATGGAGGCCTTTTCAGGAAAGGAAATAGGGCCCCTGAGAGAAATTTAATGATAAAAGAAGACTGAAACAGTGAGCCAGACAGAGTAGGCCAAAGGGAGAAAGGTAGTATTGATTTTAGTTTAGCTGGGTGGCTGATATCAGAACTCACCCCAACTCAGCCACAGATAGGATAAGGAAGGGGTGCAGAGAAAATGTGGGAGAATGTAGCTATGTGCATGTACAACATGAAAGAGCTGAATGGAACTCAGACAACTTTGCTGGGACACATTCTAAGAGAATATAAAAGAACAATTATAAGCTTTCTCCCCATGCCGTCTTTGCCCAGGTCAATGAGTGAAGGGCTGCATTACAGTGGTACAGTAGGCAGCTTGGTCAAGTAGCACTATTTCATGTCAGATGGACCCAGAGACTGCTGGTGGTGTCATTGACTCACCAGCTCCAGTCACTGTTGTGGTGACACTAATGGGTAACAGCTATGGAGGGAGCAGTGGTGACAGCAGCCATGGTGCGGAGGTGTAAGGCTATCAGGTACCTAAAGGCAGTAGCAAGACCAGATGGCTAGATGTGAATGATGTATCTATGGAATTAACTGAGCCTGAGCTGACGTCATGGTTTCACTAGCTGTGATAGTGAGCAAAAGTTGTTGATAGCTGCCATAAAGCTTTGTAGTTCTGTGGCCTGATTGAAGGACCCACCCCACCCCCACCTCCACTATCAGTTAAGCATAATACCGAAAAAGGTTTCTCCTTCTCACTTCAAAAACCAGCGATGAGGATTTCTGATCTCCAGTTATGATAGTGGCGGTGACAAAGTTATGAGTAGGATTCAAGCCTTGAATGGCTCCTTAGTAGGACTGTGGTGTCTGAGTTGCACGATCCTTACTGGGAAGCCGTTGCATTCAGGGACCGTCAAGAATCATGGACACGTTGGCACTGTTGGAGATTTTCAGGAATGCTGGTTAATGGTTCTCTGTAAAAGGAATATCCCTCCTTCAAGAGGTGGGGGTACTGGTATTTGTGAACATTAATGGTGATACATTTACGCTCATCATCTAGAGAAAGCTCAATACTTGAGCTATGCAATTTAATATATACAGTTGGCCCTTGAACAGCACTGGGGTTAGGGGCATTGACCTGTCTTAGAGTCAAAACTCTGTGTATAACTTTTAACCCCCCCCCAAAACTTAACCACTAATAACCCACTATTGACCAAAAGCCTTACTGATAACATAAACAGTCAATTAACACATATTTTATACATTAAATGTATTATACACTGTTTTATTCCAATAAAGCAAGATAGAGATAATAGAATGCTAAGAAACCATAAAGAGAAAATACATTTATAATACTCTACTGTGTTTATCAATAAGTTTATATCATCTGTTTACAAGAGGAATAATCTGTCAGTTCCTACGTCAATATCATTTCATATGACATAAAACACTGTAAATGTTATATGTATCACTAATGCTATACATCAAAAATGAAAAGGTAATGTGAAGAAAATTCTTAGTTACAGGTATAGCGATTCATGCATTAATAATGACGTAGCAACACGATAGCTTTATGGTAGTCTAGTATAATTGATATGACTGCTTTGCAGGTGCCTGGGTTACACTAATGAATGAATCATTATAAAATTTTGTGCCATACAGTACTATAGTCATATTCACAATACAGTATTAGAAACACTGTTATACTTTTAAAAAACCATTTACCTGTGATGATAGGCTGACATCGTTTCTCCGATTACCCAAAAGGGACATACTGTATGGTAATATAATTCTTTGAAAGCAAAGTTATTAAAGATAATAAGACAAACATGATTAATTAAAAAACAATTTTTTAACATTTATTTATTTTTGAGAGACAGAGCATGAGCAGGGGAGGGGCAGAGGGAGAGGGAGACACAGAACGCGAAGGAGGCTCCAGGCTCTGAGCTGTCAGCGCAGAGCCCGATGCGGAGCTCGAACTCACAAGCTGTGAAATCATGACCTGAGCCGAAGTCAGATGCTTAACTGACTGAGCCACCCAGGCACCCCTACACATGATTCATTTTATATTAAATATTACCTTACACCTATGTCAAGATAGGATAGCCACTTCCCTACAGGTGCTATACATGATGACTACTTAGGCAATGATGGCAATGACACAAAAACATCTCAGAGTACTTGCTGTCAAGTTATTATTCACCTGAAGGCCCTCACACACATACAGATGTTTATTAACTGTACAGCATGATGATTACCTACTATTCATTAAATGGATGTGGATCATCATAAAGGTCTTTATCCTTGTCTTCATGTTGAATAGATGGGGGAGGAAAAGGAGTGGTTGCTCTCGCTGTCTCAGGGGTGGCAGAGGTGGAAAGGGAGGCAGGAGAGGCTGGCACACTCAGTGTCACTTTACATAAATCCCTCACCATTTCTGACTTTTTTGCTTTTTCATTTCTCTCAAAATGTTCCTATATGATACTGTGGGGAGTCAAATAGCTATGTCCTGGTTAAGGAGATTGTAGAGAGTGCATTACACTGCTTTCTGGCCCTGCTGAAAACAGTGGACCCCCAGTATCTAATGAACGTGAATATAGGAGTTGGGTCCTGCCTGTGCTCGTGAATTCCTTAGACCACGTTATCTATGGAATATCTCATCTTTTTCTCCACCGTGCTTTCGGCATCTGCTCTTTTTTTGTGCTTTCTATACGTCCTTACTGGCACTTAGCCACTGACATATTGCACAACCTTTCCCCTATAATGTATGCTTGAGAGCAGCTCGGGGAGACTTCCCTTAGCCTCCCTCTCACTTCTCCTGACTTGTGGAGTCTTGAATAATCCGTTCTTCCATCCTCGGCTTTGCTGGATCAAACCAAAAGCCGAACCCACGATCAGTGATTTTGACATGATGAGCCGAACCCGCAGGTACCAATCTTTTTTCCACCGTTTGTTTTAGTTTCACTGTCTGTATCATGGAGGGCTCATGTCGTAAAAGGGGTCAAAAGGAGTCTTAGATAATCAGAACCTCTCTTCCAGATTGTTTAATGTCTACTTGTTTTCTGGCACCGTTTCTTCTATGCCTTCATCCTCATCATCTGGCGCTGGTTGAAAAGTACTCATCTCCAGAAGGTTGTCTTCTGTTAATTCCTCTGGTGTGGTGTCTCTGAGCTCTTGAGTTTCTCCAACATCTGTATCTTTGATACCCTTCACCTCTCACCTTTTTTTTTTTTTTAATGCTCCGTATCCACAATCTCTTTCATGATTTCCTTGACTGGCTCTGTTTTAAGTCCTATGAAATCATATATAACATCTGGGCACGGTTTCCTCCAGCAGGAATTAATTGTTTCAGGTTTGATGGCCTTCACAGCTCTTCCTGTAACAATAATGGCATCTTCAATGATATAATCCTCCCAGAATTTCATGATGTTCTCTCCACTGGGGTTCTCTTCCATAGCTTTAACGATCCTTTGCATAGAGTACCATGGGTAATGAGCCTTAAAGGTTCTTATGACTCCCTGATCTGGAGGCTGAATCAGAAATTTAGTGTTTTAGGGGCAGGTAGACCACTTCAACACTTTTAGTGTTGAACTCATGGGTTTCTGGATGGCCAGAGGCACTGTCCAGTATCAAAAGAACTCTTTTTCAAAGGCAGTCTCTTACTGGAAAGGCACTTTCTAGATTTTAGGGACAAAGGATTGATTGAACAAATCCAAAGAAAGGGTTCTTGTTGTCTAGACCTCTTGTTGTCCAACCAAAAACATCTAACAGCTGGTGTTTATCTTTTTCCTTCAAGGCTTAAGAGTTGGCAGCTTTATAGATAATGGCAGTCCTGATCATAAACCTCAGTGCATTTACACAAAACAGAGTTAGACTATGCCTTCCTGCCTTAAATCCTGGTGTTCTCTTCCTAATAAATGCACTTTGTAGCATTTTTGTTTGTTTAACAGAATAGGGCATTTTCATCTGCATTAAAAACCTGCCCAGGCCTCCACAATGACTTTCTTAATGGTGTCTGGGAACTCATCTGCTGCCTATTGTTGGCAGAAGATGCCTCTCCTGTTATCTTGATGAGTATTAAGCTAAACCTTTCTCTAAAATTATCAGACCATCCTTTACTGACATTAAACTCTCCAGCTTTAGATTCTTCACTTTCCTTCTGCTTTGTCATTTAACGACTTTGCTTTTTCTTGAGTCACGTGAATCCATGGGTGTGCCTTTTTTTAATATATATATTTAAAAACATTTTTAATGTTTGTTTATTTTTGAGACGGAGAGACAGAGTGTGAGCTGGGGAGGGGCAGAGAGAGAGGGAGACACAGAATCTGAACCAGGCTCCAGGCTCTGAGCTGTCAGCACAGAGCCCGATGCGGAGCTCGAACTCACCAACTGTGAGATCATGACCTGAGCCGTAGTTGGACTCTTAACTGACTGAGCCATCCAGGCGCCCCTAGATATGCCTTTCTTATAGCAATCTTGTACCCACAAAAGCTCTATTTTCAATATGATAAAAAGGCATTTTGCAAAACGTGCAATGTTTCTGTGCTTGCTGGCATAGCTGCAATGATGACTTCATGAATTTCTTTTTTCAAAAATGATCCTTGCGATGGCTTCATTTGTCTTGAAATGGTAGGCAATCATGGTTGTAGACCTCAATTTATGGTACATATCAAGCTATTCAACTTTTTCTTGCAATGTCTTGACTTTCTTCTGCTTCTTGGGAGTACTTCCAACATTACCAGTGGTACTTCCTGTGGGTCCCATGGTATTATTCAAGGTTTATTGCATTGCATTAAACAGGATGGAAATAAGAAGAACCACAAGAGAGAACTTTTTACTGTGCTATGCAATTTACTGGAGATATGAACTGTTCATGCGGACATGATTAGTGTCACGTGGCATTTTAAGCTGATATTTGCAACACTTGAGCTCACCTCAAGAGCAACAGAGGATGGCTACAAAATTATTATAGTAATACAGTTTGTCCAATTTATGCAGTTAGGATTTAATACTGCATGTTTACATTGTTTACATTTCTTTCAACTGCAAATGGCACCATGTACAGTCTGTAAGTGTGTAAGATTTGATAAATTTTAGCTTTCCAAAATAAATTTGTATCTATTTGTGGTAGGAAATGATAAATTAGTATCTGTATACATGTGTACATTCATGACATACTTTTCCTAATTTTTTTTTATAGTTTTAGGCAACATTTGAGTTTTTTCAAATTATTGAAACTCTCCAAAACATTTCCCAATATTTTTACTGAAAAAAAAAAAATCCATGTATAAGTAGACCTATGTAGTTCAAACTCATGTCATTAAGGGTGAACTGCAATTAGACAATTTAATAAATTAATCTTGATTGAAGCCTATTTTGTAGGAGGCATTACGATAGATTCCATAAAGGATTAGTTGATGTATGGCCTCTGTCTAGAAAATTGCTTATCATTTCATAGAATGGACTAGATGAGTAAAAAGTGTTCACTGTAGGATATCAAGCACAAAATAACATCAATATATTTTTTCTGAATATTATGTAGAAGTATTTAGTTATATCCTTAGAATTTGTCTTCAACATGGCGTGCAACATGAGAAGTGGAAAGTCCGAAGAAGAAGCAGCTCCACCTATCTTTCTGATTCAGGGACACTTTAGGAAGGGGGTAGGATCTGAGCCAGAAATTGACTAGCGGATTGTATTCTGAATAGCACTAGTGAGGAAATAAGAGCAGATCAGGGAGAGGGAACCAGTCAGGCATGGAGTGGAAAAGTGTAGGCATTTTTATGGTTGGATGGATTACAAGGTGTATGTAGGGGAGTTGTTGAAAGCAGGGCCAGGAAGGTAGGTTGAGGGACATGGTGAAGATTTCATTGACAATTAAAGGCAATAAAGAGTCAGCAAGTGTTTTTGAACAACAACAAAATAGGAGGGTTATCAGCCTCTGCATTATTTCCCTAGTTCCACAAGGCTGGATCTACTTAACTTCCTTCCTCAAAACACAATCCTGCCCAAGTTCTCACACTAGACTAAGTAAAAAGTATGAAATATTTCAACAGACTCAGCATCTTCACCCCAAAATCCGGGGGAGCTTAGTTTTGGCTACCCCTCCATGGCCTCTGGAGTTACCTATCATTCTCATTTTTATTTCTGATACATCAGATTGAAAACCTGGCTGTTACTCTTGGAAACTCTTGTGCTGTCTATGCCTGAATCCTGGCTGAGCTTGACATTCCCTTGGAATACTATGGACATTGTGATTTTCCCAGTAACTGTGGTGTCCTGTCTTGCTTTGGTGACCAACCTTATGCTAGTTCTTATTTTTCTTCCTCCCCCCCCCCCATCTTATTGGGTAAATAATCATCTTTGGGTCAGATTCCTAAAATGTAAAAATGATAAATATTAATTTGGCATCAGTGTACGGATGATTTGATATAAACAATTGGGAAAACAATACAGAAATCGAGGCCAATAAGGGCCTGAACTGCAGCAGCATCCAGGGGAAGGAAAAGATAGAAAATAGCTAGTAATGAGAGTGGCACATAGAAAGCACTTACTATTGCTGAATTAATAAAAAGACATAAGAGATTTGTGGATGGAGGGTGATTTAGGACTTGGTAACCAGGTGCAGAGGGTGGTAGGGAGAAATCACAAGTGACTTGAAGTTCCACATGTGGGTGACTAAGAGGAGTGATGTGAGCAATCAGGTCACATCTCCATTCAATCAGCAATACCTAGCTCAGAAAAAATACGTTTGAGAGCTGTGTAATGGGGCTATGAGTGAACTTCTCTCTGCTCAAATAAAGTAAGAAACTAGAGAGTTTGAAATGGGATATGCTGAGTTTAAAGATAAAATCATTTATAAAGTACCTGAAGGAATGTGGGTCCATATGTTTAGGAAGATAGGAGGCGTAGATGTTGATTTGGGAATCTTAGATCTTGGTATGATAGTTAAAGCCATTGTGATTCAAGAAAAAATAGAGAAGGAAAATAAAGAGCTTGAAGACAAAGTCTTTAAAAAAATCACACACATATGTATGTATGTATGTATGTATGTATGTATTTATGTATGTGATAGAAAGAGCTAGAGTAGTTAGGATCAATATCAGTGGCAAGGATGGTGAGGTGAGAACAGGAGGACAGGGATCTAAGTAAAAGCAGCATGTTTGCTAAGCACATGAAGTTTCATTGTGAATTCCTTTTATGTCCCCTCCCTCCTCCACCAGAATAATACGCTTTAGTTCTTCTTACATAGAAATGGTGTAGCCATCATGGCTGGCTTCCCAAGTCCCTGAATATTCTGTCATTATGTTAGATGACACAAAATTTCCATTTTAATAGGCTCAAAGTGGCTGAACGTTTGACAATTTGACATTTTTTATGGTTCAGCCTCATGTCAGTGGGTTTTCAATGGAGATATGCACTTCAGAATCTCAAGGCAAGTGAATATTCTTGGTTCTTAAGCCCCAGCTGGTTCTTCTATCTTGACAACTGGGCTGTACTACCTGTGAATTCTAAGAATTTCATTTCCTTTAGAAGTGAAAGTACTACCTTAGTGTTAGTGGGTTTCTATCTATTTATATTCACTGCTGCCTTTAAGCCATGATGCCCAGGTTGAGCCATCAGGTGGTCAGGATCTTTGTGGTGTGAGAATGGTGAGGTTTGTACAGGGTAAGTCTAATGGGGATCCAGCATATTTGAGAACTAAATAAGCATCACTCCAGCTAGGCCATCTCTAGGCAAGTGGTTGTTTGGAAGTAAAGGAAAATCCTCTTCAGAAATAATAGAAAGGATACCATCTTGACACTTGGTGCACATGATGGTTGTATAATCTGCTGTGTTGAGCTAGTTTCCAGACAGCTTCTGGATGGTCAAATAGTGTATGTCAGGAAGATGCAATGCTCCCTACGGGTCACGTTGTCATGTCTGTGAAATAGGCATTGACAAAGGATGCCTATTTTCCTAGGCATACCCCTGCCACTCTTCCTTTCTCTCTGGTAAGGCGAGGAAGAATTTCTTTCTAGGTTGACAGAAAAGGTCCTTTCCTCTATGCTTTTGTCTAAGATATGTAGTAAGTACCCGGATCCTTTCTCTTTTGCCTTCTCCATAATGCCTGGCTATTCTCCAGGTTCTTTTGCAACAAATCTTGTTGAGCCTTTGTAACAAAAATTAACGAAAAAATAGACTTTCTTCTCTTTGAAGGCAAGGAATGCTTAATTTCAAACTTACACTTATGCAACACAGGAAGGAAATTAAAGTTTCATTTCTGTATTAAAACAGCCTTGCACATTCATAACAAGTAACAATTAGTTGTCCTAAAATGGCTAATAGCAGTGAGCTGTCTTTCTACTTTATCAGGCTGGTTCTCTTATACACAAAAGAGATGCATAGCTGCGAAAGTTTTCTGTAAAGGTTTACTAAACTGAGTAAGGGACACATGGCAAATGAAATCTTCCTTGAGGTAAACTGTGTTTATCATGTAAAGTTTGGAAAGATTCTGATCAGCTTATTGAAGGGCTTTGTCATTCTGCTTGCTTCTTTTGTCTGGCCACTAGATGATGTCTTCTGGAACAAATGGAAATTTTCAAAATTACAGTACTTAAAAAAATTGCTAGGTATTTTACAGCAAAAAAATAACAAAACACAAGGCCATTGTGTAAGCACTGATTCTCCGAGGAAATGACTGGGCTTGGGGCTTTGGGCTTTAAGGACTGAGAGGGAAATTGATTTCATCAAGTGCCCTAAATTTAAACACGTGTACCATGATGCATTTCCTTCGAGGAGAGAAAATGTGGCATTTTATTTCTAGCCAATTATCTGAAAGAGAAGATAGGGTGTTTCTATGAAGGGAGATGATGCCTGCTCTGTGCATGAAGAAGAATGAAGATTTGAGCAGTTTAGCTACTCTGCTGATTGTCTTGGGGCAAATGAGAGTAGATGGCTGAAGTCTTGTTAGAAGGAAAGGTGGTCCCCATCTATAGCTGGTCTCCCTCTGATGCTTGCTAGATACTCGAAAACACACACACATGTGCCTATGGGACATATGTGGGGTTCTATTAGCCATGCACAAGGTTTTACTGTCTTTTGTAGGAAGTCAGATATTCAGTGTCCATTATTTTTCACCAAAAAAAAATAGTAATAATTCTAATCCACACAGCATCCTGAGCATAATTGGCTGACTTCAGAATTGCTAGTCACTGGGATGTGACACTAGTGTGGCATTGCATTTGTCCCTCTACCTGGCTGTGACTGTGAGTCAGTGTGATCCCACCCTAGGCCTTTCCAAGTATTTTCGGTGCAACTGAAAGTCTTTTTTCTCAATGTTTCTGTTTTTTGTATCCATGTGTGTTTGTTTGTGGGGAAGAGAGAGGGAGAGGGAGAGGGAGAGAGGGAGAGAGGGAGAGAGGGAGAGAGGGAGAGAGGGAGAGAGGGAGAGAGGGAGAGAGGGAGGGAGGGAGGGAGGGAGAGAGAGAGAGAGAGAGAGAGAGAGAGAGAGAGAGAGAATCTTATGCAGCCTCCATGCTCGGCATAGAGCCTGACACAAGGCTCCTTCCCATAAGCCTGGCATCAAGACCTGAGCGGAAATCAAGGATCAGACGCTCAACCAACTGAGCCACCCATGCGCCCTGGTTTCTTTTTGAGCCTTAAGTACTTCATCTTCTAGGAGGAAGAGAGGGCAAGAAGAAGTAGGAGATATTGAGGGTTTGGTCGGGGAAGATAGAAATGAGGTAGAGATTTTACCACATATGGAACTCAAAATTCTCTACCACGCCTAGTATAGTTACTGAAACACTGACCAAGTTTTGTAGTTGAAACAAGCTACAGAAATCCAATACATTACATTAAGGTCATGAAGGGGACAGGTTTGGGAAATAGATTTTTTTGGAAAGAGGAAGAATTGTGCTCAATCAACTCTCCAACTCTCAAGCAAAGCATTATTTCTTTTAAAGGAAGGAAGTGCCTTTTTCTCCCTAACATTTTCATATCCTCATAGATGGCTGAATTCCTAATATCCTACTATTATAATTGAGTTTACAAATGGACCTTTCCAAAGATCAACTAAGCAATTCTTTCGAAGCTGAAGAAATTAGCAAATTGTAGAATCTTTTTCTGTAAAAGGTAGCATCTGCCAAATTAAATGAAGCTCCATGATGGGGGGATGACCCCATATGAAGGGAGATATATTAGATCCATTCAGCTTATACCAGGCCATCAAGCAACAGAAATCTGACAACATCTCAGATGACCCTCTACTTTGGCAGATGTCCCTCTAGAACCTCTAGTTGTGCCTTTACCTCTATATGGAGTTCAGTAACTATTTTAAGACCTAAATGTTCATCTTAAAATCAATCAGGTGTCTTATGATGTCCATATACTCCTAAGAATTTCCAGATTCTCTCTTCAAGTTTTCTCTTTTGAAAAGAATGTGGTGTTTGTGGCAGAGGGCACATATATGTGTGTATGTACGTGTTGAGATTTGAGATGAAAGATATAGTAACTGGCAAGGGAGTTCCTTTCTCTCTCTCAAGGGTGTTGATCGTGACTGGTGTTTCATCCCTAAATAATGTGGCTCATGAGGAGCAAGGTTTTGAAAACAGAACAAAAAAGTTCTAGAAGGTGCTATAGAAACTTTCTAGTCCATATAAAGAAAACTAAAGAAACCAATGTAGGAGTTTGTTTCTGAGCAAACCAAAGAAACCAACGTAGGAGTCTCGCCTAGTGTCTTCCCTCCACATCAGAGTCACTATTAGAACAGCAGTCTGTTTTCTCCCAAGACAGTGATTTAAAAAACAAAAAGGGAACAAAACAAAAAACACAATGGTAGTCTAGATAAAGGTAAAGAAAATGAAGACTGGATCCAGCACCGTGAATGAAACGATCTCAGGCAAAACACCTCGCCTCTCCGAGTTTGTATCTCCGTCTGTAACAAACTCATAACGAAAATCTTAGTGATCTCTTGGCACTCTCGTGATGATCAAATGGTATGATGTGAGGTGGAAGCTTTGGAAGAATTTGAAGTGCTCTCTGGATACTAGAATCCCTTGCCACATTTAAACCTTTTTATAGTTTGTGTTTTGGGAGTAGGGTCGCCACTGTGTTTGAGCTTTGGAAACAGAATCCTTGACAACGTGCCTAAGAAGTACCAGTGTTGAATATCTGTCCCAATTAATATTCCCGTGTGTGTGTGTGTGTGTGTGTGTGTGTGTGTGTGTGTCGCATGTGCAGGGATGAAAGTGTCAATCTAGCCTTGCTGTAATCTAAAGCTGGGCATTTAGAGTGGAAAGTGTCATTGAAAAATTTACTTAAACTGTAGGGTAAGAGAAATACAGGTCTCCATTCTTTCCTGGCTAGGTTGGCTGAGTGTTCTCTGGACCTGTGGGTTTCCTTGAAGCTGTGTCTCTTAATGGCCATCGCCGCAGCACAAGCCAGCTGTGAGAACAGATACCAACTCGTTCCAGATGTGGAATGCTACACAGAAGCACCAGAGGGCAAGTTTTAAGAGCTGAGGAAAGGGATGCAGTAAAGCAGATTTTGAAATCTTTAATCTATTCAGTTTCATCTCAGGCATTCCAAAATGCAGGGTTCTCTACTTGCATATAGAGTCAAAGTCCTGGAATAGATTCTAATTCCCAACTCTAAGTCAATACAGAGATGCCCAATGTAAGCAAATGCGCAACCAGAGTTCATAATGACTAAAAGAGCAACGAAAAAAAAGGAGAAGAGAAGGACATTTTTTTCCCCAAGCAAGCAGCCTTTAGACATTTTGCAGCAACTATCTCACATGAAAATCTTGGGATATATGGTATTTGTTTACATTGAAACCAGCAGCGGAGCATTCCATCTGTGAAACGCGTTGGTGAGAAATTATCAACAGGGCAGGAATGCAAAGCCAGCGGAACTCTTTTGTGGCAATCAGATACGATAGGAAGCGTTTCCAGCCCTCACTTCTTTCGGAAAGTCTCGAATTCGGAAAATTCTTTATTCGGGGGAGATGAGAAACAGACAAGAGTCACGAACACAGGAGAGGGGCAACGAACAGGAGTAGAAACAAATAGAGTCGGGAAAACAGTAACGGCGATGTTTTTCCTCCTAAATTTAAACTCTGCTATCCGGATATGAACGGAAAACCGAAAAGGCGGCACGCAGAGAGCAGGCGTTCCTCCCACCGTCCTGATCTATTCGCTGTACGAAAGCATCAGCTACATGCCATAAGATCTAATTACCAAGAATTGCCTCTCCTGCCCCACAGCAATCATTTTGATGACAGGCTTCTCTGCACTGTAAAACAAAATGGGGAGCCTGTGCTGTATAAACTGCCTCAGCGCTTCCCTTCCTTCCTGTGCTATCAGCCTCCCCATCTCATTTATTTTCCACACATTAATGGTAGCAGTCACCTTGAGCCGGTGATGCAGAGTAATTTTCGCAGAAACCTTGATCAGAAACCATAAATCAGCCTGATGTGCTTTTATGGTCTAATAACATTCCGGTTGCTCCTACAGGCCTGTATGTAAAACTGCATTGCAGAGAGTCCTTTGGATTTTTTTCCCCCTGCCCTTTTAGTACAGCGCCTGCGCTTGCGCTCTCAAGCTTTCCTCACGTCCCCGCCCCTTCCCTTCTCACTCTCTACCTCTCTAGGTATTGTATTTATAGACGCACACACACGCGTCTGCGCTTAAGTCACACGGATGCAGTTCATTTGTAACAAAACCACATTTAAATGGCATTATATATGCACAGAGTCATGGTGGCAACGGAAGCAAATTCTTCCAGAAGGATAAAACGATGCATTCATTAGAGTCTCCGTAGCATGTCTCGACAAATGAACTGTCTCCGACCAAAAAATAGAATGGCTTCACTGTTTTAGGAGCCATGGGTCTGTTAAACGATTCGTTTATATTTCCTTGTTAGGACAAGTGGATGCCACACCCGTTGACTCTTGCCCCATTCCTAGGAGCTACAGTGGGGTTTGGCTGACTTGAAGCAGAGTTGTATCTGACACTTTGTACCCATGGTCTGCAATGCCTCTGACTGCCTGATGGCCTCAGGCTCCCACTGCTTTCTAGGAGGTTGAGATGCTAAGGAGTGAAAAGGGATTGGTGGAGTGACAGGAAGCAGATCAATGGGCTTGAGGTAAGGGAATGGGGAGGCCTAAGTAAATGTGGCAGGGCAGGAGTAAAAGCAGCCTTAAGCTGGCAACACAGAGGGCTGTGCTGAGAGAAGGGGTGCGGGGTCTGTCACCAGGGGCTGACAGCGATCCTGGGGCTGGCAGTGAAGATGAGCTTCTACTTGGATTGATGTGAGATTGGGAATAGACCTAGCCCATGCATCTGAGTTAAGGGTACTGGCCATCCACACCTCAGCCTGCCGAATAATCTGACTGGTTCTATGTACTTCAGCTCAGGGACCAACAGCAGCAGCAAAAGCAAACCGGCTCAGACCCAATCCCCCCCGGGGGCCTGCCAGCTAGACATCCCCCTGGGTGTGCACCTGTGTGGAGCACGCGGCAATTCCTGGCTCAGCGTGAAGAGCCTCTCATAGCCCTGTTTTTGTCAGTATGGAAATATCTGCAACAGAAGCCAGTGTCATTCCTGTACCGATACTTGGTGAGTTAGTGCAAGAAATTAACAAAAAACCATTTAACTCAATCTGGGAGAATGTTTGGCTTTGCTTTGGAAGTGAGGAAAGCTGGCAATGATCTCTGATTTTTCACTGCTAATGCACTGAGTGATAATTACTCCCCAGTAGACCTGCACAAATTCCAACATTCTTAACTGGTGCTTCATGAATATACACCAAAGGGGAAAAAGTACCCTGGGGCATTAATCAAATTGGCCAAGATACTATCTTTGCTTGGTTAAAAGATCCATCTCCAATGATTTATACATACATATATCTGTTTTTATATGTCTACTAACGTTGCTCATTCACGCCTCCATGTGCACATGGGGCGTATGTGGGGGTCACTGCAGAACACGGATCTCACCTTCATTTGTACTGCCCTTGTTTTCAACTGTAAATCATGATGTCTAATTCCCTCACTTCACACGTAATGGTGTGCAGGTGAGGCAGTAGCCATAGAATTTGTTAAAATTCATTTCCTGTGGACTTAAAAAGGTTTTTTTTTTTCTTTTTTCTTTTTTCCCTACCACCAATATCTCAGGGAGCTGCAACCAGTCCCGCACCCTGAATCTTCAGTAAAAGCTCGGTGTTGAATGTTCAGAAATTGACAGACAATTTCTCCTTTCGCGGTAGCCTGAGCTTTTCAGGACTGCAGTAGCAAAGGCTAAATGTGAAAAGGAAATGGGGGTGAGCAAAAGCCCTTTCACTCCACAGTGTCCACTGCCCTTCGATTCACAGACTCGCATTTGTTGTCTGTTTAGGAGCTATTTCTAAACCCTCCTAGCTGGAGGCAATGTACACCAGACCAGTGGGGTGGGAGCAATAAAGGAGAAATGCAGTAAAGAACAAATTCTTTTCAGATTAGCTGATTGGCAGTTGTGAATAATGCAGCTTTAGCACTAAAGCAAAGAAAGAGCAGCTTCAACCTTGGCACTCATTATTTTGCTGTAAGCCTTTTTTTTTTTTTTTTTGCTGGGAACATTTTTCTCTTTCAAGTCTTAAACTATGTTAACTCCTTACGATCCAGCCATTTGTCCAAAAAGGCGAACTCGAAAGACCTTTTGCTGTGGATGTGCAAGGATCGCGAGAAACAGTCTCGTGCTCAAACCCTCTTCTCACGTGCACTGAAATCAGAATGGGAAGAGCTTACCCTGTGGGTCAGTAGCATTTCTTCTGCATCAGATCTGGCAGGCATTTTGAAACACGATATGAAAGAAATGAGGCACATAGGTAGCTTATTTGTAGGGCTACATAAAGAACTCAAACCATTATAAGTGGGAAGAGACCATATGAAATGGTTATTGAGTGATCCTAAAAGCAATCTGTGTTATTGGCAGTCATGAGGATACAGTCAACCAGAGTGATCTTCTTTAAGTCTTCTGACCTAGATCTGAAATTATAGGCTGCATTTATTTCAAATTGCTATAAAATAAATATAGCATAAATGAGCCTTTTTTTTCACAGTTATTCCTATTAACAACAATACATTGTGTTCAATCATAATATTTCTTGACAGACAAGGGATTGGATTTTTAAATTATTTGTCTCTCCACGCATTTCCAATGGCTGTCTTATTAAAATATTTCTTTGGGTATTTTTAACTAAATTATTTATTTTTAGCCCTTCGAGCCAACGATTACATTATAATCTTTAAATACTGCTGCTGTTTTTCTGATCACAAAGCCAATAAATGTTTTAATAAAATACTAAATGGTTAAGTATATAATTCATCCAAAAGAAAATTTGATCTGTCAGACCCAATGATTGTTAAAAATAAGTGATTACCTAGTTTCAGTGCTATTAGTGGCTAGCAGCATTTGGGGAAGGAATTGAGATCTCCTTAGTGACAAAACATTCCCCACTGTTCTTTTTCCTTTTGTGTCCTAAACTGTGAACCTTATGAGCAGAAATCCTACCTCAGTTATCTTCACAATCACCTCAACCTTATTTAGAGCCTCATATTTGGCAGTCAATATACTTATTTTGAATGAACGCATACATAAATAAGAGTACGTGTAATTAATCGCGGAGATAATATACTATGTATTCTTAAAGTATGCCCGTTCCTGTGTATTCTTAAAGGTTGCCTATTCTCTTACTTATACGGTAGCCCATGTCTAGATATCTTTACACCAAAAGCAATTTGGGGAAAAAACATTGATCTTTCCCCAAACCATTTTCATACACTTTGATCAGGCTCCCACCTGCTATGGTTGCTAGGAGTTAAAAAGCTCTGTTTCTGTGGACTAATGTGCAAATATCAGAAAAAGCTATGTACTTGTTATTTTTAGTTCTCAGCTAAAGTCTCGAATATCTTACGAGGCTCAATTTTCTGTCAATGAATAATTATCGAGCATTTAGTCTACAACCTAATTTCCCCATTAATGAGGAATGCAGGAGACATGAGACGATGGACTCAAACTCTTTCCTTGTAAAGAGACCCAGATGGTCTCTTCAACCAGTCCTGCTGGTGTTGAGAAATCTAGGTGGAAGTATTTGTTTCTTGAGGTTGAGTTGTGGCTCAGCCTCCGAGACTCTAACTTTAATAGAGTCCTGTTAATCTTCCAACCCAAGCTTCTGGCCGAACTAACAGTTCAAAGCACTGAGTCTTTCCCCCACATCCCTTTCTCAGCTTCCGTGGTGCTAATTGTTCTTTTCCACATGGAATATTATGCTCCTTTTCTTGACGACTTTCTACCATCCTTGTAGGCCCATTTTAAATAATCTCTAAGAAAGCCATTCCTGCCCCCTCAGCCAAATGTGCTCCTTCCCTTTCTTCGTGCTCTAAAAAAAATTCTCGTTACACACTTACAGCTCGTGTGCGTGGGCCTGTGGTACAGTCATGGGAGGCGCTTATTCTTTATAATTGTCAATGTTGTCTTTTACATATTTGTCTATAATTACACAGGCAGGGAAGTGAAGAGTGGATCATGATATTTTTGTTCCTATTGATGGACGTGTTCTAACTCTATGTTACAGATACTCCCCAAAGCTAAACTTTTGCCTTTAGTATGGTTACTTCACATTGATTTTATTTTTCCTGTTGGACCTTTCTGAAGACAGATACTTTATTTGGCTCGTCTTAGTTTCTTCTGGAGCATATAGCACAGAGCCTTGTACATGGCCAAGGTGCTAAAAGGTCTGAGTTTAAATAAATTGTATATAGTCTATGTAGAGGATTAAAGTGAAGCAAAGTATATATCAGTTCTTCATTTATAAATTACTTGCCAAGCACCCACAGTGGTGATTAGATGGTTAAGGTTCAGAAATACACAGAATATAGCCTCTTCCTTCCAGTAACTGCCTATCGATAGAAGAAGGCAAGCTGATAATTCCAGGCAATGACAATTCAGTGTAAATATTAAGATACGGGGAATAAACATGGTCTTTTATGGAAACTGTTAGAGCCACATCTATGGAGAGGGTTTTTAACTTATTCGCCCCTTCTTTCCAAACCTTCTAAAGATGCCTTGGGCTCGGGAGAAACAGCAGTGGAAAGAAATCACAAAACAGTAGGAGAGAATAAGGGAAACAATAACAGAAGGACGAGAGAGCTAAAGTGACCCTGGAGAGACTCGCACACATCAAGGGGGTACATGGTCGAGTGAGCCCCAAGCACTGAAAGGTGAACCCCTAAGCCACATTCTGTGGAAGGTGTCCCAGAAGGAGACTCTGAACTCAGCAAGGACAGGTGAGCAGAGAAGCTCCCGCACCACGATTTTTGCATCCCTGATGTCAATATTTCATCAGTTGCCAGTCACCAATAACAACTCAGAGTTGCATCATCTATGCACCATGAAGAGTTGACATGCAATTAAAAAGCTCTGTTACTTCCCAGTGCTTTCAGATTCCATCTAGAAAAAAATTTCTCTTCATTTCTTTGATGGGCATCATCTTTTATGCGTGGTGTTTTGTTTAGCTTCATTTCCATAGCAGCCACAGCAAATTTAGCCCCTTGCCCCAATGCCTTGTTCACAGAGTCTCTTAATAAATGCTTGTTGAAAAAAAAATAAATCCATGTGAAAATGAGACATGCCAGCCTATTAAAAAGGGTGATCAATACATTTTTCCATCTCGGACAGTTCAGGTTGCAGGATAAAGGAATTAGGTGTTCTTTCTAATTTATCTAGCAGTCATTATTATCCCAGGCAAGTGGGCATGTGGCCATTTCTCAGGATGAATCAGGCCACATTTTAATAGTTAGTTCCAGCAGTTCAAAGTGGAATGGATTTATTTCAAGAGGCTCAAGAAAACCTCATTTTGAAGGTTCTAATAAAAAGTAAGGATGATAAAGAACACTGTTTTTCATGATAAGGAAAATTTTGCCTTTCAAGAGAGACATCATAATTTCTTCTAATTATAAGAAAAATGTTGCTGCCTTGAGTGTTCTTATTCATGTGTACAGCCAAAGGGATTTTCTGCATAAAAGAATAATTAGGTTCTATCCCTTCATACCGGAAAAAAAAAATCAGCTATCTTTCTTTTCTTTTATACATTTTTTCCCCTCATATTCTCTGACCTCTACTCTGCTGAATCTTTTATATGTCATGGAAGGAAGATTTAGAAGGGCTTTGATTTCTCCAATTCCTTTGGCGGCTGGCAGTGTTTGCTGTGCTGAATTTGGAAGTGCCTAATTTGGGAGTTCTGTTCATGTCGGGCTGTAAACTGATCAGATTTCATTTTATGTGTGAAGATCATTTTCAGTCTGTGGATTTAAACATTTTATTTGCCTGAAATACACAGTACATAATGCACTATGGGCTTTTACTTAGGAAAGCTCTTAAACAACTTAGTTTTAGAGACAAAAGATATTCTGGGAAGGCTCACCCTTTAACCATTTGAGGAGTGAAAAGAGAGGCCCGAGTTACCCAGCAGTTAGGAGATGGTAACTACAGCCGCGTCTGGAGTGCCTGCATTATAAAGAAAGGTGTGTGAGGAAGATAGCTGAGCACAATTAGAACTTTCCATTGACCTGATTTGTGTGGTCCATAATTCTCAATTGTGTAGGATAACTGCCATGAGAGGAGAGATGTGCAGCTGTAATGAAATTAATTCAAACTCAAATGTCAGCAAAGTAGAAAGAAGGACTGCTCAAATTCATAGTGAATGATAATATTGTTCAAACCTTCCCAGAGATTAGAATGTGTTAGCCTTCAAAAGAGAATATGATCATTGGCTTTAAAATAGAAAGATCAATGATAACTACGGACAGGCAAAGAAGTCTTGGGGATTAGATTTTTCTAAGGAAGTTTAGTGGCTTTTTGAAATAATACTGACAATTGCCACCATTTATTGAGTGCTAACTCTGGAACAGACCTGGTTTGGGGGGATTTAAGAACATTATCTTCACTCCATAGAGCAGCCCTGGGAAGTGGATAAACTGAGAAGTAACCCGACTGACCAGGATCGCATAGTCAGCAAGTGGTGGTCAGACCTCATTCCTAGTATGCTAGCCAACTTGCTGCCTACCAAAAGTCAAGTTTGGCCCCTTTTCTTATACAGAGTTTTATTACATGAGCTAGAGGCTAACATATAGATGGGAAGAAACAGGATTATTTGGGGTTAATGGCTCTTTGAAATAACAACTGCCTGAGATCAGTGGATTGGGTCACTGCCTCTAGCTTAACCATGAAGACAATCTGCGTTCTTGCTTAGAGAGGGATGGCTTCCCATTAATTGTTGAGGAGGGGAGACCCTTCCTGTCAGAGCCGCCCTTTAACATCTGCTGTTCTTTCCTTTTTTTTTTTCACAGTTTTTTTTTTTCTTATTAAGCTGTTATCTTTAGAGGTTCAGGGGCTATTTCTATCCTATCAGAAGAGGAAAATGAAATCACTTTGCAGACAAAAAGCGCAACACCCGCTTAGGCAGGAAGATGAATGGTCTTGATAGACCTGTGTGCTGTGCTCAGAGTGACGTCGTACTTGGCAGTTGAGAGCAGGGACTTCAGAGTCAGACCAGCGTAAGCTGCCATTTACTACATTCATGATTTGGGGTAGGCTATTTAATCTCCTTGTGTCTCAGTTTTCTTACCTGTAAAATGGGGATGATGATAAAAATAGTACCTAACTCATAAGCCTGTTGGAAGGATTAAATGAGTTCAGTATTCAATATTATTCAGATATATTCATGAACATATCTGATATAGGATATATATTATATAAAATGCCACATCATCTATATATATGTGTATGTATATGAGAAAAAAAAATATATGTAGGATCTTGGACCCAAGGATATATATATATATATATATATATACACACACATATATCTTGGATATGTGTATATATATATATATATATATACACATATCCAAGATATATATATATATATCCAAGATATATATATATATATATATATCCAAGATATATATATATATATATCCAAGATATATATATATATATATCCAAGATATATATATATATATATCCAAGATATATATATATATATCCAAGATATATATATATATATCCAAGATATATATATATATATATATATATATATATATCCAGGATATATATATATATATCCAAGATACATATATATATATCCAAGATACATATATAGATATATATAGATACATCCGATATATATATCTCCAAGATATCTATATATCATATATATAGATAGATATAGACATATATATCTCCGAGATATATATAGATATATATATATATCTCGGAGATATAGAGATATAGATATATATATATCTCGGAGATATAGAGATATATATATAGATAGATATATATATATCTCCGAGATATATATAGAGATATAGATATATATATTTCGGAGATATATATATATCTATCTATATATATATCTCAAAGATATATATGTATCTCCAAGATATATATATAGATATATATCTCCAAGATATATTATATATATGTATATGCAAGATATATATCTATATATATATATATCCAAGATATATATCTCTCTCTATATATCCAAGATACATATACACATATATACATATATATATATATATATATATATATATATATATATATATATATATATCTTGGATCTTGGACCCAAGGAATCTTGAATCCTGAGCCTATGGCAGGTGAGAGTCATGCCTTAGAACTGCCAGCTTTATCCAATGTTACAAAGGTTCCTGTCCTACTATCCACACCTGTCATAGTGGCTGGTTAAGTGCATGCCCTCTGGTCCCAGATGGTCTAGATTTGAATCCTGGTTCTTCTACTTATTCTCTGTATGCCATTAAGAAAATCATTTAACTTTCCTCTGCCTTAGTTTCTTTATTTATAAAATAGAGATGTGCCAATAATCTTTGCCATCGACTGTTATCACTGAATTTATATGTTTAAAGCACTTGAACCTAACACACAAAAAATGACACAGAAGTGTTATTCAACGATTTCAGATTAGGGTAGTTTTAGGAGGCCTTGCCTGTCTATGCTAAGACCTCTAGAAAAATCATGACAGCAACATGATAGATTAAGCAATGTTCCATGGCTAATGTTTGAAAGACTGTAAAAGGAGGAGGGAGACTTAATGCTGATAGAGTTAAAATGGAAAGCTTGTTCATATGATTGCTTTATGGGTACGAATTGTCATTTTCTGTGAAGGTCTTGTATCTCCTTCCTGTCACCAGAATTTAAAATACCAAACAGTTGACTTGAATCAATATATTTTCATGGAATGTTTTTGGATTTTTATCAAGTATACTTAGGAGGAACTTCAGATTCTCTACAACTAACCAAAGAGGTGGTTCTGAGTTAGAAGACGAGGGAGAGAAGAGACGATAGTGTATCTAAGAGAAATGTACACATCCTGTCCTTGGAGTTGCCTACTAAACACTGTCCTCTGGGTTTGGCTACCTACCAACTCCAGATTTGTAGAACTACACATGCTCCCATCTCATGCTCTTCTCTTTATCTGCCTGCTAGTATTGCCTTTTTTTTTTTTTAATCCTCTAGCCTAACACCATCCTTTTCTTGTACAGATCGGAAAATTAGAATATTTTACATTTTTCTTCCCCTTTACCTGCCACATCCAATCAGTGATTAAGTTCTCCTCTAATGAACCTTGGCTCTGCACAGCCTCTCCTTTCCCACTGTCATTAGTTTACATTAGGGCCTCATTACTTCTCACCTGGGTCATTGCAATAATCCTCTCTCCCCCATTCTTCTTCTTGCCCCTCAGGGTTGCCCTACTGGACAAGATACCCGAGGTAAAATTTAATGCCATCGTGTGGAACCCCATATTTAATATATTTCAATGGCAAAACTTCCCTATTTGGCTCTTCCATATGTGGTAGGGACCTAATTTCCAATCTCTAGACCTACTCTTGCTTCTTCCTCCATGCCTCCCAACTATGACTATTCTCTATTCCTAAAGAAATGCACACAAGTGTGTTAAAATCCTGGCAATTGCTCAAATGTGCCAATGCCTCTGCCATTGTTGTTGCTTCTCCTCCTGCCTGAAATATCTTCAAGGATCTCCACTTCCACTCGTAAATGTCACCTGTCTCACTCTTCCTAATCGTCTTTCAGAACCCAACATGCTGTCACCTTCCCTAATCCCTTCAGCCTTGACTAGGTACATATCTACTAAGGATAACAAGCTCATCAGTGTGATAGTAATTACTTATTTGGCTCTCTTCATTCTGGGAAACAAACTTCTGAAAGTCAGGCTTTAGACATTTCCTGTTTTCCTGGGGCCAAACACAGTACATTTCGCTAAGTGTTCCATAAATGTTTGGAGACTAATTTAGACCTGTAACAGTAAAAATCTTGTCGAGTCTCTTTGCAGGTGAGAAGTTTTGCAGACAATTCAAAGAATGAAATAATAAGTTAATGTTTTCTGGTCAAGTTTGGAATGTCTGGTATGTCCACATTTGAATATCCAAACTGAAAGTTGTTAATATCTTGTATGAGAAGAGCAGTGTGCTTGAGACAATATTTTATATTTTTAAAGAACTTTCTAGTTTTCAAAGTGCTGTCACGTGCATTGTCTTTGAGGCTCATGACAACCGTGAAGTAAATAACACAGTTATTATTATGCTCATTTTACAAATGAGAAAACTGGAGCTCAAAAAGAGCTGGCATCCCTAAAATCACTCACAGAGAAGTAAGGTAATTTGAAACCCATTTTAGGGCTCTAAAAATATAAACATTTAAGCATTTACTACATGCCGTTATTTCCACTGTATCATACTGCTCCCACATTACTTACAATCAAGCTGAGGAAAAATATGGAAAGAAGTAAAATGTATTAATTTACAGAGAAGTGCCAGGTACCTTATGTGCATGTTCTTATTCAATCCTCAAAATGGTGCTGGCAGGTAGGAATTATTAATCCATTTTATAAATACAGAAAATGAAGTCAGGAAGGTAACTTTCCAAAGGTGACAACGTTAGTAAGTGGTAGAGGCAGATTTTAAACTGAGATTTGTCTAACTCCAAAGTTCAAATATACTTCATGCACAAAGGAGGTGCCCTGCCGGCCAAGGAGGCATGACAATTCTGAGTCTAATCTGGAATGTCATTGATATCCAATGAGTCTGGTCCAGTACGTGGAAGGGACTAAACACTAGGAGTTTGGGGAAAGAGCCAGGAAGTATCTTTGGTCCCAGGAGAAAATGACTGGATTAAAGCTGGATTTTAGTCACTAGCTGATGGTAAAGGAACAGTGCCTCATCTATTCTAAAAAGGGCTTGTTAAGTAAGGGCTTACAGACTTTCTGGGCACCAGCAAAACGATCTTAGGGTTTAGAGCAGGACTATCTAGTCAGGAGCTGAAATGGAAAGCAGAAACCAGGACAGAAAACAAATCCCACAGCAAGGGCACATCAGAAAGGGGAGTGGAGGAAGACGCAGCTTGTCTTCTGGAGATTGGCTCCTCTTTCTCTTACATCCTTTAAGTTTTCTTCTCTTTACTCTCCAGCCTCATGACCTCACTCATCATCTCTAGGATGATCACCCCCAGAAGTCTATAATTTAGACCTGTCTCCGTCCGGACTTCTGGACTCCTGGAACAGTGCACTGCATGACGGTCAGTTCCACTTGGACGCCTGCAGCCACCCTATTCTGAATATACCTAAGGTTGAACTTAACCATATAGTGTCTTCTGGAAAAGTCTAGTTTTCATATAGCTCCTATTTCAGTAAACTGTAGCATCATTTACCCATCTTCCTAGGCGAAAAACTTGAGAGTGGTATCCTTTATTTCCACATCTCATTAACTTCCCCTGCCTTTACCCAATCGATCCCCAAATCTTAGGACTCTGTCTCCTTAACAGCTCCTGAAATGGCTCATCTTCTCTACTACTCTCCAAGCTCGGGATACCTCTGGACGTCATGATTGCCTCCAGCCTTTTTCATCTCCACAGGGTGCCCCATAGTGAACTCAGACTTCTTTCTAATATGCCCATTGGGTCATATCATCCCCATGCTCACAAACCTTCCATTTATTCCATGTTGCCCAAAGGATGCAATCTGACCTCTTTGGTGTGGAATGTAAGGAACTTCCTGACTTGGCCTCTTCCAGCCTTCCTAACCTCATAGTTTACTTTCCTATTCCACAAAGCTATCCTGACACTCCAGTGCGACATTTTAAAGTCCCTTAAAGTCACCCTCTCTCCCGAGTAGGTCTGTTAAATGTCTAAGTGTCTTCTGTATCCCTTTTGTATCCTGTCATATTTACCTCTAACATAGCGCCTGGCATGTTTATTAAGTGTTTAAATTTTTGTCTGCCCAGTGAACTATATGCATAACTGTGTATGGTGAGAGATGGCAACTAGACCTATCGTAGTGATCATTTTGTAATGTATATAAATGCCAATTCACTAGGCTGTGTACCCGAAACTGATATTGTATGTCAATTATACTTCAATTAAAAAGAAGAAGAAGAAGAAGAAGAAGAAGAAGAAGAAGAAGAAGAAGAAGAAGAAGGAGGAGGAGAAGAAATGATGTGCTTTTCACAGTTTCCCCAGTACCTCTCAAGGCAGTTGGCACACAAAGGTGATCAACCAACATTAGTTGAGAAAATGAAGTGAATCCCAGGGGCATCACACTAACTCAAAGGTCAGGCCAATGCCAAACTCATTGCCAGTAGGGGGATGATGAGTCTTATTGACAGATATGGCTCTCACTGGCTCAGGACCTGATTTTAAACCACAGGCTGATATCTCTGACTTAACTGTAGACTTTTATTCCTTTGTGCTTGTCCCTAAAAAGACACCTTTCCTATTTCTTTAGAATGATTCTCAAATAACGAATTAGTAGGTTCACTTGAAAATAACTGATTCATATTTCTGCTTTATTAGTGTGCCATGTATCCAAAAACTTGCTTTAGTATATATAAAAGCATCATGGAGAAAAATCCCTCCATTGGCACTGGGCAGATTCTGTGTTTCCTTTTTTGCCACATAATCCCTTGGCTGTTCCTTTGATCAGCAGTGCAAATCCTAATTAAGGTTTCATCTGATAATTTGATTTCATGATAAAGATCTATTCTCAGTCAGGAGCTTTGCCTCCTTAAATTCCCGAGGTTAATGAAAATCACTAATCCAATGGATAAACAGGCAATGGGAAAGTCAAATCATAACTTTCATGTTTTCAGAAATATTGTGATTTAAGGGGTTTTGGAGGCTCTTACAAGGAGGAAAGATTGAGATGCAAATTTCACTGAGAGGAAAGAGGAAACTTCCTAAGTGTGAAGGCAAATTATGTAAATGGCATGGCTGTTTTCAAAGTATAGTACTTTATAGTGCCACAAATCACACAGGTGTTGAGGTAGTTCCCCTGCTGATGACAGGAGAGGACAAGAAGGTGAAGTTGAACTTTGTTGAGTAAGAACAGTGCAATGCATTCTGAGAGGAAAAAACAGATTTTTGCTGCACATCTACTTGTCATGTGGCCTCTGAGTTTCTGGGCAAGCCCCTCAACTCCCAGTCTGATCAATGCCAAGTTCATCGAGAAAAGGTCACATTCTTTCATTAAGAAACCAACAACGATCAAACTTGGGAAGTAAATTGATGGATTTTTCTTTTCAGAATCCTATTAGTTCTGGGAAAATTCCAAAAGACTTTTACAACATTCCCCAAATGGCCAGAACTAATAGCAGAGTTCAACATATTAACATTCAGCAGAATGAATCCATATTTATTTCATGAAATTTAATTATATACCAGAAGAAAAAAAGAACCAACAGGGACATAGAGGAGATAATACCAAGGCACTGAGAAAATAGGAGAAGAACAGTTTCACAGATCGCTTGAGAGATAGCAAGAAAGAGAAAACAGAAGCTAAATTTAAATGTGCCTATGACCACTTAGTTTGAATACTGCCATGAAATTTTAGAAATCACCTGCTAAATTTAAGGAAAATCTGTTTTATTCATTTTTACTTCAGTTATTGGGACACTGAAAAACAGATTTTCCCTATCATCTAATTATTAAACTATCTGTGAAGAAGAATACCCATAGAGTACATAGGCACAAACATACCCTCAAAGTCAGATACAAAGTAAACTGAGTCTATGTGTGCATGCTTTTCCCTGGGAAGGTTACTGTTTGTAATTTATCTAATCCTCTCTTATAAGAATACACACAGAGAACTCGAAATCATTTACCGGAGATTTTTTTTTTTTTGAGCAGAGGAGCTGGGAAATATGATACAAAATACAATTTCTATTTAGAGTTATAGGAAGATCAGTAATGATGTTAAAGTCGCTGCCTACTGCAAGCCCTCAGGTGAGCTTTTTGAAAGAAGTTCCTGGCTTGAGGATATTTTGAAGCGAATGCAAATCATCAGTCATTGAAAAACCTAATACTAAAGCAGTCTCTTGTCAAAATGTACAGCAAAGTTTCTCACTGCTTTCTTATTTAAAAACAGTTGCCAGAGGGGAGGGGCAAAATGGATGAAGGCGAGTGAGAGGTATAGGCTTCCAGTTATGGGATGGAGTCATGGATAAAAAGTAAGCATAGGGAATATGGTCAATGGTATTGTAATGGCGTGGTCTGGGGAGTGCAACATCACCTACAGAATTGTCAAATTACTGTGTTATACCCCTGACATGAATTTAACACTCTAGGTCAACTGTACATCAATAATAAATAAATAAACAAACAAATGACCGAACAAAAAATATATAAATGAAAACAGTGGCTCTTTCCTAGCAAAGTAGAGAAAGATATCAGGAACATGACATGACCCAGTAATGGAAGGGAATTTGTTCTCCTTTGTCACCATTCTACAAGCTTGAATGAAAAAATAGCTTTGACTAGGACTTCAAACCTGAAAATAAGATGTGTGTGTTTGTGTGTGTTTTGTGTTTGCAGGGGAGGAAAGGGTATATACATTTATACCTGTTTGAGTCAAGCACGTAGAGTTCTATCTTTGTGGGGGGAAAAGCCACAACAATTTTCATTCCTGTAACACACCCAGAGGTTTAACTCACTCTTTTTCAAAAAGGTTTTGTTTGTCTTTATCAGATGCAGTCCAGGGTCCATCTAAAACCTAAATGGCTTAAATCGTGTACAGTGGACCCTAAATAGAGTCCATCTAAATGCAAAGTAGTTACAGGAATACAACAATTGGCTTGTATAATAGATTCTTCATTTCAGTCCAAAAGTAAACAACTTCTGTGTAAATAATGGCTCTGTGAGAACCAATCCCTACATCCCCCACTAAAAACAGCTTAAATTTTAGATGCAAGGATATTTTCAGATTAAAGAACTTTTATGAAGCCCAAATTACCAATAAAATGACCTGCATATGGGTATCAAACTAAAATGAAATAATAAACATTCACTGAGATTTTTCTTTGGACGAGGCATGCTGCTAGGAAGGGATAAGATACTGCAGTATAGCATCGGTGGTATCAGTCCTCTAATGATACAGATATCTGTTCTCAGGCAAACATTATTCCCAGTTACTATCATAACCATACAAATAAAAGGGAAAAAGTCTGTATAGCGGACAGCACGCTCTAAGACAGACTAATAGAAGTACAAATACATATATACAAGGTACATAACTGGCAGGCAATGTGCTTTAATGGTTAAGGGCACAGACTTGAGCCAAACTGCCTGTGCGTGAATCACAGCTCTACAGTTTCGTAGCTATGGGATCTTGGGCAAGTTACTTCACCTTTGAACATCTCAGTTTTCTCTTCTATAAATCAGACATAACAATAATACCTATGACATGAGAGTGATATAATGCATAAATGAATTAATCCATGTGAAGTGCCTGGAAAGTCTAAGTGCCCAACGAGTTTCTGCCAATACTATGGTTACAAAACTCACAAATACCATACGCGTATATGCACGTATACTACACACAAAAGCATGTATGAGAATATACCTGTTTTCCAGGAGGTTAAATCTAGCCAGAAAAGAGATGTTGTAAAGATACAGGCATTAACACGGGGAAATCTGAATTTAAAAAATAGTATCCACTGTTAAACACGGGGGACGGAACTGTTGCATCTACTTCTGTACCTTCCCCAGATCCATTAAAATGAGTAAAAGTATTTCTAAAAACTTATTAACCAATAAGGACATAGAACAGAACAAGGAAGAAAGGAACAAAGTCAAAGGAAGAGACAAGCTATCTGTGTAAGTGGGTTGGGCGTCAAGGGTAGGCTGCTCTGAGTTGGACCACTTTGGCATGAAGAATATTTTGAGTTAAAAAGTAATCAAAACCCAGCAGATTCAGGAAACGTTCTTTACCCTCTTACCACCCCTGCCTTAAAAGAATTTAGATAGAGGACGTGTTCCAGGAAGAGAACCACCTCCATGGATAACCACATTATGATCTGAAGTAGGAATGGTAGACGAAGAGGAACCTAGCAAGGCCTATTTGATCAAAGTCTTTTATGTCCCATTGTTTCTAAGTGGCCCAGCAAAAGTTTATCATTTACTTTTTCTTTTGCCTATGAATTACATTTCTTCCCTTTGAAGTCTCAGATCCCTACCCCCTTCTCCTTTGTTCAGAATAACGTATATAACTCATTTTGCCCGTTTTTGGAATTTCCATGTCTGTGTAGATTCCCCATAGGTTTAAAATTAAATTTGATTTTCTTCTGTTCATCTGTCTCATGCCCATTTGATTCTTAGTCTGGCTGGAAGGACCTTGAAGGGGACAGGAAGTTCTTTCTCCCCAAAAGTGGAAACCAACAAGAGCAGGCCAGCTTATGCTAAAAAAATCTAGAACTGGTATGAGAAGTAAGGGAGAGGATTCATTTTTCAGAAATACCAAATAAAAGCCATGCTGTCTAGTTAAGAGTAGGTTTATAACCTATTGGAAATATGTACAAACCACTCCTCCCCACCCCCACCCCCCCACCATGGAGTCCCAAACCCTTAGACACTTCACTTCCTGGTTCTTCTTCCCGTCCCTCTCCATTTCTTGGGCTTATTTTCATGGGCTTTGCAATGAGCATACACCAAAGAATAAAGGAAGGAGGGACTGTAAGTGTGTCACCTCAGGGAATATACATTTTTTCCAATCAGACTACTTTTTGCCTTACATGGGCATAGGCCACCACTGGGTAAGGCTGTAACCTCTGTAGTACTCAGGTACTGAGGAACCAGAGGAGGGACTTGCACGCTAGGAAATAAATTGTCTGCTGTAACTGCTCTGCGTGTGCCTGTCCATCAGACACCAGCTTTTGCAAGAACGTTGATTAAAGCCTCACTTCACTGTGTTCTGAGATTCCACGTCCCTCCTTTGATTGGGTGGGTGGGCTGATTTCTCACAATTGGGAACACCAGGGAAGACAGAACTGGTTAAAACTGGGTAGTAAAAGCATTAGGAGCTCCCCTTCCCCATTCCCCAATTCTTGAAAACAGGTGGCTAGTCCTTCCCTCATCTTGCCCCCAAGATTCACACAGACACACTGAAAAGGCAAAATGGAGCCAGAGAAGCCATGGACTTAACAGAAGCAAACATAGTGTAGAGCAGGTGAAATGAAAACTGATAGTGTGGCTTGATCAGTCTTTATTTTGAATCAACAACTTCCTTGCTCCCTACACTCAATCTTACCCTCAGCACCCACAATCCTGCTCCTGTGCTTATACCTACAGGCAAGAAGTTGTAGGATTTCTCACGAGAAAATGGAATGCAAGATAATGCTGTTGAGAAGTCCTCCAAGGAAACTCACAGGTTCAGTTGATGGCAACGGACACATACAGAGCTTCTATTAGCTTTTCAGTACCTTACTTTATGTATGAGTAGGGGCCAGGTTTCACAAGTCAGTTGAAGAAAACATCTACAACATATGGGACGACCATAATATAAAAACTTGCATCATTTAGAACTAATGCAAGGAGGAGAGAAAACTTTAGAGAAAGTATTAACATTCTCAGAACAATGAGAAAAGATATCTACGGAAAAGAAACTGTGGAAATGAGGTACCAGGAAGACAAAACAAAAAATCAAATGTGAAACAAGGCAATTATGAAGTCGGACTCTGAGGATGAGTAGTAAATATATTCAGCTGGTTCCTCCTCTTGGGATTAAAAAAAGTTCCTGTCTTTTACACAAGGAAAGGCACACCCTTTCCTTCTCCTTAACCCTCATGCACAGAGCCACAAAAGTGAGGATGCAGAAATCTAATTCGTGCCATCTGCCTTAATGTTTCTGGAGAGCCAAAACCACTCTTACATGTGCCTCCAAACGAAGGGCTTGGATACCAAGACAGTGGTGGAAATACATCTTCAGTGGTGAGAACATTTAACGGAACTCCTTTCTTTGCAAAGACAGAAACCCAACTCCTTAAGCAAAGAGAGCAGTGCTTTAGGGATTAAGCAAGGGGAGATTGCACGATACTAACCTGGCAGCTCCCATTAGCCCACGTGCATAGCTAGTCCTAGAAATGGGTAGCAGACAATTTTAGGTGGTTATTTCAAATGACAAAACACGAAGGTATAATTTTCTGTTTAAAACAAGACCATGGTCGGGGTGCCAGAGTGGCTCAGTCAGTTAAGCGTCGGACTTGGGTCTGAGACCCGTGTGGGACTCTGTACTGACAGCTGAGAGCCTGGAGCCTACTTCAGATCCTGTGTCTTCCTCCCTCTCTGCCCTTCCCCTGTTCACACACACTCTCTCTCTCTCTCTCAAAAATAAAACACTAAAAAAATTTAAAAAGAGAAAAAAATAAATAAAACTGCTATACTTGTTATTGCTTACTTTATACTTGGAGGAAACTTGATTTTTATCAATTAAAATAATTTTTTCATATAAACCTACACAAGAAATATTGCAGGGACACCTGGATGGCTCAGTCAGTTGAATGTCTGACTCTTGATTTTGGCTCAGGTCATGATCCCAGGGCTATGGGATAGAGCCCCATGTTGGGCTCTGCACTGAATGTGGAGCCTGCTTGAGATTCTCTCTCTCCTTCTGTCCCTCTCACCTGCTCATGCTTTCGTCCTCTAAAATAAAAAATAAATAATAAATAAAGTATTAAAAAAAAAAGAAATATTGCCCTGAACAAGACTTTATTCAAGATTCCTGCAATAGGGGAAAGAGATTAGATTTACCTCCACCGTAACTTAAGGTGGGAGGAGCATGTCTGTGCTCTGGTGAGTTACTGAGAAAGTACTAGAGGGTATTAGCAAGGGAGATTGGTCAGTGTGTTTGCCAACTGGCATTTATCAAGATAGTTTCTACCCTCCCACAGAGGCCAGGAGATTGGAGCACTCTTTCCTGGTGATGACATATCAAAGGGATGGCTTCCAGGTCCTGGTGGAAGATATATCTGGATTGTAGAACGGGCAATAGGCTGGGACAAGATTTACATCTCAAAAAAGATCAGAAAAGGAATTCACAACTGAAAGCTTTCTAAAAAAAATTCTCTAAAAAAAAAAAAAAAAAAAAGGAGGTCAGGGACCTACATTTGGGAGGAACTTATCTGAAGTTTAGGTAAGCTAATGGGCATATGAAAACTGAGTAACTATTATAAATAAAGTGGAAAGAGCATGGCATTAGAGTAAAAAAGACAAGGCATTCAAATTCTGGATCTTCATGGCACCAGTGGTGGGGATTTCCCATTCAGTTGTAGTCAACACAGATGTGGTCAATTAAATGAGATAATATATGTGAGAGTGTTTAGCACAGATCCAGACAGACTGAGAATTCGGTACATGTGAGGCCTTGCTATTAGTGAGACTGGAATTTAGATCCAGCAAAGGCTTCTGGGATCTCCTGACATGATACACTGAGAACGCAAGCTCACCTCTGAGATATTTCTGCCCAAGATGTATAACCTGAATCTAATCCCAAGAAAATACCAAACCCAAATGGAGGTACGTTTCCCAAAATAACTGACCTGTACTCTTAAAAATTATACATGCCATTAAAGAAAGAATGAGAAGTCATTTCAGATTAAAGGAGCCTTAAGAGACAGGATAGCTAGCAAATGCAGCATATGTTCTGGGATTTTCTTTTGCTCTAAAGGACATTATTGTGCAACTGGCAAAATCTGAAACAGATCTGTCGATCAGCTAGTACTATTTTACCAATGTTAATTTTCTGATTTGGATAAATTTTACAGTAATTATATAATAGAATGAGCTTGTTTTTAGGAAAAATATACGCTGAGTATTTAGGGATGAAAGGACATCATGTCTGCAACATACTCTCAGAAGGTTCTGAAAAAAAATATGTATAAGTAGAGAGAGAGGGAATGGAAGGGAAATATATAGGGCAAAGGTGGTAAAATGTTCACATTTGGAGACTATAGATGAAGACTATAGAAAAATTCTTTATACTATTTGTGGTAGTAGAATAATGCCCCCTCCCCCCAAAAACGATATCCGTGGCCCAGTCCTAACCTGTAAATATGTTAACCAACACGGCAAAAGGGACTTTGGAAAGGTGAATAAATTAAGGACCTTGAGATGGGAGGATTATCCTGAATTTTTCAAGTAGGGCCAACATAACCACAAACATCCTTGAAAATGACAGAGGAAGGCAGGAGAGTCAGAGAGAGATTTGAAGCCGCTACGTTGCTGGTTGTGAAGATGTAGGGGGGGAGCCAGGAGCCAAGCAATGCAGGTGAATTCCCAAAGCTGGAAAAGGCAAGGAAACAGATTCTCTTTCAGAGCCTCCAGAAGGAACAATGCCCTGCTGATGCCTTGATTTTAGCCCAGTCAGATTGAGTTTGTGGTTCTTTTTCACCACGGCAGTAGGAAACTACCATGCTATTCTTACAACTTTTCTCTAGGTCGAATTATTTCAAAATCAGTTTTTAAAAAAGATCCTGGTAGATATTTCTTCAAAAGAGGGAGTAATCTCTTAGGAGGTGTAGTTTAAATGTTCAGGGGTGGGATCTTAGCAAAAATCCTGAAATAGCCATAAAAACCAAAAAGTAATTACACTAGACTCTCAGTAGGCTACTCAGTAAAAGTCTACATTGACATGTGGCACTAAGCAGGTTCCATAACTATTTTTTAACTTATTTCAATAAAATCTAGTATGCCAAAGATTATGGACCACAAATATTATCATTCTAATTGGCCCAGCAAACGCATTTATAACTATCTCATTATACATTTTATATGTCTTTCAAACAGAAGTCAATTGGCATGAAGTTCCATTTTGTTATTACCAAATTTCTACCCTCCGCTCCCAACTAAAACTCACACACTTTTTTTCACAATCATTTAAAATCTGTACTCTTCAGAACCAATTAAAACAAAGAGTAATGTATTACCCTCTATCTTCAACAAAACAGGGGAGAGGAGATAGTCAAAGCAGCACAAATACTAAAAAGATAAACAGACACGAGGGTAAAATAATTGTTGCGATGTGTGAACAATGTGCAGTGGCTCAGAGGTTGAGAGTACATTCTTTGTATTAACTGGGCAGGGTTTCTTTAAAATGTTAGCCTTTCCCTAGGACTTGAAATAGATGAAAAGTGTGCCTTAGCATCTAATAAGATGGTAAATTGGTGATATTTATATTGCTCTGAAAAAAAAAAAAAACAACTAAAATAATTCAGTGTAGGAGGTAACGTTTGCTACTTCTAGGGTTTTTATAGGCATGCATCCAAAGACGAAAGCAAATATGGGGTGAGAATAATGCCAAATGAGACTTAAATGTTAGAAGTTAGGACTTAGAGGTCAAGGGGAATTTAAATCTTAGAGATTATTTCAGTTTCTGAAACTATCCGGAAGTATTGACTGCATCAGACAATTTCACTTGCAGTCCAAGTCTAAATAGTTCATTGTCACTTTGCTGTTACTTCCCAAAGCCACAGCTAACTAACTATTAATTACAGAGGACTAGAATCAAAGTATTAATCGAATTGCTTTGTGCTTCTTGCCAGGCAAGAGAGACAGACTACTTCTTCGTTCATGTACACTTGAATTCTATTGTGTTGAAACCTGGACAAGCTCTCAACATTGCCAGAGGCATCTGAAAATACCTTGGCCCTGAAGAGCAAATGTGAGCAGGAACATTTCAGCTTTCTATGGGGATGTTTGAGTCTTTGTTGGTTTAGGCTAGACCCTTGATATTATTTAACATGGTTTATTGTACATAATTAGATTCTAATTTCTGGAGAGAGAGACATTTATTTTCAGCACTGAATTGGTAATTCGAGCGAGGGTAGTTTTAAATCTAGCGTGAGTGTTATTCATGCTGTATACTAACATACTTTAGAGGTAATTGTTTCTGCTGCTTTTTAGGACACAGCTTGATGAATAAAATAAATTTGGAAAAGGAGAGACACAAAATGCAGAAATATAGACCATTAAAAAGCTTATAAACCCACAACAAATACTTTAATTACATTGGATGAATGTAAATCACGAATGCCGAGCAGCTGGATGCTATGAAAATGTAAATGCAAACTAATCAGTGGAAGTGGAATAAAGCTGGAAGCAGATAAATCAAAATATCCATTGGGGAAAGCAGAGGGGCCTGCCATCAGGCATTTTTATAGAACCACGGACTGGACATCCCAGCGCATACAGACACGCACATATAAGAGAATGGCAAGATGTGGGATTGGGCATCAACCTTAAAATGGCTCTGTGGATTCTTCTTTCCATAATGAGCTTACTCAAAATGTGTGCCTGATTTAATTTTTATGAAGCCACTAAGACATCCCAGCTATTTTAGTGATTTGGCTGGACCTGAAATTTAAAACCGGAGTTTTTCCTGGTGGTACTCTGAATTGTCTGAAACGAACAAAGGAAAAAAGCGAGAGAGCTTCAAACTATTCCTTCTCTCATTAGCACACCCGCAATAATGCTAGTCATAAGGGTAATCTAAATAAATACGGGGGTTACCATAATTCTTGTTAGCCTCTCCTGTATAATTTTAACCATCAAAACTACTTTTCAGTTTTTCAAAACCCAAATGAGACCTACTCCCTTCTCTCCAAAACCTTGCCTCTCCTTGGCTTTTTAAATTTAAGCCTTCACCTCTCTTGTCAGCACAAAAATGCATTTCCTCCACCTGTTTTCCTGGTGCAACCAAAGCAAACATGTCCTCCTGCTAGTCCCTCAGCCCTGGCCCAAATATATGAGTGAGAATAAAAACATATAGCAAAACCGGTTAGATTTCCTAGTTTAAAAAAAAATTCTCTGTGTAATTCTAGTGTGCACCAGAGTTGAGAAAACTGCTTTAGGTCTTGGGTATTATACCAATGTTGATTAAAGGATCTGTGCAGGGCATTCCGGAAAATAGAAACTTCACCTTTATTGTGATTTTCTATTCCCTGTGTTCCTTTCATCGGAGGTGAAAGAGCAGGCAAGTACTCCCATCGGCCTTTAAAGTGGGGAAAAGTTCGTGCTGGCGAAACATGATTTTCGAGAATTATCCTGGACTGTGACCCGTCAGACCAGTCGCTCTTCCTGACATGCTAGCAGGCTTCCTCCTCTGTGGGCTAGGATAAAAAGTAGAAGAAAGAAGAATTTTCTGGCTCACTATTGTGGAAAGCCAGGGCATCCATTTCGAAATGCAATTAAACAGTTGGCACACTTGAACATGTAGTAAGTATTTCTATCAAAGAGCATAGAAGAGTTGATAAAGCAGTGAAAAGAATCCACTGAGCCCAAGATAGGAGACTTAAAAGTCATAGTAAATTAATCTTGAAAGAAACTTTAACATATCTGTTTCAATGACTTCTCAATTTGATTTCCTGAGTTCTAGGAATTCCAAGAAATTTATTCCAAGGCCACTGTGGGAGGGACCACAGGGAAGGAGTGGTTGGGGTTCTAGGCTTCTAATACTGTGTTTCAATAGCGATGTTCAAACTTAAACTTTAACATCTATTTGAAACATCGAGGTATTTTTTAAAATTTGTAAGACCTTCATTGAAGAATGACCAGCTTAACTACCAAGAAATGAGAGAATGAATCACTACACAAGGAGCTGTAGAAGACCTTGAGGGACTTTGCAGAACATGCCAAACATTATTTAATATTAAAATATTGCAATATTACTCTGCTTCGGTAAGGAGAGAACCACTTGTCCCCTAAAGTCAGGGAATAATCAAGAGGCAAGAGAGAAGGTGTCCTGATTTGCCAGGCCTCCATCACTTTCTGACTGAGGGATCGAAGGGAACATTTCCCTAGATTAAATCCTAAGAGGGTTTGATTTATAGCTCTGTTAATACCCAGAAACCTTAGAGAACAAAGCTTCCTCCGTCTAGAAACACTTTCTTCCTTTAGTTTATAGGAACTATACCACGCAGGCTTTTATCCCTCCTTGCTACTTTAGGATGAGCCCTGGCACAGGTGTGAGACAGGAGTTTTCTCAGTGATGCTTGTGGAGCATAATCCATGCCAGGAATCAGCAACCTTTTTCTGTAAAAGTCCAGACAGGAAGTACTTGAACTTTGCAAGATATATGGTCTCTATAGCAGGTAGTCAGTTCTACAGCAGCAGAGTGAAATCAGCCACACACAAACACAATAGGTAAGAGAACGGGCATGGCAGAATTTAGCCCATAGCCTATAGTTTGCTGACCTCTGCTATACACAAGAGGACTGTCTTATTCATTAAAGTTCTTCATTTTCTGTTCCAAAAATTACATAGCCGGCATCGAGACGTTATAGAGAGACATGCCTCAGAAATCCATAGATTTCTGACTGGTTTATCATTAGCAAAACTAGACATGCCAGGCACATGCTATTTATAGCATACCATAGATAAGGATTCTCCATTAGTAAATACAAACTAGGAAATGTGATTAGAATATTTGCACCAATATTCAACCATTTTACTTCTCCATTTTCTACCCCTCCCTCCTCTGCCATCTCCTACTTTTAATTTTCTTCCTCCCTATGTTGTCTCCAGGGTAAGGATGGATTATAGATCAGCTAGTAACCTTCCCACCCTGCTGTAATGTGAGCTCTGTGAGAGCAGAGGCTTTTATTTACTCTTTTACGCATGTGGTATTAGCTTAGGCCTGTGGGCAGGAAAGGCAAACTCATACCTGGAATGCGTGTCAAATCAAGATGCACCACTGCCTTTTCCAGAGTGGCAGGGGTAGAATGTAATCAACTTTCTAACAAGTGGCTGGTTGGTTTCCTCCAGTAATGGTGCCATACTGGGAGTTCAAGGTCAGATTCTATGTTAGGACATTTGGCAGTTGCAAAAGCTAAACCATCCTTCGTGAGTGGGAGCCCATGCTTCTGGCCCGTAGAATATTTATCATGCATTCAGTTGGTCAGCACTGGAGTAGCTGATGGCAGAGGTGGGCTCACGTCAATTGGTCAAGCCATTCTTCTGACAAGTTGGCTGGTTCATGCCTCTTCCATGGTGGTATTAAATCCTACATGATAGAAGAGTGCTTCACTGTTGATAAACTCTGTCCGATCCAATGTTATGTTCTGCCCTTATTGGATCTAACAGTCTCAGGACTGAATCTCATTGTATGCTTCCTTAGCTATTATTGATACATGTTGCTTACATCCTATAATTTTTTCAGATTATAATCCCTTTCTTACCTGCCAGCCCAGTGGCTTCTCTGGCTACCTGTTAGGACTTAATCCTAGTTATTGGTTTTGTGGCAATGAGATGGGGTAGAGATAGATCCTGGGTTGGAGTATATGGGTGGTCATGTTTTCATTACAGAGGTCTCTACATCATTTTCAAGGTAGAGAAGAAGAATCCCGGCCTTTAAGGAGGAGGAATGGACTGCTTTGCAGCTTCAGAGGGTTGAATCTGACGATTCAAGGTATTTTATAGTAGTGATTGGATGGTCCCATCCCAAGTCTCTTGGCTCCACTACTTCCCAACTGG